>NC_050490.2:19078426-19378426 GCF_012460135.2 Molothrus ater
TTTGTAGGATAGCTAAAAAAACAAAGCAGAATCCAGTGTTCAAGGATTGTTACAGGCAGAGTGAGGAGAAATGAATTTGAACCTTTAAATCAGATTTACATTTACACAAATGTGTGCCAAACACAGAGAGGAAAATTCAGTTTTATTTCTGAAACCTTGGCTGTTATTTCCTAGAGCTGTCCCAGGTCCTGGGGAGCAGCAGGTGAGTGATCCCAGCTCATTTCCCTCCTTCCCCTTCGGATCCTGCCCAAGAACTTTTCTGTCCTGTCCCCCCCCTGCTGTTCCTGTTCTCCAAGGAACCTTTGGGGATTCCTTGTTGGGAGAAGCCACTTGGAGATGAGCAGAATTTATCAAGGAAATGTCAATTAAAGGGTGATGGCTGAGGCTGAAAGGGGAATTAATGAACGAATTCCTCTTATTTTAGCATTCCTCCCTGCACTTTGGAGTCAGGAATGCCAAACCCAGTCCCACTCCCAAGTGTTCCTTTGTCCACACCCCAAATTCCAGCCACCATCTGGAATTTCTTGCCCAGCCTGGAGGGTGAGTCAGGAACCAGAACTGATGGCACAGCTGCACTGGAACATGAGAGACCATCATCACAATATATTGCATTTATTTGGCCTGGGCTTTGTTTAAACTGGAAGAAAAGGAATATTAACCCTTCAGTGAGATTTCTCAGGTGTCCAGTCGTGGAGTATGGAATGTTCAAGGTGGGTCAGGAGGAATGTGGTTCATCCTGTCCAGTGGGAGGGCAAGGACTCACCAGCAGTGAATATTCCTCATTAAATCTAATGGGGTCACGCCAGTGCAAGTTAATACATTGTCCCTTAATATGGTTTATTAACCTCCCTGTGAAAAGTACAGTGCTACAGCACTGCATCTGCAGAGCCTGAGCAAAATGCAAATTTTAACTTATTTCATTGCCACTTTGTTATTCCCTTCAAGTAATTCCTGGCTTTCCAAGTGATGTTTGCCTGTTATTTTTTGGCCTGGTTCTTAAAACCCAGTGTTTTCAAGGTAAGGAAATCAGCTGCATTCTGGGGCTTTTAAATGGTGTGAAAATATTAGGCAGCATTTCTAGTGCCTTAAAATTGGGTGAGAGAACAAAATGAAGCCTTGAGACTAAAGTTTAAATACCCCGAGCAAGCTTTTTTCTAATTACTGTAGCTTAATACCAGAGGAGTAAAAAAAAAATAAAATCAATATATTTTACTTGGATGAGTTCTCCAAGTGCCTGGTACCATGGTGCAGACTGTAATATGTAAGTTTGGTAAGAAATGACCAAAATTTAAACTGGTAATTTAAATTTCTCTGTATTTTCTCATGTTCTGTGTGCAATTGCCACAGCACCTTGGAATGCTGATCACTTGTAGTAATTGTCTTTGTAATTAGGCTGAAATATCCACTTTGCTGTTCTCTACATGAAAGCACTGAAACAACTGAGCAGATTTTAGCCAAATTATGTTTTCCCTGAGTTTCTGATCATTTTCCATGTGCAGATATATGGAAATGTAAGGATCTTGTTCCTGAATCAGTCAAGTTTTTATGCCAAACACTGAAAATTTGGATTAATCCTGATGGATGAAACAATTCATATCCCTGGTGGTGACTGCCAGCGGAGCTGTGGCTGTTTGCAAAGACACCACAATTCCTTTGGAATTCCACCAATTTGAAAATTACAGCCTTCAAAAAATTATAGTTACAGTGCTGCTGTCATTTCCTGCAGTCTTTTTGAACGTGAGCGGGGAATCAGCTGGAATTGTGACCTGCAAAGAGATAATCCAGGCTCAGACAGGCTGTCACTCACCTTTCCTCTGCAACAAAGTGAGCAGGTAGCACTGAGACATCTCCTTAATGAAGTGGCTTTGGTGCCTTTTATCTGTGTGAAGGACAAAATTACCAGGATTCTTGCTTAATGATGGTGTCATTTTTTTTTTCTCCCCCAGTGTTTACAAAAAAAATTAAAAAAAAAAAAAATTATCCGGCAACATGAAAGACTCCCAGCAAAATGGTCTGCATGATTAAATTAGAAAACTCTGTAGGGCTGCAACATTCAGGTCTGTATTTAAAATGACAGAAAAACGTGAAGTTACATCAGTAATAAAAGTAAATTCAGAAAAATGCTGCAATGAATGAGTGCTGTGAGCTTTCAAATAGGGGTTTTTTTTTCCAGCTGTTTTGAATCCAGAAATCTGATTTTTTTTTGTTTTTCCCCACATCTGCACCAGGAGTTTTCTGACTGCAGTTTGAGGGGGGCTTTCCTTGTTTTCCAGGATATTCCCAGCACATCCGTGAGCACATGCCTGACCTTGCTCTCCAGCAGAACCTGCAGATGGGGAGGCTCTGTGACATCCTGGGTACGTGCTCAGCTCCTGCTCTCTCATTATTCCCCCAGCTGCCCCTGAAAGGAAACAGCACAAGGACTTTTTTTTTGGTATTAATATTAAATATAGAGCGGGGAGAAGCTGAGAAGGAATTGTGGCATTTCCTGGCCATGTTATCCATAAAAAATCCTGCGGCTGCCTCCTTGCCCCTCTGTGCTGGGGTGGAGCAGCTCCTCCTGTGAGCTGCTCAGCACCACAGAGGGTTCAGTGCTCCCAAAATGAGGGAGCCCATTCAGGCTCACACACAGAGAAAGGTGTGCTGTAAAGAGCAAGCCCTTATCTAAACCCTTTTTTTTTCCCTTTTAAATCAGCAAATGAGACAAAAGGCATCTATTTAATTTTATTTTTTTTTTCCTGACAGGCTTCTTTTAAGCAAAGTAGGGAAGGATATTAGTTATTAGTTATTAGTTAGCAGTGACCAACTGCACTGGCTCCCTGGAATGACATATTTTACATGATTCATGTATATTTCAGGATCATGATTATTTTATAAATGCCATTTAGTAAGTTTGGAACAAAAATATATTAGATCCAGAAATTTACAGTTGCCTAAAATAATAATGTAATTGCCTTTATATATTATCTAGGCAGTAATACTGGTTTTTTCCACTGTACTGTTTTTGTTTTTTTCTTTTTTTAACATGGATTTTTTTGGCTGTTAAATGATAGAAACTTAAAGGGACAAAGTCACACATTGAACAGATATTTTTTTCTCATTTCTGAACGTGAAAATTTGTTCTGCTGTAAGATAGACCACGAGGAAGATACAAACTAGTGAAACATTAACTGAATTATGAACTGGATCATGTGCTTTACCTGTGCCTGGCAGAGGAGCACTGAGATTTTCCATTTTGGTCTGGTTTTTCTTTGGAAAAGCAGAGGATTTCCTTGCTGGCTGTGACCTCCTGTGAGTTAAGCTGTCCTTGGAGCCCCCCTGTGTCCTGAGGAGACTTTATCTCTCCTCACAGGGCAGTGCTACAGCAGTAAAATGTGCTGCAGCTTTTTATACCCCAAATTCACTCAAATTGTCCGTTTTGCACTTGAGTATTGACTGGTGAATGGTGCTGAACTCTTCCATTGGTTACTTTTAAAAGTGATCTGGTAAATCATTATCTAAATACTCTGCTTGTGGGCTCTGTGGTACTTCAATGCCTCAGGTGAGTTCTGGCCTCACATTTCAAACGTGGATTATTTCCCTGCAGCTCTGGCAAAACAAAGTCAAGCCATGGGATCTCTCACTTTCCAACATTTGGTTCAGGGTTTCCTTGTCCAGTCCTTGCTGTGCTGCAGTCCTTCCATGGAATTGCAGTTATCCCTGGCACTTGTGCACAATAAAACAATGCAAGGCTTCCCACTGATTTGGATCAAAATCTTGGAGTGCTCTTTGCCTATTGATGCCTCAAGGCCCATTAATTCATTAGCTCTCCTATTGCCATTAATATTTTAGCAGATCAGAGTGGTTACAATTTTCCCAAACTGCCTGTGTTACAGATTCTCCTTCTGTGTGGACACAGCCCTTCAGCCCAAGCTGTTTTCCATGAGGAGAAGCAGATTTCCACACCGTGCTGCCCTGCACACTGCCATGCCAGCAATGGTTATTAATGATACCCCACCCTGAGCTTTTGTGTGGGCAGCATGGGAGTAGGAACAGCCCATGGAAAATCCAGGCAGCGTAGAAAATTGCAATTTCCTCAGCTTTCTCAACTGAATGGCTCAGTTTTATAATTTACTGGCATTAATGGGATATATTTTTCAAGCAGTTCAATTCCCATTGATGTTAATGGGAGCTGGGCTCACAAATCCCCCTGCACCACTTCCCAAATCCTGCCCCCAATATGTTCTGCAGATTGAATCCCAGGAAGCAGCTCTTCCTTTGGGTCACTGCCCTGGCTTCAGAGAAATGCTGAAGCACGGCAAAAAGCCCTAAGATTTGAGAATGACCCCCCATTTTCCTTTATTTGCAGTGCATTTTGAGGAGGGCTGTTGCTGAGCAGAGGGTTGGGGATGCTGGCACTGCTGTTGGGAGCGTGGCACCTTTGTCCCAGCAGTGAGCACTGTGCCCCTTTGTTTCAGATGCCAACGTGGACGTCATCTACATCTGCCCCCTTGCTCTGAGTGAGGAGTTACTGCAGTATTACAATAAACTCCTGGGTCTGCAGGCAGCTGTTAGATCTGGGAACCCTGAGGACATGGCTGACCTGCAGGACAGGTTCAAAATTCTCACCCCTGAAGCTATAAACAGCTTCCCTGTGAGTTTGTCTTCTAATTACTACAGCTTGAGGGATGCAGTAAAATTAAATTGGAAATTTTATAACTTGCAACGCTCTGGTACACATCAGTGAAATATTATTGCAAGTTTAAGGGCTTTACTGATTAGACTACTAGTTAGAGCATTGGAAATAAATATCCTGGTTTAGCTTTATAGACTTGCTTGAGATAGTCCTAGATTGGCTATTTGTAGGCTCTTGTCCCTTCTGACTCTGTGGTTGGGACTGGGAACTTGACAGATTTATATCTCTAAGCAAATCATAGCAATAAACCATTCTTATTACTCAAACTTTATCTCTGGCTAGCCCAGCACTCAATCATTGCTGTGTTTGCAGGGCTCTTGCAACTAAATCCAGTACAGAGCTCCTTAAAGAGCAAGGCTTAAACAAAGTTAGGTAACAATACAGAAATCTGAGTTTCAAACAGATCAGAACAATACATAAATATGAGCTCCAATAATCCAAAAGTGATAGTTCCAGAATAACAATTAATAACAGAGAAATATTAGTTCCAAACCTGTCAAGTCAGGTTTAATTTCATGTGCTAAAACATGTTCTAATTAATGTAGAGTGTGTTCAGTGTTTCTGGAAATGCTGCAGTGCAGTGGAGACTTCACAGTGAGCAATAGTTTTATATTCTAAAATTTATATTCTAATTTAAATATTAAACCCACAGTGTCTTGGCTGGGATTAGATTTTTATCAAACTTTGTGGCACATTTAGGGGCTTTACTTGAAGCCTTGCTGCTGGTTTTGCTATTTTTTCTTTTTAAGTTGCACTTTGGCAGTCATAGCAGGTTTTTTCTCTGGACACTGAGTTGTTTTTCCAGTAGTAACTCCCAACTCTGAATTAATGCCAGAGTCTCTCAGGAGAATGGGCAAGACCAGATTTTAGGTGAACCAGGTTGAGGTAACCCATGGCTCTCTAGTGCCACGCACCTTTAATGTGCAAAACCCACCTTGTTTTCAGTTAACATGTGCTCTTTACCATGTAATAATCAATATTTTTAATGAATACATCCTCTGTGTGGAGAGGAATCTGCTCAGAACTGCTCCTGGTCATCCCTTGGCTTCAGTGCCAATGTGGGCTGTGTAAGGGTTTGAGTTTTATAAGTTATTATAAAGGATCTTTCTCCTGGGTTATTGAAGAAAAAGCTTTTATTGCACCTAATGGATCAAAATTTATTCCCAATCAATGAAATTGTGGCTTGAAGGCCACTTCAGAGGGCTCCTTTCAGCAATTCCAGAGGCACAAATCAGTCCTGCACAGGAAAACGTGTGGAAAAGGCAGAGCTGGTCCTGATCCTGCACTTGAGGTGTGTCCAGCTGGAGGCAGCTTTGCTCCCCTGGTGATCCTGGTGCCAAGGGCAGATCTGGGATCTTGGGAAGCTGAAAACAAAACAAAAATCAACAGGTTTGAGAGCCAAGAACTTTGGTTTATCCCATATCCCCTGTTCCTGCTGGAATCCCTCAGTTCTGCTCTTCCCTGCTCTCCCTCCCACCTCCATATACCCTGGCAGCTCTAGCACTCTCAAAAAGCAGGAATGAAGCAGCTTTTACAGCCTGACCTCCTTAATTAGCTGTAAAATCCATTCTGGAGGGACACAAAGCAAATCTCCTCCCTCCAGCCCCGCTGTGGCCCCAGGCTGGGAATGGATCCTGGTCCCTGCAGGCAGAGCTCTGGGATGGGCCAGGCCCTGCCTGGGACCAGGGCTCAGCTCAAGGGAATCCATCCATGGATCAGGGCTTGGAATGTCTTGGCTCTAAAGCTGATGCAAGCAGAAGGGCTCCAGGTAACTTGTTTGCTGTTCTTTTCATCCTGAAACGTCTGTAATTCTCTTTTTCCTGCTGGAGCTTTGGGGAGTGTCCCATTCCTGCTGGCCTTGCAGGGTGCCTAACTCCTTCACAGAGATCTGGGCACTTGCTGGAGCTGTGTTTGGTGTGAGAAAGCACCAAGGAGGTTCCTTGGCTTCTTTTCCAGCACCATCCTCCCTATCCGAGCAATGAAATCAGGATTTCTACTTCAGTCCCTGGCAATGAACGTCCTGGACTTGGAATGAAAATATTCTGTGTCCTTCAGTGCTGGAAATCCCTGGCAAATCCAGGATTTACATTATCCTGAGAATTCCTGAGGCCTAAATGAGATGAAATCTCAATAGGAAGATGATTTTCTCCTTGTTGGGATTATGATTTGTTCGTGACAATTTATTGCAGTGGATTGCTCTTGTGAAAGTTCTCCATCCCTGTCTCATCCTCAGTATATTTTTGGGGAAATAATTGGAATATATGCAGGCCATGCATGGGATATGTTGTTTAAAACATTTCTGAGGTTTCACCTGCCATGAGTGATATTCTTAATTTAAATTCAGAGTTCGTAGGGTGTGTCATGAGCTGCTTGTTCAGCAATAGATCTTTTTTTGGAAAGAAATGAGAAATTCCTTCAAAAAAGTTAGAACCCTTGTGTTTTAAGCAAAAAACCTACTACAAAACTGTTCCCCTCTCCTTAAGTGCTCCTTTAGATCAGCAATCAGAGCTCCTGTGAAATGGAAATGTGCATCCCCAGTAATTTAATGTAAGCACTGAAAGCTTTTGTAAATCAAAGTGTTTTATTCTCGGAGAATCACTTCAAATACCCTGAACTGTATGTGAAATACATTCCCTGCTATAGGGGAGGGGGGGATTCTTCATTTTTTTATTGATTTTGAGGAGCTCTGGAGTTAAACCATGCCAGGAGTGTTGCTGAGATGAATCACTATTATCCAAAGGCCAGCAGCCTCTGTGCCTGACAGAAGGATAATTCCACACGGATCAAATAAATACAGATGTGTAGTAATTAGTTCTATTCCCAAAGAGGCCATTTCCAACCCACTAAAGATGTGCACGATTATGGAGCCTCACCCCAACAGCTTTTATCAATTTAAACTGCTAAGCTACAGGATAGGTCATAACCCAGCCTGCTATTAATAATGTATTTATTGTGGGCAACATTAGGAATTAGGGGGAGGAAAAAAAAAAACAAAAACAACAAAAAACCCCACTTTTCATAAGAATAAATGTTCTCTTTTTGCAGGAGCATCACATGTGCCTGGCCACTGTGCTCAAGTACAGCCCCAGGACAATGCAGAGGCTCCAGGCTCTGCTCCAGGGCAGGGTTGCCTACATGGTTGGGGGTGTTCCCCACCTGGATGATCTGGCTGTGGCTGACCAGCTCCAGGTGCCGCTTTTGGGCTCGGAGCCAGCAGTGGCTCAGCTCTACAGCACCAAGTCTGGCAGCAAGAGGATCTTTGCCAGTGCTGGAGTGCCAACCCCTCCTGGAGAGCGGGACATCCACAGCAGGGAGCAGGTGAGCACTGGGCTCGTTCCAAGAACGCCACTGATGAGAGCCTCATCAAGGAACAACAGTTTTATATTGCAAATATTAAACCTACAGTGCCCGGGCTGGGATTTGATTTTTAGCAGACTCTGTGGCACATTTAGGGGCTTTGCTTGAAGCCCTGTTGCTGGTTTTGCTAATTATTTTTCTTTTTTAACTGAGCTTTGACAGTCATAGCAGGTTTTTTTCTGGATGCTGGGTTATTCTTTAAGAGTAACTCCCAACTGTTTTTCCAGCAGTAACTCCCAAACTCTCGTGGGTTTGATCAAGTCTTGGGTGAGGTTGGGTCCCTTTGTGGCTCAATTAAATGCAGTTTGTGCCCAAGGCAGGAAGGAGCACAGTTACTCTGGGGTTCTTCATGGGCTTGAGGATATAGAAGTGTTTGGTCCAATATTTGAGACAGTTTGTGCTGGCGAAGTCATGAAATGAATCCATTTTACCAGTGAATGAAGGTGCACATTTTCCAAAAATCCTTGTTCTAAGGGGAAGAAACCTCCCTTCAATGAGCCTGTTCCCACTGAGGTTCACTGAGCATCTTTGCAGTTTTACTTTGCAGCCTATCATTGCTAAATTCATCTCTCTTGTTGGCATGACCAGTAGGAAAATAACAAAACCCCATTGAACTGAAATTACAAGGCACAAGAGGCTTCTGTGCTTTCATTTTACATCTTTATTTTGCAGCCAGTTCCTCAGTATTTTATTCTCTAAGCTGATGTTGCAATTTACAATGATATGTCTAAGTATTTACTTTAAAAAAAAAAAAAAACAACATTTTTATGGTAGTGTTACATCTCATCCAGGAAAATAATCATTGCTAAGGGGTTTTGTAGGTGTTCCTGCTTCTTCAAGAGGCTTTTCTCATTTCTTTAGTTTTTATTAATCACCTTTAGCACTGAACAGTCTAAGCTACACAAATCCATTGCTACTTCTCCAGTAGATGAAATAAATATGTGATCAATGACCTGCAAAACAGCTGTTTGATTTATTTGATTCACGTAAATTATTTAACAATACTTCTGGTTCATCCTACAGGTTATGGAATTTCTCCTTCTGTTGTTTGCTTGTATGAAATATTGACATTTTAGGTTAAATAATCAAAGTGAGGTGACACCATGGTAAAGCACAATTCAATTTTCACTTAAAGATAGCACATAATTCTTTGTGATTGGTACAGTCCTTACAGGATTATTGATCCTTTTCATTACTGTAGGGGGAGCCCTCAAGAAAAACACATTTATGTGATTCTCAAAAGCCACAAATGGAACACATGTAATTGTATTTTAGGTCAATCTTTAAAAAAAAAAAGAAACAAAAATCCCTCAAATTACTCTGTAAAACGTAGAAGACTCCAGCCAATGCAACAAGATCTGAGAATACTTTTACCAGGTTCAAAGTCATTTGCAGTTTCTAAGAAGCTAATTGCAGCCTGCACCAGCTGGGCAAAAGGCATTTGAAAGCCATTTAAATCTGTGTACATACACAAATAAATAATTAGCATTTTTATAAAGCCTGCCTGGTACCTCCTCCATGCATTTATAACCATGGGCTGCACTCTCCAGCAGCAGAATTTCCCAGCTGTTTGGGCTGGTGCTACCCTGGCACATTTTTGCAAACAGCATCGTCCACCCCACATTGTTCCCTGTCACAAACGGTTGTGCAGCACTCCTGGTGATCCAAAACATCAGACAAAAACAAAAACCAACACCTGGGCAGGCAAATTCCTCTGTGCAGAAAAGAGGGATGTCCTCAAAGGCTGCTTTCACTCCACACCCAAACAGCTGTGACACAAACACCTCTGAGAAAAGGAACCCCTATTGTTGGAATGTGCCCTTTCCTGACCCAGAGATGGGGCAACTGAGAGGTGGTTTAAAACTTTAATTCCATTTTCAGACAATACAGATGTTATAATTCGTGCCATTCCAATCAGAAGCCAACTATTTCCTAATTCCAATACATTAAAGTGTTTCTTGGCCTATCAGCTTTAGCCACCCCATGCTGTAAATGCCTTAAAGCCAATAGTCTAAAATTACCCCTTGTGGGTCCTACCACAATGCATCTTTCACAGTTCTATTTCTCTAAAATATCTAGTTTTATTTGTAAGGCCATCCTTTGAAATTGTTTCTAGTTCTTTCTCTGTCAGCAGTGTCTGTCCTGTTCCATGGCATTTCTGAGTCAGCATTTCTTATCTCACGCTTTGCATATGGATGCCCACTATGTGTGTTCTGTCAGGTTTTCAGAATTTCCTACAAATCCATTTCCCACATTTCCCCCTCTCTCTCTTGGATAGAAAAAACTTCTCTGATGGTTTCATTCATGGATTGCTGTGCACAGTGAAGTACACAGGGCTTTATCACTGACATTGTCACTGTAATAATCAATGTATAGATACTTATTTTAATAAATAATTATAATATATATTATATAATATATAAAATACAGTGTATATATTACCTAATATAATATATAATACATAATATTTTATATATAAAATATATCATACTATATATGTCACACAGGGCTTTATCACTGACATTGTCACTATAATAATCAATAGAATAGAAGTTTCAATAGAAACTTATTTTAATAAATAATTATATATAATATTATATGCTAGATAAAATATAGTGTATATATTATCTAATATAATATGTAATATTTTATATATAAAATGTATCATACTATATCTATATCACACAGGGCTTTATCACTGACATTGTCACTATAATAATCAATAGAATAGAAGTTTCAATAGAAACTTTAATAAATAATTATAATATATAATATTATATACTAGATAAAATACAGTGTATATATTATCTAATATAATATGTAATATTTTATATATAAAATGTATCATACTATATATATCACACAGGGCTTTATCACTGGCATTGTCAGTATAATAATCAATGTATAGAAACTTATTTTAATAAATAATTATACTATAAAAATATATAATGTCTAAAATATAGTATATATTGTCTAATATAAAATATTTTATATATAAAATATATAATAATCAATGTATATAATCTTAATAATCAATATATAGAAACTTAAAGCTCCTTTAGCCAGGGTGCAAAACTCTGTCTTTCAAATAAGTCATCACCCTACGTGAGCCTTCTGTCAGGGTGCAAGAATTGTCTACAGATCCATTTCCCACACATATTTAGGAAAATAAGTGTTAATAAGTGTCCCAGATCAATATTTGGGAGCTGGAAGCGTGAAGGGTTTTGTGTCCCTGCCCTGCAGCTGCTCCGTGCCCTCAGCCAGCTCGTCCTGGACCATCTGGAGGTGCAGCGCTGGCTCCTCAAGGTGGATGACGAGCGTGCAGGAGATGGCACTGCCTTCTGTGATGTCACTGCCCACCTGGAATGCTACCCCTGGATCCAGAGGGAGCAGCAGGGACACGGCCCCGGGGCGTGGAGCGAGAGCCAGGCCCGCGTGAGTAACCAAACTGCACCTTCTGCGTTGGCGTGGCTCTTCAGTGTCCCCTGAGGGCCCTCCTCGCTGTAAATCCCCTCCCTGAGCCTTCATTTGAAGGTAAATATTGATATCACAGCCCAGCCTGGCTTCACAAAGCAGCAGCAATTCAAATAAAACAGGGAAATATTCCAAAATATTCCAAAATATGAAGGATGCCTGGCAGCCAGCTGAGGAAGGACTTGTGTTGTAACACTTCCCATGCAATAATGGACAGGGTTTATGCATTTTTTGTATAAATGTTATACATTTTTTTAGCTAAGTGAAGACATATAAAGGCAAGTTTATAGGCAGCGCAGCCTAAACTCCATAGAAAATTGGAATTCTTTCCATAGAAATCTGGAATTACTGAAGCAAAGATTAATTGGCATTGGGATTAAAATAGCTGAATGCCACTAATTTGAAATCATACAAACCGATTGCTTTTTCAGCTGATTTTCTATGGATTATTTTTTCTGGATGCTTTGCCTCATTAATGACTTTCAAACCTGTATGAGACAGCACTTGTAGGTTTTGGTGATCATTAAGCTGCTGTAAGTTTTATTACTATGGGTGCTCAGGTAAGGAGAGCCATCTGTAAAAATCTAACCAAGGGAAAAATTAGAGCATGAACTCAGGCACTCCTGGATTCCTAAGAATCCCCAGGACTGAGAGGCTGGAAGATGATCCATTTTAACTGCACAAAAATCCATGTGAACCCACACTTCATTATTCTGGCATTCCAAGAACTATTTGTAGTTTAAATATTCATTGGTATTTAAATGTGTTAATTTCAATAAGCATTTGATATTTCTGTATATCTTGCCAAATTCATTCCTAATGTAATGGTTTTAAAGCCAGAAGGAATGTATCCAGAAAAATTGTTTAATTTACATAAACTACTCATTATAGTTCCTCTGATTTTTTTTAAATTCAATCAAAATGGGTTTGAAATTTGAGGTTGATTGAATTATATTGTATATTAAAGTTTCAAATAGGGCTGATTACAGTTCTGCTGCGTTTGACAGATACCAAATAATTCCACATTATAAAACAGAGTTCCTGATAGAAAGCTGAAGGGATAATTCCTCTGATCTGCAAGTCAGGCAGCATGAAGCAGACCCTGAAAATCCACCCCAGTGGGACACAAAGCTCAGGATGTGTCCAGGGCCTGCTCCCAGCACCTCAGTCAGGACACAGCCAGGAGCCAGCACTCCAGTTCTGTCCCTGATGTCAGTGACATTCCCTGTGTCTGTGCCTTTTTCATTCTTTTCCTAAGTGCTTCTGCATAAAGGCCACAGTGAGCCCAGACTTCCTTTTTACTACCTTGAGCTTGGGTACAACCAGAAACCCTTAAATACAAACACATGTTGGAAGTTGGGAAATAAATGTGGGATAATGAATTTGATCTCATTTCCCAGAGTCAGCAGACAATTCCAGGCCAGGGCTGACGTGGGCTTTGCCAAAGTGTTGTCCAGAGAAGCTCTGGGTTCCTGATCCCTGCAAGTGTCCCAGGCCAGGCTGGACAGGGCTTGGAGCAGCCTGGGATGGTGGGAGGTGTTGGGATGGGATTGATGCCTTGGGAAGGCTGGGCAGAGCTCCAGAATAAAGCAGGGATTCATTCAAAGCATCTCCTCCATGGATCCACCTTGGGCAGCACCAGAGCCCAGCCAGGGCTGCACCCAAGATGAACCAAAATGGCCCCAAAATGCACGGCCGGGCACGGGCTCTGTCCCTGGGATCAGTTCTGCTCCATTTGCACCTTGCAGTTCATTGTCCCATCCCAGCTTTAGCCCCTGCAGTCCCACCCTGCTTGTTTTTCTCTCTCCAGCCCACGGGGTTTGTGCTCTGGGGCTGAAGTTTGGGTCATTTGTCCTTGGTGCCCAGCTGGAGCAGGAATTGTTTTGTGTCCCTGCTCTGTGCACAGAGCTCACCATCCCTCATGTGAAGCCCAGACCCACACACTAAAGCAGCACAGAACCTGAAAAATATAAAAGCTCAAACCTGAGGCATCAGGATGATCCTGAAAATCCCTCCCAATCCAACCTTTCTGTGATTCCAAAGGGTGGAATTTGCTGCTATTTTGAGCACCTTGAACATTTCTCCAATTTCCCTGCCTTCCACGTTTACCCTCTTTTGAAATAAGGACTCACAGCCCTCCCCAGCCTCAGCACAGGAGAGCAGGGGATTAAAACACTCCTTTGTCAGGGAACACCATTGTAATGATCCACATTTAAACATCAAAGCAGGAGTTTGTGCTTTCATGTCCTGGTGCAGTGTGAGGACCTGGTTCCTTTGATAATGAAGACGTCGTGTCAGTGCCACACACAAACGGATGCTGGCAGGTTATTAAAAAATTCAGCTTCTTGATGAAAGACTATCCTGCAGGCTAGGAGCACAGTGAAAAGCCTCTCCATTCTGGTGGAATTATTAGAAATGAGAACATGACTGTAAGCACTAAATTATGGTAATACTTACAAATAGCATCATTTGCATAGCAGTTTAAGACACGCCACCCAGATTTTCCTCAGTGGCGTGGAGTAGGCAACAGATTAAAAATAATGGACTTGGTGAGTTTGAGCTGTGTAAAAATCTATTCCAGCTAAAAATGAGCCTGATTTTAGATTCCTCAATGCAAATACAGCATTGGGGCAGACCCAAATGCACGACAGGATTATGGATGGGTTTCACCTTGTTAACTTAATGCAGCCTCTGAGTTATCTGAACAATTCATCTGCAACTGCAGGAAGGGTTGAATTCATAAACTGCAAAATGTCTCCAAGTCCATCAGCCCCCTGTGCACTGCTCAAGTCTGTCAGAAGAGGAATTTCATCCTGAGGCCCAGACTCCAGTGGCTCAATATCCAGAGAAACTGCTGCACTTTTGGCACTTGTGGGGTTGGTTCTGGAGACGTCTTCCAGTGTGGAAAAGAACATCAGGGTCTGGCCCTTGTTGTGTACAAAAAAAACCCAAAAAACAGTTAATCTGATAAGGAGACTCAGTATCTTCTAGGGTGAATGATGATTGTAGGGAACAAATAAATTCCTTTTTAACATCTGCAGGTTTTCTGTACTAGTTCAAGCTTCAGTCACCCCATGCATAGCACAAAAAGTGGTTTTGCTGCTGTAAGAATAAGTGAATTTTTTTGGAATATCTAGATAAAGATATCCATAATCTTTATTAATAGATGGTATAGCTGGGCATCTCCTTCCTGCTCAAAGTCAGCAGCTCAGATTCTGGAAAATCTCACCCAAACTTTTATGGACCCTTTCTGGGAGACTCTAAATTCATGGAAAATTCTCATTATTGCTGACACAATCTCTGACTTAGAGGTATTGTGACTCCTTGGAGGCTGGGAGGGTATCCAAGCCAAGGATACGTTCACTCTGTCTTCATATTTTCCTTTTTCTTAGCACTCAAACTCCCAAAACTCTTCCCTTTTAGGGCAAAGAGAGCATCACCTTCCTGTTGGCATTGCCTTTTTTCTTCTTTTAACAACTCCCTTTATATAAATAACACAGGACTGCAGGATCCCATCCTCTTGTATAAATGTGGAATTGTGGTAAATCACTAGATTATATTACTAATGAAATTAATTTTAGAATTATCTTCTATTACCCTGTGACTTAACCACCAGGACCAACAACGGGATGTGAGTTTATCTAGCAGCAAGTCTGAAAATAACAAAGATCAGGCTGGAGACAAAAAGAAAGGGATAAAGAAGAGCTGAAAATCCAGGGATAGAACAAGACACAGAAAACAAGCAACAAATACTCTCTGAATAAGCCCTTAAAATTGGTGATAGCTACACAACCATTTCAAAACTCTCCATCAAATATCTGTCATAGGGGGAAAAAAAAAGGATTTCATGCACTTGGGCAGCCCCTGCTAGAAAAATCCTTGAGTTTTACTCCTCCAGTTGAGTCAGAGGATTTTGTCTCTGGTTCTTTTCCTTACAGGCTATTATTCAGTTAATTTATTACAATGAGGAAACCAGAACCTTTTCAAAATGTGACAAATCTGGACAATTTTTGGTCTGAATCACCTAAAACAAGATTTGGATGCTGCTTGCAGGATTTTGCAATGATTGTTGTTGGGAAATAGGAATGCAAAATGCTGGATGTTCCTTTAAATGAACCATTTTTTGGTCAGCTTTTAAAACTCCTGCAGTAAGTAATAGATGAATTTTGGGATTAGCTGGCAGCCAGGAATAGTGGGGAGCAGATTGTGTCCTGCTTGGGTGAATTCCATGTACTAAGATTTCCACATCTTATATCTTTACTGAGTTCAGGAACTCAGAGGAGGATGTGTGTGCAAACAAATCAGGATAAAACCAATCCATCAAAAATGTAATTTCAGAAACCTGCCACTGCCAGCACACTCCTTTCTGACCCCCTTTGAACACAGCAGAGCTTCCTAACACTGCTTTTTTCCCGAGTTTTTGTTAATTGATCTTAGTGTAACACCTCGAGCCCGCGGAGGGGGTTCTTAAGGAAGGAGCCAGCTGTGCACGTGCGATTGCAGGTGTGGTATTCTTCCAGCCTGAAGAGGGCCAGAAACCCTGACACATCCCCAGAAAATGCATTTCCAGCATTTTAGCGTTTCATCTAACTGATACCACATTTAATAGGGAAAGAAAAGGAGCCCAAAGACTTCAGGAAGAGCTTGGTGATGGAAGGGAGTAGTGCTGGAGCAATTATTCCAAATAATTGAAATATTCGTTGCACCTGCAGACAATCCTCAGTTTATTAAGATTATCTGCATGTGATGAGCAAATCTGAGGTGAAATAAAGCAGAATTGTGTCCCTGGGCTTGGTGAAACCCAGAATATCATCCCTGAACCACAAGCAGGGGCTCTGCAAGCTGTTGGGCTGTGTGTCCTATTGATTTAATATGCTCCTAATCAGTACATAAAGCTATAGGCCTGCAGTGTTAATTTTTCATATGCTTACAAAGTACCCTTTGATTTTCTGTCACGCGTTAATTACAGCGTTTTGCCATTAAATAGGAAGCTTTGTGTAAACTAATTACTAGGTAATCATTGTCTACCGCCAGCGTGCTGTTCCTACCTTTTATTTTATTCGAGAAATGCACAGATCTCAGTCTGGAACCACTATACCTTCCAGCCATTAGCTCTCACTAATTCATAGCATTATTGTGCTAAGATTGTAGGAGTTGTAATTGTTGTGGTATCAGTGCTGTTAATTACCGGAGTAAACAGTTGAAATGGTGCCAAGGTCTATTGTACAAGGCAGAGGAAAAGGAGGTTTAAATGTTACTTCCACCATCTGGGGACTGGAGGAGAGGCAAATGCTAGAAAACAGCAGTGAGGCAATATCAGAACTTCAGCTCCAGGGTTTGAGGCCATATGGATCCAGAATATTTTGAATCAATTGAATTTAAGTGCCAGTTTGTAGCAATAACAGTGGGGAAGGAGAGGATAAAGCAGGAGCACTAAAGAAATCTGAAATGCCTTAATGTTGGTGCAGCCAATAAAATGCCTGCTTGGATTATTTTAAAAATGTTTGTTTTGCTAAAATCCAAAAAGTAACGCATAGGCAACTCTGGGAATAAAGGGAGTTTAAGTGTGTGTTGTTTCTGAAAAACAATGCAGGTTTTGTCTGACAATTCCTGTAGCATTACAGCAATTTCCATAAAATTCCTGGGAAGTGACTGTGGATTTTCCATATAAGGGGTTTTTTTCTTTCTGAAACCACATTTTTGGAATTCATTAGAATATTTTGTTTAGAGATACAAACCAGAAAGGAGAGCAAGTCACAGAACTGTAGTAAATTTATAGAGATGGAAAAAGATGAAAGTCAATTAATTGGGAAAATAATTTTCATCTGAGAGCATCAGAATTGTTAGTGCACTCATAGAAATCTCACTAAAATACAGGAAAACGCGCTTGCAGAAATCTTTCTAAAATATAGGAAAATGCCTTTGAACATTCCTGATATCATTTTGATACCAATGTCCTGAACTTACAAATGCTGCCTTTGAAATAAGTGCATGATTATTGTTTTGAAGAGAGATTTTTGAAGATCATGACAATTATGTTTTCTTTGCTCTGAAGGAAGATGTGGGGAACCTTGAACATGCAGGATGCACCTTGCAAAAGACACAATTTGGAATATTTATTTAGATTAGAAAGCAGACTAACTAATAAAATTATCCTAATCTTAAATTAACATTCAGTGGTTAAACAAGCAGAATTATTTGAGGAGTTCACAGCACTTTGAAGGTCCTTTTCCTGGCTGATTTTTGGCAGCACAGATTTGATCTTTGATTTCCCTGCATAGATTGTTTTCCGAGCAGGGATCTGGCAGCAAATTGCTGCTGCCACTTTCGGAGTGTTTGCAGGAAATTGGAAGGATCTCTCTTCCTCAACAATCCTGGTTTATTTATTTTTTATTGGTCTGTTAGCAGATGTTGAAGTAGTTCAGGGCACAATGTAAACATGTGCTTTTCAATGGATGCTAAATAGGAAAGTGCGCAATGAAAGGAGCACTTGGGAGAGGGTTTGGAGCAGGGCAGAGGGGGTTTTGTGGGGTTTTTGTGTGTCTGCGGCTGAATTTAGAATTAAAAGAAGCGCTCGATCTTTCTGCTCCCCAGCCCTCAGCGCGCGGAGCGGCCGCGGAGCCGTGGCCCCATGTGGTGTGGGAAAAGGAGCAGCACTTGAAGGGCCGCGGATTTCCAAAGGAGCTCAGCTCCTCGCTCTGGCAGCCTGGCAGGGGCTGTCCCGTCTGTCTGTGGGGTTTATTGAAGCGTGCCAGATGCGCCTCAGCCCCACGAAAACCCCTTGAGTGGGAGCAGCGCGGGTCCGGCAGGCAGCGAGGACGAGCCCCGGCAAGCGCAGGACTGTGGGCTCTGCCTTCCGCGCCCCTCCATGGCAGGCAGCTGAAATGGGCCATCAGCGATCAGGGAAAATTGTCTTTGCTCCTTTCAGCAGATGGAGCAAATATTTTACAAAGCAATTTTACATAGGAAAAGCATTTGTGTGAGGCGGTAATGACGGCTGTTTGCCATGATGGGACCCGAGCTCAGAACATGCTTTCCCAGCTCTGGGGAAGGCAAAATTGGCACTTCTTTAATTTTAAAATTTGCAGTTAACACTGAAAAGCCCGGGCTTTAAATCAGGTGGCAAGCTTTAAGTAGATAGAGGGTGTTCAGCGTGCTGCTTCCAAAGCCATTCCCAGTTTTTAGAGATCTCTCCATTTATTCTGTTCGCTGTGGTACTTCGTGCTTCTGGCCAGGGTGGACCTGTCTGAATTAGGAAAAAAGCGTTCAATCAGTTTAATTTGCAAAACAGGAAATAATGGCAGTTATTTGGACATTTGGGCAGCAGTCACTGGCTTCCTCCATGGTCGCTGGTGTCACTGAGAACATCAGGACGAGCTGGGCTGGACCAGTTCCCACCCAGGCTGGAGTAAGTTATCCCAGCCCCACTGCTCACAAGAGAAAGGATGTGCTTGTAAACGGCAGGAATTGTCATTGTGCCATCCAAGTGGCATAAATTGCCACAGCTCCACTGACTGCAGCAGAGTCGTGGCACTTTGTATTGCTCAGGAGCTCTCTGCTGATTTTATTCCTCTCTGACCCACTCAGCTTTCCTTTAAAGGAATTTGGAGTCCCTTTCTTCACTCTGTTTGCTTGCAAGGTCTAAATAATTTCCTTTCCATCTGGTTTTTAGCTAAAAAGCCCTGCATCTTATGCATCCTGTTCTGCAGCCTCTTGCTTTCCCCAGATCTTTCTTCCTGTTTCTATTTCTTCTTCCTATTTATTTATTTCTCTTCCCTACCAGCTTTTCAGCTTTTCTTTCTTTTTCTTTCTGTCTCCAGCAGATTTCCTACCACAGCCTTCAACATCTGCCACGCTTGGTCCTAATTTTTGCACTGCAGAGAAAACCTTTCAAAATTCATCTTGCAGAAGGGTGAGAAATTATTTCTCATTTAGTGGGAAAAAGCTGTATTTTTTTTTTTTTTTGGTGCTTCTTCGTTGTTATGAAAAGGTGCTAAACCAATTTGGAGAGATGTAAAGATTTCTACATGATATAAACAATATTTGGGCTGCTCATTTTTACTGCTACTAAGAAACCTCAGCTGCAAGGTTTGAACAAATGCTCCCTGTTTCTGTTGAGCCTGTGGTCCTAGATTGTTTGGGGCCACATCAAGAGAGAAAACATTGGTAGGCTCTGCTGGAGATACTGTCCAATTTAAATGAAATTAGCCAGCTGAGCACTGATCCTTTTAAAAGGTTTGACTTCATGAGTGAATGTTGGATGCGGGCTTGAATTTGCCTACTAAAACTCCCTATAATCAGGATTATTGCCTTTTTAGAGCTTACAGTTGCAAAAAAACCACCCTCCAACCAGGATTCCAGGAGCTGATCCTTAAAGGGTGATGACCCCCTTCTGTGAGCACCCTGAGCGCCCGGGCTTTGTTCAGGGCACTGCCACCTGGGCTGGGGGCTCAAGGGAGGTCTGGCAGATTTTCTTGAATTGATGATTTCTTTAAAATCCTGCTTTGTTTCTGCCAGACAGGTTTGGTGCTCGCATCCTTCACACTCCCCAGAGCTGTGGCTGCCCCTGGAACCCTGGAGGTGTCCAAGGCCAGGCTGGAACCTGGGACAGTGGCAGGGATGGAATGGGACGGGATTTAAGTTCCCTCCCAACCCAAACCACTCCAGGATCCCATGATTTATTATCCCAAAGCACCATCCTTAGATGTGCAAGAAGAACTTTCAAAAGGCAGAAAGAAAATTTCCTTGGAAGTTGTGCCTGATTTTGCAGCTGGGTTAGGGAGGTTTCTTCCACAGCCAGGTGTGAGCCTCCAGCTCTGTGTGAAAGGGGAGACAGCTCAGAACTGTGGCACTGGAAATCTGTGTCCCACTTCAATTGCTCCTTACACAGACTTGGGCACAGCCCTCCCAAACGCCTCCACATCCAGCAGAGATTTCTGGTTTGTTTTGTTTTGGTTTTTTTTTTTTTTTTCCCCTGTGATTTATCAAAATCTTTCAGGCAGCCATGGCACACCTCTTGCTTTGTTTGTTTTTATATTTCTGTTTCAATTGCTCCATACCCCCAAGTCAGCAGGTCTCAGGGATGAGGTGGGAATGACAGAGGTGTTGCTGGGTGCACTGCCAGCTGGGAACTGATTTGTGGGGCAGCAATTCCAGGCCATCCATCAAGGCTCACATCCTCCCTCCAAAGATGAGAGGATTTTCATGAGCCACCTCAGCCTGTGCCTTGTTGGCTCAGCAATAATTCAGCACAAATACAAACCTACACAAGGCCAATGGGTATTTGCTCACTGCTCTGCTCTTTCAGTCAGCTCAGCCATCCAAACCCAAAATTCCTCCTTCAGATCTTCAGGAAATGAGCAGGGTAAAGACCTGAAGTTAGGTAAATTCTGAGTTTGAATCTCGTGTTTTATGTATTCCTTTGTTTCTGGGTAAATTCTGAGCTTGGATCTTATGTTTTATGTGCTTCTTTGTTTTTGGGTAAATTCTGAGCTTGAATATCATGTTTTATGTGCTCCTTTGTTTTTGCCATGAAGGTTGTGCTGCTTAGTGTATTGATCTACTGACAAAATTCATTTTTAACCCCTTTTTTTGTGATATTTTTTAAGTCAAGATCATCTTTTTCTCCTTATTATATGATAGGAGCCCACATATCCCAGATCAGCATCACCATCTGAGCACCTCCATATTTTTAAGGTATTTTTCCCCTCAGTTTTCCCCTGTTCCATGGCTGGGCAGCTGAGGCCCATGTGGAAAATCCCTTTCCTGCAGTCTCAGGGTGGCTCCTAAACCAGGAGCAGGGTTTATCCAGCTCTCCTGCAGGCAGGCTCCAACCCAGATTCCCCAACTGTCCAGAGGGGCTGTGGCTGCCCCTGGAGCCCTGGAAATGTCCAAGGCTGGATGGGTTTGGACAGCCTGGGACAGGGGAAGGTGTCCCTGCCATGGCAGGGGTGGCACTGGGTGGGATTTCAGTTCCCCCCAGACCATCCAGTGATTCCAATCATTGCTCCATCCTCCTCTGCTGGTAGGCAAATCCCAGTGAAGTCATTTTGAATTTGCATTTTTGGTTACTTTCGATCATGTGCTCCATGACAAAGCCCATCTCTACAAACTCACTGCTCCGGAAAAACAGCTTTAATTTTTTATTTGCTATTCTTAGCTGTCAGCCATAAGGTTTCCTCACGTTCCTCCAGAGCCTGGGATGAGCTGATGGTGGCTGAGGACGTTGGCAGGGCCAGAGCAGGGCTGGTCATTGCTGCAGCACGGGGGGCTGAGCAGAGGGGATGGAAAACAGAGGAAAGAGCCCCGGGGGAGCAGGGGGAGGCTCATGAAGCAGCAAGGAAAGGAGCCTGAAGCAATCCAGTCAGGGTCCTTGCACTTTATATGCTCCTGTTCTTCTGGGGCTTTGGGGAGCAGTAAAAGCAGAGCAGTTACTTGCTGTATTTAATGGGGCTGGGCTGTGTGTGAGATAATAAAGAATTTAAAACCAGGAAAAAAGCTGCTTTAGCTGTGGAGTGACTAATCAAATTCCACCAAAGACACAGGCACTTGGGAATTTGTTACAGATATTTTACGGATTTAAAAGGATATCTCCTGCTTTAGAAATGCTTTTGCTTGATTATTCCTTTTTTCTTTTTTTTTTTTCTATCTAAAGGGTATTTGGGTTGATAGAAGAGCTCAAACATAGAACCAGCAGAACTATTGCTGGCATATGTGACTATTTCAATATGCTGCTTCAAAATACAAGCAATGTACAAGTTATTGACTGCTGCTATTGATCCCAAAGCAGTTACCAAGTACTTGGCATTTTCAGATGCCAGATCCAATTATTGATATAAATTATAATGCAAGAGATGCTGTGCTGAGAGGGGGATTGGCTTTCAGAGAAGGACAGTTTGCAGGAGGAGGGAAGAGGAGCAAGCAGAAAAATTAAAAAAGGCTTCCTGACTGTGGGTAAACAGTAACCACATTTTTTTTTTTTTTTTGCCTGTTGGAGGCCTGGTTTTTAATCACCCCACAAGCAGTTTTCATTTCTGTAGTAAAATTGCTTGTGGTTCTATTTAATTTGTTTCTGCAGGAGCTAGCTTTGGTGAAGATCTCCCAGGAGCTGCCGGGCCTTTTAGCACAGCACGTACAGCCAGTCAATGAGAAACGATTCCCTACATGGGAAAAATTCCTCCAAACATTTCTTACTCAAGGTAAATAAGACTGCAAAGTCGCTGGGAAGTGTTAGAAGGAGTAATTATGCCATATTGTCTGCCATATTCTTGTTAGTCTTGGGCCCATTTAAATATTTATCTCCTTTTATTTCTCCATTATGCTTCAAATGTTCATTTACCAATGAATTATAGGCCACTGTTCTATCATTCATTTGTCCTATCCAAGCTTTTAGTCCATATTTATCCTGGGTTCTGAATCCATAAGCACCAACTCCTTAATCCTTGGGTGCTGCACCAAAGGCTGTCACATTTGGGGAAAGGAATTCCAGCACGTGAGGTAAATGTGAGAATATTTAATATATGGATTTCTTTATGGAAGAGACAAGGATGAGTCAAAGCCTTGAAGGTCTTTTTCTTTTTAAATAATGCCATTTAACACATCTAGTACCAGTTTTATTACATAGCTGTTTATCCCAACAAATGGGGTGGGGTTATGGCATTATATGCAAGGAAAAGGCAAATCCGGAGTGCCAGGCAGTTGCCTTGGTGATTTTCCTATGGAAAACCATGCTGGAAATTGTTATTTCTATGCCAAATTCCTCTTGTGGGTGAATGCCACAGGCAGACTCTTATCTAAGACCATTACATGGATGGGAGTCTCCAAGATGAGCTCCCAGCAGGAGCTGCCATCCCCCAGATCCCAACATTGCATTTCCCAGCTGTTCTGGGCTGGTGCTGAGCTGATTCTCTCCTGCTCCCCCAGGGATTGTTTTCTAGTCAGTGTGGGACTGATGCCCTTTGGAAGTGGGGATGAAAAGCCCCTAAATAAACTCCTTCCTCCTCCAAGAGATGCCCGATTCCGGCTCTGCTGCTCCCCTTGCACTGATGGATTTGCTGTTTTTCCTGGAGCTGCTGGCTCCATCCTGTGCCCTCTGAAGGGCAGCACTGGTGGATTGGATCCCAAGGGAATTCCTGTCCCATTGCAGGTGGGGTGATCGAAGCCTTCCCGTCCTCGGGCAGCGTCACCAACCTGACGGTGGATCTGCTGATAGAGCCCACGGGGGAGCTGACACTGCTGGCATCTGGAGAGCAGCTCCACGCTGAGGGGCCCCTCAGGTCTTCTGGCAGCACCATCCCACAGCGCTCCGTGGATCCTGAGCTTCTCCAGGCTCTCTGCCTGCAAATTGGGGAGGCCTGTAAATCCAAAGGAGTGCTCGGCTACTTCTCCGTGGACTTCGTGGCTTTCACCCATCCCCAGACGGGGGAGCAGCAGGTGAGTGGGGCAGGCCTGGGACCTCACCCTGTCTCCCTGAGACTGAGAAATTCCACCTTGCCCATGGAACTCCCAAAAATGCCAGGAGAAAGCTTTGCCCTTTGGAACAAACTATTTGCAAACTCTGGGGCACGTGAGCTTAGAGAAGCACGGGGGTATTCTAACAGCACCAAATGTAGACCTGAGGCAGCTCCTTGTTTTTCACTCTCCTGACATTGTTTTCCTCTGGAATCTTCACTGAGGAATCTTCACAGTGTTTAGGATGTGTTTGACTGTAAAATGGGAACCTCCCTGGACTTTAAGGCTGTAGGGAGCTGGGTAACTTTGAGGTTTTTGGGAACTGACAGCACTGTGGTGAACCAGAGAATCAGAATAACCATGGAATCGTGGAATGGTTTGGGTAGGAAGGAACCTTAAAAATAATCTCATTCCAACCCCTCATTCTAGCACCTTTCACTATCCCAGGTTTCTCCAAACTCCCTCCAACCTGGCCTTGGACACTTCCAGGGGTCCAGGGGCAGCCACAGCTTGGGCACCTCTCTGGGCACCTGTGCCAGGGCCTCACAGAAATTTGTGAGCTCTGCAAGTCAGACCCCAGCTATATATTTGACTCCCAGAATGAATGTGCACAGGCGCTGTAATCAGAACTCTGGGTGAGCCATCCTGGACAAGTTCCGTGAAAGTTTTTTTAAAAATATGAAGGGATGACATCCTCACCCATGGAAATCCATGGGAGTTCTGCCAATTGCTCCACTCAAGCCAGGAGGTCATTGAAATGCAGGATTGCTTCCTGGATTATTAAGGTTGTGACATTTCCTGGCACAAACAAGGACACATTAAATCATTTAGTGATTATTGTGGCTTCTTGGAATTCCTGTCTGTTCCATCTGGGTTTTCTTCCCTGTTCCCAGCTGATTTTTACCTTAACATTTCCTATGTTTATCAGCATGTACCACAACCTTAACATTACTTAAGCACAGGTTTTTAAATTTAACTGGATGTGGAGGCAATTAATGAGGCCATCTGTCTTGTGAGAGAAAGATCACACGAAGGCTTGTGTTCCTGAAAGCACCATTTTTTTGGCAAACAAGGAATCCTATCAGACCCTTGGAACATTTGCTCACTCCTTTCACAAGGGTCCCCTTCAGTGCAGTAGGTGGGAGGCTCAGATGCAGCTCCTGGAATTACAGGATACTCAGGAACTCTTTCCAAGTGTGTTTTACAGAAAATATTGATCTTTGGAGCACTAGGAGAAAAGGATGGATAAGGAACAATGTGTGTTGTCACAGTGGGAAGACAGAGCCTTGGCTGCCACAAGATCCAAGGGGCAGGGAAAGCTGGGACTCCACGCAATTCCCTGTTTGCCTCAGGAATTTGTTTCCATCTCCGTTTCAGGCACCTGTGCCTTGATCCTGAGGGGAAGGGAGATGGAGATGCCCTTTTCAGCGTCATGGGGAAGAAGTGGAGGTGCATCATTTGGAGTGAATCCCTTCTGATTCCCCCTTTATTTTCCACAATGATCATTCCAAGCCAAGCCTTGGCCCCTTGGAGTGAAATCCTGCCCAGTGCTGTCAGATCCCAGCTGGGAGCTGCGCCCAAATAAATCCACTGGATTGAGTGGGAATATTTAAACACATCGACTGCCTTACAGGATAATTTGGAGAAGCAGGATCCTAAGCCCCCTTTTCCATGGGTCTGGTGGCTTTTGCACAGCCCCAGCCTCGCCCAGCAGTAGTGAGGGAATAATAAGTTGGATAAAGTGCTGAGGTTGGACAATTCCAACAATTCTCTCCAGACAAAAAATAACACATTTTAATGTGTTGTTTTCCAACAAGAGCCACGGTGCTGCCACCAACCATCTCCCAGCCCTGCACCCAGCAGGACAGAGGAGTGGCAGAGCCCTGAAATCGGAGTTTTTGGGCGAGCCCCAGCCCATGCCAGCAGCTGCCACGAGATGGCAGCCGGAGGAGAGCCCGCCAGCACCGCCCCGATCAGTCCTGCAGGTCTGAAAAGTCATGAAAGCCACTCTCTCTCCAACGCCCCAGCTGCATTAATATTTTACTAATTGACATTTTTACAGTATCACTCAAGCACTTCTTTAAAACTAGCGCGGGTGCTCTTCACAGTAACGCAGCCGTCGATAGCAGCAGCAGATAAAACAGTTAAACCAGAGAGAGCCGAGCTGTAATTTAGTAACTCTTTAAGAATTTATGTTTCCTTCCCTTCTCAAGTTTACATTCTAAAGCTGAAGCGTTTTTATGGAAGCTGTAAAGAATTCCAGCATAATTGTGACTTTATTCACTGGAGCTGTCTTCAGCACACAGCGCCGGCTCCGGAGCTGTGTGTGCCCAAGGAGAATCCCCTGGAAGCAAATGTTTCCTTGGATAAGCAGCCAGCAAGTCTTGCAGGATCTATTTCTAACTCTATTTTATTTTTTTTTTCATTGGTGGGATTCTGGAGAGTCCTAATCTGTTCTGTGCTCAGCTTGACCTAAAACCAGTCTTAAATCTATCTAAACTCTTAACTACTGCCTTTGGACTTTGAAAATCAAGTATCAGTTCTAGGCTGTGCTGTTCCAATTGAATTTCTGAACACAAATTCTGAAGATCCCCACATTTCAGATGAAAACTCCTTGTGTTCTGCTAATTTTCCATGCAATCCTGTCAGGATTTGACACCCCCAATCATAAATGTGTATAATTACATCCCTGCCCTTATTGTGTATGCTCAGAAAATGGGGATGGGCTCAATAATAGATGTTTGTTAATCTGTAGGGCTGTATCATTCTTTACTTAAACTTCACC
Organism: Molothrus ater; assembly: GCF_012460135.2. NCBI lineage: Eukaryota > Metazoa > Chordata > Aves > Passeriformes > Icteridae > Molothrus > Molothrus ater. The sequence goes on from NC_050490.2 coordinate 19,105,168, forward strand.
TTTGCACAGGTCATCTCTAGGAGCTCCTGATTTACTGGAGGAGATGATTTATGTGGCCAGGCCCCTTTTCCAGGCCCTGTGTTCTCCCATTTCTGTAGCAGCACAAAGGGGATTTAAAGGACATTTTTGTGTTTCCATGGCAAAGGGGAATCCCCTGCTAGGATAAAGCTGGAAAATCTTGTGCCATCTGATCCTTCTCCCTTTCTCCCCCACGCCAGGGATGTTCTGGGACACATCCAGGGCAGGAGGGGACATGGCCACAGCCAAAGTGTTCTCAGAGAGCCCTGAGCCAGGAAATCAGTCCTTGGGGGTGATCCCAGCTGGCACCAAGCAGTGACCATTTGGCTGCTCTGAGTTCCAACAGGGGTGGTTCAGCCCCAGGCTCAGGGATGAAAGGAGGTGGACAGGTGGCTTCCAGCCATGTTTGCCTTCCTCCTATTCCTCCTCCTCCTTCTCCTCCCCACGCCTTATATTGGAAAATGCAAAATATTACAATGACTTTACCTGAGGAGAACACGAAGCTTAAGGAGGTTTTGGAGCTCTCCTTTGTTACAGCAGGGGAGGGGATGGACATTGCCTTCACCCCCCCTGTAGATCCAAACTCTTCATTTTGTAGGCAGCAGCAGAAATGGGGCTGAGATGATGAAATCACACCCAAAAACTATTGAATCCCCTCTGGGTGCAAACAGCAGCTCCTTCAACCAGTATTTGGTCAATCTCATCATTTCCAGCACAGAAGTTGCTCTGCTGAAAGCCTTTTCTGTTCTTCCCTGCTCTGCCAGCCCCTCCTTGGGCAAGCTGGAGCCATTCCCTGGAGCAGGGGCTCCAGGAGAGCTCCTGGGCACTGGAGCCAGCCTGGCGTGCTGGGGCTTTGTTTAGATGCTGTGAAAGGCATCACACAAGTAATTACTGGGTTTTAGCTCCACTGAAACAATGTCATGTGCTCGTGTTTGAATTGTGGCACTGACCAGGCAGGATCTGCCCCACGCCTGGCAGGGTTTGTGTGGGTCCCTGGGAGGGGGGAATGGATTCACCCACTGCTGACGGCTGCTTAGCTCTGCCAGGCTGCTCTGGTGATGTTTTAGCTGCTGTTCAATCCTCAGCCCATTCCCTGCATTTTGCTCTGGGACTCACTTCAGTCACAGGGATGTTTTGGCTTTTCCTTTTATTGGTGCCCCTTTAGTCCAACTTGCCTCCTGCAGCTCTGTTTGTGCTCAGCAAAGCTTCAGGTGTGGATTTGGAGGCCAGGTGTAATATCAGGGTCTGGATTAAGAGCAAACACTTCACTTGGAGCCAGTGAACAGCCCTCAGATATCCGAGATTTTCACTCCCTGGTTCCCTCATGCAGCTTTGTCACTTCTTTCTGAGGGCAAAGTTTTAATTGAGAGGGTAAAACCCAGCTCAGACAAGACCTAGGACATATTGACACAGATCTGTTGATAATATTTATCAAAATTAATGGGACACTCCCACTCCTAATGTGAATAGTTTATAATTATTATTTGGCTCATTGAAAAGGTTGGCACACACTGGAAAAGGAGAAATGGACAGCAAAGTTCCTTCATTCTCACAGAAGTGATGATAAACAATAAATTATTGAAGAAAATTAAGTATTATAATTGGAGAACATTCCCCTATTACTAAGTAAAGCCAGCCATTAGCATCCAATTTGCATTTTAGACTGTGCAGCAGGAAATATTTAAGTTGACAAATAGGATATTTAATACAGCAACAGATACTTGGCAGTTAGACATTAACAACTGTTACTGGGGTGATTTATTCCCCATTATCCAAAGGGCATTACTCTGTGCATATGATTCTGAAATTAACTCCAGTTTTCCAAGAGGCCTTGGCTGCCTGACCCCTTAATATCCTTATAATGAGTCCATTTACCATTCCAGGGTTGAGGCAAGTTGTTCACTGGGAGATTTGTTTTAAGGGGTCCTCTGTAGGGCAGCTCTTGGTGTGTGGGAACATTTCTCACTGGCAGGGTAGGCACAGGGATTTTTAAAGTGGGAAAAACTCCTGGGAAAACCAAGCTCTGGTTATTGGAGTGGAGGAGCCTTGCAGAAGCAATCCATGGTGCTTCCCTCAGCCTCCCTGAAGGATTATTCCTGAAGTTACAGAACAGACCTGGCTGTTCCTGTTTGGAAGTGGTTTGTGGAATCACAGAATCCCAGCATGGTTTGGGTGGGAAGGGACTCTAAACCCACCCAGTGCCACCCCTGCCATGGCAGGGACACCTCCCACTGTCCCAGGTGCTCCAAGCCCATCCAGCCTGGCCTGGGACATTCCAGGGATGCAGGGGCAGCCCCAGCTGCTCTGGGCACCTGTGCCAGGGCCTGCCCACCCTCACAGCCAGGAATTCCTTCCTCACATCTTCATCACTGCCAACCCTGCTCCAGCACCAGAATGCCAACACACAGGGCAAAACCAGGCAGAGATGTTCCTTCACAACTGCTGAATTTTACTCTTCTTGTTGTTCTTTTTAATTTATTTGAATGCCCCTCTTTGTTTTTGATTAGGTGTGGGCAACAGACCTTGACCTTTGCTACAGTGACCAGCTGGCCCTGAGTCGGCTCCTGGTGTACCTGACAGATGGAAATGTGGATTGTGGCTCCAGCATCCTGCAAGCACCTCTGGGAGCAAAGGAGAGCCAAAGCCAACGCGTTCAGCACGAGGGGACAAAACCTGTAAGCAGTGATGTGTTCCCAAAGAGAGCCATTCATGGAACTCCCAGTTCCTGTTCTGTTCCAGAGGGGCTGAATCTGCTCCCTTCAGGTTTTAAACTGCTGCTCTTGGATTTTACCAGGTTAATGAAGCCATGGGCTAACAGCACAGCAGGAGTTAAAGGGGAACCATCCCATCCCTGGCAGTGCCCAAGGCCAGGCTGGACAGCGCTTGGAGCACCCTGGGATGTCCCAGGTGTCCCTGCCCAGGGCAGGGGGTGGAATGGGATCAGCTTTAAGGTCCCTTCCCCCTCAAATATTCTGGGGTTCTATAAAATGGGAAGAAAGGTCTTCAGAAAAGCCAGCCTAAGAAGTGTCTGTGTGTACACACACGTACGCATGTAAAACAAAACAAAAGCTGTTTGCCGTATTTTGACAGAAGATTCACAGCTCCCTTTTTTCCATCCATAGAGGAGGGAATGTATCACCATTCCAAAAATGTCATGGAGCTGTAATTTAGAGGTTAACGAGCTCTTGATCCATTGTTCTCGTCAAGCAACCACTTCTAGTTGGAGAGAAGTAAATTAGATCTGATTAGTCCCAATAGTCCAAGTTTTAGAAATGAAAAGTAATCAAGTAGCAACTTTTTTTTTAATTAAAATTCTGTCAGAATTAACATAAATTGTTATTATATGCTTTATTTTTAATTCTTTCTGTATTTCTGAGATTTTTATCTCCTGAAGAGTTAACTACAAGCCTGCAGTCTCCCAGGAAAAGAGAAAAAGAAACAAACCAAGAGACAAATGTTTTTACTGCACATGATCTGTAATGAATGATTAAGTAAAACACTTTGTGTAAAATTATGATGTTAATAATGATTCTGTCCCTTTTAATTTATTAGATATTCTCCATGCTGGTAGGGCTGATTTTGATAAAATGGAGCAGCCCTGCAGTTTGTGCGAGGATTTTATTTTTAGAACTCCTTCTTTGAAAGAACAAATTTCCTAGATACTGCTGCTCCTGTAATTATGTACAAAACCAATCACTCATTATAGTTAGGATACATTATCTTCTAGACAGATGAGGCTAAATAAGCAACACATTAATAATTCATCCTGCAGTTCATTATGCATGTGTATGCATGCTTTGTAGCTGAAATAAGCACCTCATCAACCTGATGCCAACCCTTAAACAATAGTTCTGTGTTATTGCAGCCACATTCAAGTTTACGCTTGTTAAACTGCTGCTTGGATTATTTTATCAAGCATTCATTTATTTTTGGTCCCCTACTGCAGAGAAACAGATTTTGGAAGCTCCTTTTTTAAGTTAATGACTTGAGCAATGGGTGTTATTAATTCTCAGAATATTATAAACATGATTAATTTTCAGGCAGAGATGTATTAGATCAGGATTTCAGCTATGTCAACTTAAATGAGTCAATGTCAAAACAAATATCATTTTAGGGAAAATACTGTAAATTACAGGCTTTGATGTGCAGTGTACCTGCTCCCAGGGACATTAAAAGTACCACCAGGAAAACCCTGATTTAGAACTGCTCTGCTCAGAGCTCCTCAGAGCAACATCTCTGTTCTTCTGGCACTGGTGATAGTTTAAACTTGATACAGCACCAACCTTTATCCAAGGGGGAGAGAGGGCAGGGCCAGGTGGAATAAATATTGGGAATAAATTCCTCCCTGGGGGTGGACAGACCCTGGCACAGGTGCCCAGAGCAGCTGTGGCTGCCCCTGGATCCCTGGGATGTCCAGAGCCAGGCTGGATTCAGTGCTCTCACAGAGCTCAGTGACCACTGAAGCTGTGAAAACACCAAAATGTGGTTCATGGAGCAATTCTGTGGGTCTGACCTGTCAAACAGGGGTTTATGGAAATGTCTGTGTCCAGCACAGCCTGCGAGGAACAGGGATTCCTCCAAATGGAGCCTTACTCCACACTGAGTTCACCGGCAAAAAGCATTTACGGAACCACAGGACCCCAGGATGGTCTGGGTTGGAAAGGAACTTTGAGCTCATCCCCATCCCAGCCCTGCCATGGCAGGGACACCTTCCCCTGTCCCAGGCTGCTCCCAGCCCCAGTGTCCAGCCTGGCCTGGGACATTCCAGGGATGCAGGGGCAGCCCCAGCTGCTCTGGGAATTCCATTCCAGGGAACACTTTCTTCCCAATGTCCCACCGAACCCCACCCAATCAGTCTGAAGCCATTTCTTGTCCTGTCCCTCCATCCCGTGTGAGAAGTCAGTCAATAGTTTGGCATTTAGCTGTTGGGTTCTGGTATGAATGGTGTGAAAAGGAGGAGCCCTGGGTGAAAAGGCAGTAATTCAGCATTTAGCTGTTGGGCTCTGACACGAGCTGGTGTGACAATGAGCAACCCTGGGGTGTTCTCTGCAGCCTGCCCCCAGCAGCCCCTGGTGTGCCGTGGCCAGCAGCCAGCTGAGGCATTCCAGCCTCTCAGGGATCTCCTACGGCCTCCTCTTCCACGTCTGCAAAGCTCATGGGATTGGATTTGACCTCCAGGTATGAACAGGAAAGATGAGACAAATGTGATATTCGTTCTGCAGAATTTTTGTTTGTAAATTCCTTTATGATAAAACCACTTCCGGCAATGTAAATCATAAATCGTGGAATTGTTAGGGTTGAAAAAGACTTCTGACATCATCCAATCATCAACCCACCACCCCCATGTTCACCACTAAGCCATGTCCTCAAGTGCCACATAAACATAATTTTCTTTCAATTTAAGTTTGTGTAAGACTTTAAAGGGGTTAACCTGCTTTTTGATAAGAATAACTGTGTAAGGAGATAATTTTTGAGATACTTTTGACCATCTCTTACTGCTTTGAAACCCAAACACTTGCTGTGGGATAGACTCTGCTGCATTTATTGTATTCTCTACAATAAGTTAAAACAATAATCTATTTAAACTGAGCGAGAATTCCTTACACACACTCCCAAACCAGCCCTCCTTAGTTTGGGTGTGTACTTACTGTGACACATTTATTACAATTCCCACTATTTTAGGAATAAATAAAGCAATTTTGTCTTAATTAACAGGAGAAACAGGGAACAGTTTTTGTGTTGTATGAAGACCAGAAGCGACACAGCCTGGGAATGATGTAAGTGTGGGGTGTCCCTAAGCCAGGGTGACAAAGAGCTGGGGACACCCTGGGACACAGCCTGGGAATGATGGAAGTGTGACTGTCCCTAAGCCAGGGTGACAAAGAGCTGGGGACACTCTGGGACACAGACTGGGAATGATGTGGGGAATGTCCCTAACCCAGGGTGACAAAGAGCTGGGGACACTCTGGGACACAGACTGGGAATGATGGAAGTGTGACTGTCCTTAACCCGGGGTGACAAAGAGCTGGGGACACTCTGGGACACAGATTGGGAATGATGGAAGTGTGACTGTCCTTAACCCGGGGTGACAAAGAGCTGGGGACACTCTGGGACACAGATTGGGAATGATGGAAGTGTGACTGTCCTTAACCCGGGGTGACAAAGAGCTGGGGACACTCTGGGACACAGATTGGGAATGATGGAAGTGGGGAATGTCCCTAACCCAGGGTGACAAAGAGCTGGGGACACCCTGGGACACAGATTGGGAATGATGGAAGTGTGACTGTCCCTAAACCAGGGTGACAAAGAGCTGGGGACACCCTGGGACACAGATTGGGAATGATGGAAGTGTGACTGTCCCTAAGCCAGGGTGACAAAGAGCTGGGGACACCCTGGGCGTGCAGGGAGTGACAAAGGCCAGTGACAAGAGCCCTGACCTCTCCCAGGAGTGGCCTTTGGGGCAGTTTTTGGGTGGATTTCAGCGTTTCAGCAATAAAAGAAGGCCAGGGCTGTGCTGAGCTCAGGGGCTGGTGGCACTGCAGGCTCAGGAGCTGCTGGAATTGGCTTTAGGAGAGCTGCATTCCCTTCAGGAGCAATGGATTAGCACAGCCTTACTCCTACAGGCAACATTATTAAAAGCCTGACTTCCAGGAGGCAAAGGAGGGTGAAGTTTAATGCCTTTTTATATTGTTCTTGCCCAAGTTTCCTGGCCAAATAGGATGTAATGAGTGAGGAGCTGAAGCGTTGTGCTCTCAGCCTGTTCTGTATTCCTTTGGTGCTGCAGCTATTTCATTAATGACCTGGATAACAAAACAGCTTCTTCAAGTGCTGGATGTGCCTGCAAGTGTTCTGGAGGGCAGGAATGGAATTCAAAATGATCTCCACAAATTGAAGGAACAATTTGAGAAATAGAATTAGGTATGGTTGGAACCAGGTGGAAGAAATTACCTTTAGAGAGCAGTAATGAATATGAGGAACAAGGAGGTTTTGGGAGCAGGATCTGTGAATTAAACAATGTCTTTTTCCTGTGGAAAAAGATAAACAGAGTATCCTGGGAGATACTGGAAGAAATCCTGCTGTTCTGTGAGAGGGAGGCAATGAAAATGTTTAGAGTTCTGGAGAGCATGACTGACATGGAAAGACTAAAAAGGAGAGGGAGGGCAGAAATGGGATCTGCTAACGATCTCCCAGCACAGAAAAGGCCTCTGCAGGAAGGGAAAATCTGATTTTTGGTAGTAGGAGAAGAAGAAATAAACTCAACTTGCAACAAAGACGGTTCCTGTTGACTGCCATCGCATTTTCAGTGCAACTTCATAGCCTTGATTGGGAAATATTTTCAAGATTATAGGAGTTGGAGCTTATGAAGTAACTGAAATACCTGAAACATCTCTGAGAATTACACATTTCATTCCATCAGAGATCTGTGGTCGATTCCAGTGCATGAGGCACATTATTCCTCAGTGTAATTCCCTGTTCCGTAAGGTCTGGGGAGTCTGTGTGCACCACTGGCAAACCAGAGCCTCCAAAGCTGCAGCAATCCAAGGAATGTTGATCCTGCTGAAATGTCTTTCCCAAATTTTAGGCTGAAGCAAGTTTTTCCCAAGTGATGTGGGTGTTTCAAGTGTTCTGCCTCCTCAGTCCTCCCTCAGCAGTCACCTTTTACTTGGAGTAGCTGAAACCTCTCTGCTTACTTCTGCTAAGTTGATTAATAAAAATTATTTATTACACAAATCCTTCCCGTTGACAAGTTAAAATGGAGCCTCATCTTTCATATCTCCCTGAAGATTTTCACCTTGTGAGATTGAAAATCCTCATTAAATTCCAGCACCAGGCAGGCAGAAATGAGAGGGCGATTGTTTTTAAGCATGTGAAGGGAATCATTGGTAAACTCATTTGTTTGGATATCATTAACAGAACAATCGGAGAGGATCTCCAGGGGGTCCTCCTGACCTTTGCTCGCAATCTCTTCATCATCCATCAAGAAATATCAGCACCTAATATGCAAGGCGAGACCAATTTTAAGGTGAGGTGTTAATTAACTAACGATCCTGGTTAATTTCTGTACAAGGCCTGCAAATACCTCATGCTGGATCATAAACAAGTGCTAAACCATTCCTTTTTTATCACTGGCTGTGTGTGGTTTACAGTGTCTGGGTCAGTGTAGTGGGTCTCCCACGGAACCCGTTAGTTAAATTTAAGTTTGAAACTTTTTCTTTGAAAAGAGACATCCTTGAGCGTGAAATTATTTGTAATCTAATGCTCCTGAGTGTCCTTTGGAAGAGCAAAGGAGCTGTTGGCACTGCCTCACACAGTTCTGTCACAATTGCCTGCTTTATTTTAAAGGGACACCATCAAGGTAAGGATCTTAAATTAGAAACAAATCTCTCAGTTGGTAATAACTGCCTGGATTATTAACACTCATTTCTTTTCAGCAGGCAGCCACTAATCCGTTCCTTCCCACCCTCACCCCGCCATCCCTTTCCCAAGTGGGTTTTGTTCCCAATTTTCTGTGCTGTTGGAACGTGCCCATCCCTGGATGCTCCGAGGGGGAGGACAAAGCACAGGGGCTCACCCTGGGGAGGTTCCCCCACCTTCCTGCCAGAGCCAGCAAAGAATCATCAACCCAACCCCTGCCCTGGGACAAGCCCTCCTCACAAAGCTGCTTTTGATTCCACAGAATTGCTCAGCTGCCCACAGGGAGCCTCTTTTTTGCTGAGCTGCAGCACCTTTAACTTTATCAAAACTTTCCAAGATGCCGTGTGTGTTTTGTGAGAGGTGGAGGGGAACGCTCTGTTAGATTTGTATCTTCAGTCATGTCACATAATTTATAGCAGATTCTTTCCACCCTGACTGGATTTTCCAGTAGAGTGTGAAATGACAGATTTTGGGGAAGACATAATTAAATTTCAACATGTTACAGAATAAGCAACAACAACAACAACAAAAAATCCCATTTTTCAATATGAGGGAATGAAAAGCAACCACTGAGGAAAAATAAAAAAGAGAAGTTTTCTCCATTGTGCATGAACATATGTGAAATAAAACACCTGTTAGTTAATTAGGAGTACAAACTGTATTTTTATTTACCTGGGATTTGTACATATTTACTAATAATTCCCCCCAGTGTCTCCAAAGCAATATTAAATTTAATTGGTGCATCCTGTCCTGTGTAACCCTGTTACCTCTTCAAGGCAGGCACTGCCAGCTGTGCACCCTGGCTGCTGGATTCCATTATAATGCCCATTAAATAACTTGTATTCCTGGAATCTGTTACAGATGGCAATTCGAGATATTGAAGCAATTCTAGGAGTTACAGCAGAAAACAAACTGAGATTGGAAGAAGAGCAACCTTGGGAAGCAGATGCTCTGACAGAATAGTTAACAGAAAATGTTCAAGTGCCTCATTCCTTATGCTTCTGGAAACTCTTCCTCATCTGTAAGAACAGGTTTGGTTTTCCTTCTGAGCTGGTGTGTGAAGTAACATTAACTGAGACAGAAAATCTCTGTGGTTCCTGCCTGTGGCACTGGGAACATCCCACCTTTCTTGCTGGAAAGCACAGGATCATCCTAATGCTCCTCGTGTCCCTGTTGTCATTCCTGGAGTTCAGCGTGTGGGTTAAAATCTCGTTAATGGGGTCGTGCTGCCTTTGTCACCGACTCCGAGCAGGAGGAGCAGATCCTCTGAGAAGAGCCCTGGGAGCCCAAATTCCCTTTCCAACAGGCTGAAATACTGAGCACTGAAAGGAAGGGAGTGCAGAGGCTGCCAGGATGGGCAGAGGGACGGAGCAGCTCTGCTGGGAGGAAAGGCTGGCACAGCTGGGCTTGTTCACCTGCACAGGAGAAGCTCTGGGCTGAGCTCAGGGTGAAGATGGAGAGAGAGCACTCAGGAGCACCTGGGGTGCCAGGACAAGGGGCAATGGCTTCAAACTGAAGGAGATTGGGGCTAGCTGAGATCTCAGGAAGGAATCCTTCCCTGGCACAGGTGCCCAGAGCAGCTTGGCTGCCCCTGGATCCCTGGCAGTGCCCAAGGCCAGGCTGGACATTGGGGCTGGGAGCACCTGGGACAGGGGAAGGTGTCCCTGCCATGGCAAGGGGGTTGCATCTGGATGATTTTTAAGGTCCCTTCCAACTTGAACTATTCCATGGATCTTTTGCCTATAAATGCTTTAATTTAAACCCCACTTCATCAGTAATCCCAGAAACCCACATTCCTCTGCAGAGCCATCTCTGTTGTTATGCTGCTTTTTCTGTTATCTAAAGACTTTTGCAGCAGTTCTTTCGTGGTCATTTTGAAATTATCAAAAAGAACAGTAATAGCACTAATTCATCAATAGAATTCTCCTTGCACTGTGATTCCCAGAATTCCATGACTTTTGCAGGTCTGTCCATCTGTATTTTGGACACTGGTGACCCTTTTGGTCACAACTGCTGTGCACTGTTGTTAAAGGACAACATTATATTTGTAAAATCACCTTTATCCATCAAATCTTTAATATCCCAACAGATAACGCATTCCACATTTTACTAAGGAAGAGCAGATCCCACTGCATGGAGCTTTTATCCTAGGAATGGCAAGTATCCTTGGGATTAGTTCCCAAAAAGCTCAGGCAAAACCAGTTTTAACACAAATACTAAACAATACCAAGCAGTTGCACGAGATCAGCACCCAGTTTTTCTGATAGCAAATCTTTGATCCCTCAGCATGAGACATTATTTTCTGTGGAGTTTGTTCCTCTTCTACTTTGATCACAGAATTAATTCATTGCAGATGAAAACGTTTGCATAAATGCTGGTTACTGCTTCAAATAAAAATCCACAGGAGTATTTTTATTTCCCGGTTTTATTGCTGTTTTACATCAACGTGGTGCTGGGTTTGGATAGCCCAGAGCTCACAGAGACTTTGCCAAGGTGGAATTTAGCTGCACTTGAGCTGGTTTGCAAAGGGTTAAGGAAAAGGAAGCCTTGATCCAAGCCAGAACAACATAAGGTCTGAGAGGCTCATTAGTTCACTGGCACTTGATAGACTGCAGTGTCCTAGGAGGAAATGAAACCTGCACTTCCTTCTGCCTTTGTTCTGCCCTGACAAAAGAAAACTGTACCTGTTTTTGCAGGAAACAAGTGACCTGAAAGTTCCCGTGGTGAGAGAGATTTCACAGCGTGTGCAAAGTGTGAAATGTATTTTGAGGGGGGGGAAAAAAAGTTTTTAATTACTACTAACACTTCTGAGCCTTGAGCTGATGGAAGGATTGAAAACTGCTCTGCAGTCTCTCACATTCAGCTCCCATGCTGCTGGTGCCAAAAATGTGGTTTTTTTAGCAATGCTGCAGATTTAAAATGAAATTCTAATATTGTTAAAAAGGCGGGGATATCATTCTGTTCACACTACTGGATTATTTATTCCCACTCATTAAAAGAGTTATAGAGTTGTTGAACTGTAGATTGAATTTCAGAACACGAGCTGGGTGGGAAGAAAAACAGAACAAGTGTGAAGCAAAAGATTAAAGGCGGCCCAAGTGTGGCTTCTCATCAGAAACTGCCCCAAAAAATGCCAGATTTGGGCAAAAGCTGGAGCTGGCTCCTCAGCTGCAGGGAGTGGAGGAATGCTCGTGGAAGCAGGTGAGGGCCAGCAGGTTTGGCAGCAACTGCAGAGGCTGCAGACAATTAAAAGAAAGGATTTGTGCTCCCCAGGAGTCAGAGCTGGAAATTGAGGTGTTTGTTTAACTGGCAGCACTTGGTGGATTTTGTTTCAGCCAGAATTCAGTGTAGCACAGACCAGGTCATTCTCCTGAAAGAGCTACCTGGAGTTGATGAGACTGGAAACTGGGTCTCCTGTTTTAGGTAGTTGGGTTTAAAGCCCTGGGTAAAAGAAATTAAAAAAGCTTTTAGCCCACATTTCCACATTTAGCATGACAACTCTGAGCACAGAGAAAAACAACAGCAAAAAAAAAAAAAGCAGTTTATCAACACAACCACTTCCAGATGTCTTCTGAAATGAAATGTTTACCCTCCCTCTTTCCTGGAAGATCGCCAGCACCTCAAGATCAGGAGAATTCACCACCTTCCCTCTAGGTTAAGGTAACAAATCCCTGGATTTTTAAGGCTATCCTTAAAACTTCATATAAAATCCATTTAACACTGGGATACTGTAGCTCTGAGGCACCCCCTGTTACACTGTAGAGATCCTCTGTATTTCATTTTAGACTGCAGTACTTGTTATATTGATGAAGAACAAAAGATTAAGAACTACAACCATTGACAACCTTCATTAATGTAATTAATGAAACACAACAGCATTGTATGACTTTTAAGGTTCAATACTTTATTTCAACCCTTCAGCACAGTACCACATTCCAACTTTTCCATCCTCAGCCACCACTAAAGAAAGATATCAGAGCTAAACTATATGCTCTATTAATTACAGGGAGGTGAACTTGAAGGGGAAATTTGTTGCTGGTGATGATTAATAATTACTTGTTCTACACACATGTAGTACAGTAAATAATCAGGGCATATTGTTGGGGAGTAATTGATTAGTTAGCATGTTCATACTGGATAGCTCCATGGTCTAAGATTGCTGAATTTGAGATATTGCTTGCAATTATTGAAAGAAAAAATCTGTTTCCATTTCTCAGTTTTCTGGACTTTCCCCCCCCCTCTCAAACAGAATGTTAAATGGTTCAAAACCTCAGCTTTTAATTAGAAAAATGGAATATAGACTGTGATTTAAAAATATTTCTCTGAAGGGGTCCGACGCTTGAAGGCTTCTGGGGAGGTCTGCCAGGTAAAGCCAGCGCAGCTGGACACACTCCTGAGCCTGGGTGGTGCTGCAGGTGCTCCCTCAGCACGTCGGTGTCAACAAAACCTTTCTAAAAACGTGATTGTCCATTTTGTGCTGATGCTCCCTCTCCTCCTCGCTCCGTGCAGGGCTCAGGGTGGTTCATGCCCTCAGCACGGGCAGCTCCAGCGCAGTCTCGGTGTGTCTGTCACGGAACCCCAGGATCGCCGAGGCTGGAAAAGCCCCCCAAGGTCACCGAGTCCCAGCTGTGCCCATCCCCACCTCGTCCCCAGCCCAGAGGCCCGAGTGCCACCCCCAGGAATTCCTGGGACACCCCCAGGGATGGGCACTGCAAACCTCCCTGGGCAGCCCCAATGTCTAATCCGCCTTTCTGGGAAGAAATTCCTCCCAATGTCCACCTGAGCCTCCCCCGGTGCAGCTCAAGGCGATGTCCTCCTCCTGTCCCTGTTCCCCCCCGGCTGTCCCCTCCTGTCAGGAGCTGTGCAGAGCCACAAGGTCCCCCCTGATCCCCCTTTTCTCCAGGCTGAGCCCCTTTCCAGCTCCCTCAGCCTCTCCTGGGGCTCCAGCCCCTTCCCAACTCCGTTCCCCTCCCTGGACAGACTCCAGCCCCTCAGTGTCCTTCCCGAAGAGAGGGGCCCAGACTGTTCAATTCCCGTTCAATTTCCGGGCCGCTGTCCCGCTCTGTTCCCAGGACCATTCCCTCTCCATTCCCAGGTGATTCCCGCTCTGTTCCCCGGGCAATTCCTGCCCCATTCCCGGGGCCATTCCCGCTCGGTTCCCGCCCCCGGGCGGCGCAGGCGCGCTGCGGGCGCAGGCGCGGAGCCCCGCGGGATGCGGGCGCTGCTGCGGCGGCTGCACGGCGCGGCCGTGGCGCTGCTGCTGTGGCGGGGCCGGGCTCCGTCCCCGGCCCGGCCCGCCGCCTCCGAGGTGCTGAGCCAGCACCTGCGGCAGCGCCGCCTGCCCCACTGGACCTCGTTCTGCGTCAAGTACAGCGCGGTGCACAACGACCAGTTCGGCCTCTCGCACTTCAACTGGCCCGTGGACGGCGCCAACTACCTGGTGCTGCGCACCGGCTGCTTCCCCTTCATCAAGTACCACTGCTCCCGTGCCGCTCCGCAGGACCTGGCGCTGCAGGACGCCTTCTTCACCGCCCTCAAGGTGCTCAACGCCGGTGAGTCCGGCCCGGAGCGGCGCCCTGAGGGGCGCGGCCTGAGGGGGACGGGACCGCGGCTCGGACTGGGCAGCTCCGCTCCCTCTCCGTCTCCTTTTGCTTCTCTTTCTCTCTGTCGCTCCTCCTCACCGTCTCCTCTCTTTCCCCTGTCCCTCACCTTCTCCTCTCTTTCCCCTGTCCCTCACTTTCTCCTCTCTTTCCCCTGTCCCTCACCTTCTCCTCTCTTTCCCCTGTCTCTCACTTTCTCCTCTCTTCCTGTCCCTCACTTTCGCCTCTCTTTCCCCTGTCCTTCACTTTCTCCTCTCTTTCCCCTGTCCCTCACCTTCTCCTCTCTTTCCCCTGTCCCTCACTTTCGCCTCTCTTTCCCCTGTCCTTCACTTTCTCCTCTCTTTCCCCTGTCCCTCACTTTCGCCTCTCTTTCCCCTGTCCTTCACTTTCTCCTCTCTTTCCCCTGTCCCTCACTTTCGCCTCTCTTTCCCCTGTCCCTCGCTTTCTCCTCTCTTTTCCTCGTTCCTCTCTTTCTCTCCTGTCCCCTCTTTTTCTCCTTTCCCTTCTCCTCCGTCTCTTCCCCCTCGCCCTTTCTCCTTACTCCTCTCCTCTCTCTCCCTCTCTCCTTTCCCTTCTCTCCTCCTCCCCTTTCTCCGTTCCCTCCTTTCCCTCTCGGCCCAGGAGTTGGGAGCCGTGTGCTCAGGCAGGGCAGAGCCCTAACTCGGCCCTGTCTGTCGGGGCTCAGGCCGGGCTGGTGTTGCTCTGGGCGCTGTGACAGGCACAGATCGCCCTGGTGGGATTCACGCCGCTCTCGCCTTTGGCAGGGAGCGTTTTCCAGCTGGAAATCCGCCTGCCGGGGAGGAACTTTTGTCCTCTGAGCAATTCTGGAGCGAAACTCTTTCAGGCAGTGTCTGGTGCAGGAATGGTCAGCCTGCTTGGATCCTAACGTGCTGTCGGAATAGAAATCCTTGTAATAAAAAGGCTTTATCAGCACCTTATTAGTATAAAAGTAGATATAGTTAAGTTTTGAAGTATATTATTCCAGAATTTTGGCTGCAGATTCAATGCTTATTTGAACACCACCATGGACAGTGCCAGTGCCATAATATTTCATGCATTCTTTATTTTCGTGTTTAATTTTTTAAAATTTCCTTTTCTCCGCAAGCCTTCAGTGAGTTTTTCAAAACATGTCTGCTGCTCTTAATTTTCTGACCTTTCTAGGCTGACGTAGTGAGAAAATATAATCAAAAAGATTGATTTCTTAGTAACTCCTTTAAATCTGACTTGCTTTTTCCCTCCACCCAGTCACACCTTTGTTTTTCTCACAACCACCCTTCATGTTTCATATTTAAATGATTGGAAAACATGATTAAGAAGGCAATTTATTTCCCTCAGAATCCTGCTTATGCACTTAGCTTCAAGCATGTTAAATTTGGTGTTTCTGAACTCAGGGCCTAAATCCAGCTCTGGTTTTTCCTCTGTAACAAACAGAATATTGTCTGTAATAGATGGATAAATTGGCAAGGCTAAAACATGTCTCTTTAAATATATATGTATATATATATATAAACCTTTTTGCCCATTGCAGTTCTGTTGCAGCTGGTGGTTTTGACTGCTGATCTGATTTTCCCCAGAGCAGCTTCATGTTGATCTATGGATTCACTGCCTATTTTTAAAATTTCTGCTCTGACATAGACTCCAATAACTTAAGTGGATATTCTGGGAGTTTGGGTTTAGTATTTGAAGATAAATATATATATTTAATCACTAGAAATCACGTATACATGGCAATGTTTCATTTCTTTTCATGTTGTTCTCCTCCTGTTTTCTTTTTCTGATAATTCCTGCTTATTGCTGCTTCCTGCCTTGTGTCAACAGGAAAGGTGTTGAGCACTGATTGCTGCATTTAAATAAAGACAAAAGATTTCTAAGGCAGCTTTTCCAGGGATACTTTCCCTCTCAGTTCATTTTGGAGCCCCCATTCCTCGCTCTGAATTTGCAGTTTGGATTTCACTCTGTGTGTGTGTAACGTGTTTTTATCTCTCCTCAGGCATCCCAACTTTGCTGTATGGAATTGGCTCCTGGTTCTTTGCCCGTGTCACAGAGACTGTTCACACCAGCCATGGCCCAGTCACTATTTATTTTCTAAATAAAGAAGATGAAGGAGCCATGTACTGAACTGAATAGCTGTCCTCTGGTGGGTTCTGTGCTACAAATATCTGCTGCCTTTGACTAAAAAAACCTAAAAAAATTTGGTTTTTATACTGTGTTCTCATACTCAGTGTGCTGTTTCAGGAAGCTGCCTGGACATTTTGGTCGTGAGAGATTTATTTTTGCAGAGGTGTGAAGCTGAAGAATTAGAATTTCTGAGGGTATGTCTGGAAGTCAGGGACTGGTGCTGCTGGACAAACTTGTGATCATTTCAAGAGCATTTTATCATTTATCAACTTAGAGAACTGAATTGTAGCCTGTGGGCAAGGAAACTGTGAATGCACTGACATTTCCAGAATGTCCCTGACAAGATAAAGCTGCTCAGGTGTAGATCCTGTCTAGATATTTCATATTGAACTAATTGTCACAGGTGTAACTGTGTCTGAATAAATCCTTGGCACTGAGTGGTCACCATCACTTGGAAGAGCCTTTGGGGAGGAAAAACCCCATCTTAAAACAAGTGCAAAGTGGCTGTATTACATCTCTTGAAATGATATTTAAATAAAATGTCCAAAATTCATTTGGTGCTGGTATCATTTGCAATTCTTGAGCTCCAGATGTGTGCTGTTATTTTTCTTTTGATTGCTTTATAGGTAAGTACAAAATCTAAGTGATATAGAAGATTTAGCTCCCTGTGCTAATTCACAAATTGCTGGTATTTTTAATTAATGGGGAGAATGAGAAGAATACTACAAGAATATCTCAATTCTTGGATGCAAAATAACTGATTTCTCCAGTTGTAACCAAGCACAGCTTTAGGCACAAACAATGACAAAATGACTTCCTATCAGTTGGAAACCTGGGCAAAAATAAAAAAAAAAGCTTTTGGGGAACTGTTTGGATAGTGGAAATCTGGAATTAATGGAAACAGGGAGACCTGTGCAGGATCTGCTGCTGGTGCTGGGATTTAGTGCCAGCAATTAATGCTGTCAGCTCCAAATCCCACAGCTGGTGATGGAAGTTGGTCATTCCAGCTCTCATGGGTCAAAAAAGAAATGTGAAATGGGTAGGGGCTGGTTTGAAGGGTAATCCCTTTTCCTCAATAAATGATTGTCAAGCTATGACTACAGTATAATGTCATTTAAATACTTTTTAACTTCATTGCAGATAACAGAAGTGTTTCCCACTTAATGAAGCAACACATGTGGCTTTTCTAAAAGCAGCACTAAACACCTTAATCAGAGAAGTGCTTGCACTGTTAAATTTTGGAGGATATTCTTGCCACAAGTTAAATGCCTCGAAGAAGCAGAGATGGCATTACCAGAGCCCTCGTTAATAAGAAAAATTGCAGTTAGCATTTTCCTCGAGCTGATTGTCACTGCAGCCCATAAGTTTAAAGTCAAACACTGCTCATTCACTGCCACAGAGCTCATCAATACCTGGCTGTAAAGGTTTAGGCTCAACACAAGGTTGATAAAATGGCTTTTAATTACCAGGCCATAAATAGAGCTCTTCACTGGAGCTGCAGCTCCTCTCCCTGCAGCTCGTTTGATTTCTGATAATGGGCACTGCTGACTTTGCTTACCTGTTTTCCAATAAGTGCAGCAGCACCCCCTGGCCCTGCAGTGATGGGCAGGGCTCCTTGGAGAACATCCCTGACAAACTGCCCTATCGATTGCTGCAGTTCCGTGCTGCTTGCAGCATTAAACGGAGCCCTGATCTCTTGTTCGATGATCTCACTGTGTAACAATTAAGCAAATGTAATATTTTCTTGTATTACATGAAAATCAATGGACCTCTTGCTCTTGGGAAGTTGATGGTGCTAAAGGATGAACTGGGAGATGTCTGAGGGCAGAGTGCAAATATGGGATGGCTCATTCCTTTCACGAGGGCTTGGGTGGGAGCTCTTGCACTTCTTCAGAGGGAAAATGAGCTGTTTGTAAGAGAGAACTTGAGTTATTAAATCATGAAACCATTTTCATGATGTGTGTCTGTAAACCCAGCTGCTTGTTTTCAAAGGTGAGACGTTTCATCTGACTTTCACTCTTGTTTTCCAATAAATACCAACTTCTTAGCCTCTATTTCTTACCACTCAGGTTTTGGCCTGAATGCAAGCTACTGAAGGCCAGGAAGATTTGTACCACCCTGTCTCAAAAAATTCTGCAGCACTCAGGAATAATTGATCCACAAAATGACCCTTTTGACTTCTGACAGATTTGATTTGCTCTGCCTCCCATTCAAAACGAAGTTTAGTTCCCCCTGCAAGCCTCACCTTAATTATCTGTTTGCTGATGTTTAAATGAGGGAGGGATGACGTCCCGGAGCTTTGTTTCACCTCTCTTAACTACTCCAGAGAAACGAAACGCCGAGGATCAGGTGGCTCCTCCTTGTAGCACCTCTTTCAATAATAATGATCCTCGTGGGCACCTGAAGCTGCAGGAGCGGCCGTGTCACCCCTGAGCCGGGTCAGCGGGCTCGGGTGTCCCAGTTAAACTCTGCTGCTGTCCCTTAATGGGAAATGCAGCTGCTCTGCTGAAAGATCAATGTCCAATAAAGGCCGCACAATCAAATCTTGTTGCAATGATTGAGGTGCTTAATTGCCTTTCAAAGATAAGGTGGTAATCAACACACGTTCAGCTGATCTTTTTTACCGCTTCAATTACACTCTAATGGCAGAGCCAGGGCAGGATCTTTAACTACTTATACTTATTAAATCTTACCTGGCTTCTGAAAAATTACTTAAGCCCTGCAATCGATAAAGCCCAGCTCTTAATTACTATATTTCACTTTTAGGCCTTTTTGTATGCTTGATAAATGTTTCACCTGAGACTCCATGGCGCTAATGAGTTACCCCAAGAAATGCCCTTATCTGCTGCTGTCTCCAAATTGTGCTTAAACATTGGTGGGTTTGTTTGTTTCCCTGAAGTTTTGGGGCTGTTTGTTTTATTTAAATATTTTTAGATTTAATATCACTCTTTTTATCACCAGTTGATGAACTAGTTGCAGGTGGACCCAGTTCAACACAAAGTTCTTAACTTTTTTTCCCTACTGTAAATTAATGCTGGATTTAAAGATTGGATTGGAACTCCTAAATATTTATGAATAGTAGTCTCATATTGCCTGAAAAATCAGTTTTGGTGCTCTTTTCCTGCTCCCCTCTTTCCCTGGAGCAATATCCAGAGCTTTTCTCCTGCTGACCTTCCATTGACTTGGGCAGAATTTAAATCTGTCCTCACCTTACCTTGTGTGTTGACCTAAATCTCCTCACAAACCATAATTAGAGATCTCCCTGATGTATGTTGTTATTATTGAATGAAATTTAGGTATTTTTTAATAGTTGAATGCCCTTAGGCCTCTGGTTCAGAGCAACTTTTCCTGAAACAAAGGGGATTTTGCTTCATGTATTATTTACTATGGCCATTTAATTTATATTGGCTTTTGCTGTAACCCCTTAATCATGTTCACTACAGAAAAGTGAGTTAATAAGTCTAAGAGTTGTCTTGATTTCTTTCCCTATTTCTGGAAATAGAAGTCATGATTTAAATTTTGGGCTGTATTTTTCAGTTTAAGTACGCCTAAGAACAAGTGGCAGCTTCAGCACTGCAGCCAGGGAATATAGAATGAAAAGGGTCACTAATATATTGCAAGCTTGCTTGAAAGATTTATATGATTTCTAGAAAAGAATAAGATGTTGGTTTTGTATTTAAGTCCTAAAAAGTCGAATACAAACAACTTAGAGGGATTTTGAAAGTAATTGCATCACTTTAAGCACAGTTTATGAGCCCTGTTGTAGTTCATTATAAACCCAATTTATTTCTTGCAGTGATATTAATAATCCTAATAGAATTAAAAGTGGAAAGCATGATTAAAAGCAATCCTTCAGACAAAAACTCTTGATCAAGGGAACTTTCAAGTTTAAAATGTAAATATCAGATTAGAACACTGATTTTTGAGCAAGATTACAAAGTCAAACCTGTTTTTTTTTCCTTAAAAGAAGAAATGCCATTAGATATGATTGTTACATGCTCGGTGATTCATGGGCCTGCTTATGTACTTTGTGAGATATGAATAATTTAGGAAGAAAAATCACAATAATTTTGTTGTTACTCAAGAATTTATAGGTTGACAGAAAAACAATTATGCAGCCCCTGGAGCTGGTCTGAAGGGGTGCAGGAGCATCATTAACCACACACAGCCCAACTGCTGGGGTTACCTTGTCACTGTGCACCACACGATCTGCTTGTTTTCAAAAGTTATTCATAATTTAGAGCAAAAACTAACTATTTACTCATTTAGCATAAATCAAGTTTACTGTTGTTATGTTCTCTTTCAGTCCAAGGTGGGTTTGCTGTTTCAAAAGTTATTCATAATTTAAAGCAAAAACTAAATATTTACTAATTTAGCGTAAATTAAGTTCACTTCAGTGATGTTTCCTCTCAGTCTGAGTTGGGTTTACTGTGAAAAAAGAGCTTTAAGAGATCTGCTTGAGGCCAGTGAGTTTCCCTGTGAACTGAAAATAAGATGATTTCCTGATATTTGGGTCCCAGGCAAGTCCTTTTGTATTCCAGAGAAACTGCAGAGCGCCTGGGAGGGGCAGTGGGAGCTGGGTGGAAGCTTGAACGCCGTTTTTAAGGAATCTGAATTTATCCATGGTGCACTTGCTGAGTCTTTCCAGGAGATGCCTTTCAGGGAGGAATATCTTTAGAAAGCCTGGACACTGCTGACCTATTTTTCACCAGCCTGAGGGAATTTAGTTTGCTGCACTCACAGGCAATTGTAAGGGAAAAAAAAAGTGAATTTCACCATGATATGTTGTTTATCAACATAAAAGTTAGATATTTATATCTTTCCAAAAAGACAGGAAAATGTGTGTTCCTAAAACAACCATCAGGTGCCATTTTCTCTAGGAAACTGAGGATTTGTCCTTTGTTATTTATAATTGCAGCCTGGAAACTGGTGCAGGGAGGAAGCAGGGATGATAAATTGAATTTGGTGAACCAAGGGCTGGCAGAGAGATCCTGATTCCTCCAGGTGTGTTTTATACTCAGTGTCTGAATTACAGGTAAGGTGGCACAGCACTGGTAATAACAGTATCCCAAAATATTTTCATAGTTAAATGGGAATTATCTGGCCTGTTACATAATAAATACACATTATTCCTAGGTAATACATTATCTACATATTACTTCTATTATATATTATATTATTTTTATTATAATATTATATATTTTGTTATATTATTATAACATTTAAAAAGTATATTATTTATATTATAGATATTATTTAATTATACCATATATTTTATTACAATATAATATTATAATATTATTTATATAATATATAATTATGTTTTATATATATATAGATATAGATATATAGAGATATATAGAGATATATAGAGATATATATATAAAATTATTCCTAGGACATAGCTGGAAAAATTCTAGTAATAATGAGATGATTGGAGATGCTGCTGAGTAGGATCCAGAATGAAATCAGCATTTTCTGCCTCTATCCTTCCTGTGCCTCCTTTTATCCAAAGGGATGAGTGCAGGACTGGAGGAATTGGGAATCCTGATCTTGACTTTAATTCACTGCTGGGCATTTTCACCCATCCCACACCTGAGAATGAGCTCCCACCTCCCTCCTGAGGCCAGGAAAAGCTGAATCCACATCCTGGCACTGCAATATTCAGGGGAATATTCAGCTCTTGTTTTCCTCCCTCTTCTTTTCACAGAGTTCTGCTGGAGGGACCCAAAACTCCATTACAGGGTGTTTGTGACAGAGCAAAAATAGAAAATTTCTTGTGCTGGGCAACTTCCTCTGCAGTGGGAATTAACCAAGCAGAAACTTCTTTCCTTACTTTTGGAGTAAATTATCCCGCTAAGCAAATCCCTGGGAGACAGCATTTTCCCATCCCCACGGA
Source organism: Molothrus ater (assembly GCF_012460135.2). Classification (NCBI taxonomy): domain Eukaryota; kingdom Metazoa; phylum Chordata; class Aves; order Passeriformes; family Icteridae; genus Molothrus; species Molothrus ater. The sequence continues at coordinate 19,127,218 of NC_050490.2, forward strand.
GGCTCCTGTGAGATTATAATGATTTTTCTCCTCACTGTGTCAGCATTCTGGAAATAAATATTTATTTCCTGGCGTGGGCAGCTCGGGATGCTCCCGGCGCTCTCCGGCGGCGCTGGAAAGCAGCAGAGAGCAGCAGCACACTGCAAGTGGCAGCTGCTGGCAGCCACCGAGGGAGCCCCTTCCCCTCACAAACAAAAACCTGAATTTAGGGAGCTTGTGGGCCTCGCCATCCTGTAATTAAAGCGTTGGCACCTCGTTCCTTTGCGGATTTTGGGTGGTGTTCCCTTGGGGGAACAATCACCCTTGGGGGTGAACGGTCATTTTGGAGATGTGGTCATAAATGTTGCGTTGTGTGCATTTTGGTGGGGAAAATCAGGGGTTTAATGATTTAAATTATTTTTTAATGAGGATTCTGGAATCCTTGCAGTGGGAACTTGAACTTTTTTAAGGGCAGAGTCTTGGGCTACCCAAATGCAGAACTTCAAGAATATTTTATATTAAAAAAATCAAGGATTGTGTTCTCACAACAGCAATTTCCCCCACCATTAATGCATAATATATAAAATAAATGTTGGTGACAGCTCATAGCAAAACTTCTGCAACATGATAAAACAAATACCAACTATTTGCTTCAAATGGCACATTTCAAATGAAAATTTCTGATTAAACTTGGGTTTTAAAGAAGTCTGTGGCAAAACCAAACCTGTATCAATAAATATATGCTCAATGTGCTGTACTTCTTAAGATATAAAAACCCTTCAAGTTTGATTACACAAATCAGAATGGGGGATTAAGGTTGTGATTAGCCCTGGAAAATCGACGTAATATTTATGCAAATTTGGCAAATTGAGTTGGTTTTCCCCATAGTCTCATAAATGAAGAAGACATTTTAGAAAAATTGCAGGTCTATAGAAATTCCATCATTTTGTGTCCTATTCTTTAACATTTAATAGAAAATGACTCTGATTGAAATGGAGCTGAGTGAGAGGTACACAGGGACTGCAGGTAAAAGGTTCATTTGAGCAGAAAGATGTCTGTGTGGGCACCACCAGTCCCTTAGATCCTTAGGAGCTGGGGCTCTATTAATTTTTAGTATAGGAACTAAATTATAAAGTTATTGAACAGAGAGAGAATTTATCTCTGTTAATGGCCATTGAATTTTTTTTTTCCTAAAGCTCAAACAAAGTAGAATCCGAATATGAAGAAGCTTGAAGATGTTTCAGGAATTAAATATACCTCCCATTCCCCCCCGTAAATTGATAAAATAACTCAAATAGTCCAGTTTGTCAGAGATGATAATGTGAGAGAGTGTGATAAAATGCACGGATCAATAGCCCACAATTGAGATTAATGCTGTTCTCTTAAAAAAAAAAAAAAAGAAGTGGATTGTTTTATGCTGCAGAGCTGTGCGGAGCAGAGAGCTTTCCCTGTGACTTGTGGCAATGAAAAGCTTGTTTGAAAAGCTGAATTTGGGGTTTTGTGATGCAGAGCTGTCAAAACATTTTTTTTTGTGGCTGAGGTGAACAGGGATTTTCTTCCATCAGGAAGATGGAAACTGTGGTTTGGACCGGGCCGGTTTCAGCTGCATCCCTGACAGACGGGGGGAACTCGGAGACAGCAGAATCGTACCTGGACATCAACCCCGGAGAGCTGAACGTGGAGGAGCCGTGCCATGTGTGACACTGCTGGCACAAGGGCCCCCAGCCCTTCCCTGACCTGCTCCTGCAGGCCTTGGGCTGGCCCGGGGCCCGTTCCCAGTGCCATTCCCAGCGCCCATTCCTTAGGCCCATTCCCAGAGCTCGTTCCCAGTGCCCATTCCCGGTACCTATCCCAGTGCCCATTCTCAGTGCTCCCAGCACCCATTCCAGAGCCCATTCCCTGTTCCCATTCCCAGAGCCCGTTCCCAGTGCCCATTCCCAGTTTGCTCCGCAGGGACACCGAGGCAGGGATGGGCAGAGCCGGGTACGGAACGCCGAGCCCAACTCTCAGCCAGCACCGCAATCCCTTTACCCGTGTCCCCGAGTGCCACACTGGGACATCCCCGGGCACTTCAATGACTCCCCCAGCTCCCTGGGCAGGTTATGGCAACGCAGTTGGCACGGCCCGGAGTTTGAGTTTTTGTTCGCATTTCTGTTCGTGTTTGTGACGGGACAGCGGGAATCCCGGCCCGGCCCGGCTGGATGTGCCATTTAACTGCGCTTTTCCTGTCAAAACACAAGGCACAGAGAGAGGAAAGCAATTACCGCGGAGCCGGGCCCGCCTCCTCCCGCCCATGGCGCCGCCTCCCCTTCCTCTTCCTCTTCCTCTTCCCCTTCCTCCTCCTCCTCCTCCCGCTGCCGCCGCCGCACATCCCCTCCTCCCGGGGCTCCGTTTTGGTTCCGGGGCAGCGGCTCCTTCCTGCGGGAGGGCGGTGCAGGCTGTGCCCGGCCCGGCCCGGCCCGGCCCGGCGCGGCGGCCGCAGCATGTGAGCCCGCGGGGCGGGGATGCTCTGGCTGCTCTGCGGCCCCTGCGGCGCCATGGACAGCCAGGCGCTCGTCATCCGCATCAAGATCCCCGACGGAGCCGCCGTGGACTGGACCGTGCACTCCGCGCCCCAGCTGCTCTTCAGGGATGTGCTGGTGAGTGAGTCCGGCCGGCACCGGGACTCCCGAGCCAGCCGAGGGGATGGCACCGGGACCCCCGAGCCGGCCCGGGGGATGGCACCGGGACCCCCGAGCCGGCCCGGGGGATGGCACCGGGACCCCCGAGCCGGCCATCAGGAGATGCCACTATGCCCCGCTCCGTGCGCCCAGGGTGTCCGAATCCCTCCCTGGATGGCAGGAGGTGTTTTTGGGGTGTGTTTTGGCGGAACGTTTAACGGGAGAGTGGTTTTTGTCCGTCCCGGGCCAGCGCCGGCGTTGCGAGGTTTCGGGAGGATGCTGCAGGTGCCAGGCAGGGGCATCGTGCCCCGGTTTGGGCTGGAGGGAACCTCTGGAGTTCCTAAATCCGGGGACACCTCCGGGTCAGGGCATTCCCTCCTCCGTGCTTGGGAAGGAATTCGCTGATCAGGAGAAGTGTGGGCTCTGCGCCGGGGCTGGGGCCACAGCTGCTCGTGTGGCGTGTCCCCTCCCGGGCTGGGGCTCTGCTCTGCCTCCTGGCCCTCAGCCCCTTCCCTGCTGTGGCTTTGTGTCCATCTGCACACAAGGATGCTCTGCTTGCTCAGAAATGGGAGTTTGTCCTGCTCAGAAATGGGAGTGGGTGTTTGTGTATCCCACTCTGAAATGGGAGTGGGTGTTTGTGTATCCCCCTCAGAAATGGGAGTGGGTGTTTATTGTGTATCCCCCTCAGAAATGGGAGTGGGTGTTTATTGTGTATCCCCCTCAGAAATGGGAGTGGGTGTCTCTTGTGTATCCCAGTCAGAAATGGGGTTGGGTTTTTATCCCACTCCCTCCTAGCTGTGTCCTTAGCCCAAGGAGCAGCTCAGGGTGCAGGTGGTGCTTTCTGCAGCCTGCCCTCACCTCTCCTCCCCGGTACATCCCAGGCCTCCTTGTGCCCCCATTTCTCTAAAGAAAACCTTCCCATATCACCCCTCAGGTGCACGTTCAGTTTTTACTTCTGTTACTAACTCTGGAGCGAGATTTTGCAGGTGTCTTTCAGGAGGTTGATCCTGTGGAAAGGACATGTGGGGATGGAGGGCTGGGTTGCTGGAAGATGCTCAGTGTTGGTTGCAGAGCTAACTGGAAGGGATGACAGGAATCCCAACTGTCCTTTTCCCAACATTTACCATTATTCATGATTTTCTGTAGATGGAGGAGTGGGAGCAGCACCTTTGACAAACCAGGGAGGTTTTTGGGAGGGGCAGTTTCCCCTTGGTGCTTGGGCCCCTCTGTGCCCTCAAACAAAAGTGGAGCAAATGAGTCTGGTTTTCTCCAACTCTGCTTCATGTTTTTATTCGGTTTTTTTTGTTTGTTTGTTTGTTTTTTTTTCCCAAAATAAAGTGAAATTACCCCTGATTCTTGAACTCTCCTTTGCCATCCTAGAATTATTGTGAATTCAGGTCGGTTATTTAACAGTAAGTAGAGACACTGTGGCCAGTGGGTGAGATGCTCTGGAGCGGGCTGCTGTTCTTGTCCTGTCACACCTGTGGGCCTGATGAGAATTTCATTTATCCCCTGTCAGGCTGCTGCAGTCAGGTGTTGGTGGTTGTGTTTCAGGAGGTGCCATCACAGCATTCACCTGGACTTAATTGCTGAGATAAATACAGGAATGAAATGAAATAAATTAAACTAAAATAAATTAAGTAAGGCTCCAATCCACTCAGGAGTGGTGGGTTAGATAAATACAGGAATTAAATGAAATAAATTAAATTAAAATAAATGAAATAAAGCTCCAATCCACTCAGGAGTGGTGGGTCAGATAAATACAGGAATTAAATGAAATAAATTAAATAAAAAAATAAAATTGAAATGAATAAGGCTCCAATCCACTGAGGAGTGCTGGGTGTGTGGGGGGCAGGAGTGGGGCTGCCCCTCCTCTGTGCCCTCAGGGCCATTGGCCTGGCAGGCAGCTCCAGGGCCTCTCAGGAGTTCAGTTGCTGCAGGAGCAGTCGGAGAGCCCGGGGAGATCCAGGGGTTCCCTGTTGATCACTGGGGAGCAGCAACAATCCAGGGGTGTCCCCGGGAGTGCCCGCGCGTTTCTCAGGCTCTGAACGATCCCTGTGGGGCTGCCTGGGGCTCCCCAGCTCCATCCCGTCCCTGTGCCCCTGTCCCGAGGGGGTTTTGGGGACTTTCTGTCCTGCTGGAGCAGCAGAACCACATTTGGGACCAGCCCCAAGCCAGGGGCACGTCCCAGAACTTGCACCCATGAGAGCTGATTTGGGCTCCTCTTCCTTCAAGGTGGGTCCCAGGGCCCGCTCTGTGTTCAGAAAGCCCCATAAAATTATCTTGGAGGGTTTATTTTATATTTTCAGGTGGTTTTAAAGCTGACTTTTGTTGATTTTGCTTCCCAGTGGGTGTAGCCTTGCAGCACTTCAGGCTGGTGAAATTATTCTTATTATTTTGTATTTTCAGGTGGTTTTTAAGCTAATTCTTATTAATTTTGCCGCTCATTGAGTGCAGCATTTCAGGCTGGTGTGCAGGTTTATTTCCATCCCCATTTTCAGAGCTGTTCTTCATGGTGTCACTTGAAATAAGTTCTGTGTGTGTCAGCTCTGCAGGCCTGTGAGTTTCCAGTAAATAGCTTTATTTTTAAGGCCCCTCTAAATGAATTACAATAAGCTTATTTTTTTTTTTTTTCCCTCAAGCTGTCTGCATTCCTCCTGTCAGTGGTATTTAAGCACTTGGTGTTAATTCTGGGCAACTTCACATTGTCATAGTGAGATAAAACAAATTTAATTGGAATGTGAGAGCTGTGGCTTCAATATTTACCCTGGCATTTCAGCAGAGTTTCACATTTTCTGCTTTCTCACCCATGCTCCTCCAGAGAACAGATTTGGTTTTGCAGTTCCTCTTGCACCTGCTGTTCCCTGATTTTTATCCTCATTTTTAGGGGCTTTTGAGTTCTGTATCCCTTACATAAAAAAACTCACTTCACCAAGTGGGTTGTATTTTATTATAAAATAAATATTATATTATGTTGCATATATTATGTTGCATATATTATATTATATTAACCTGCCTCCAAGTGGGAGTATTTCATTGCTCATGATCTCTGTTGTGATAGCAGAAAATCCCCTGTGCACGTGTAATCCTTTGAAATTTGGAATAATCCTTTAATCCTGGGTCAGCCCCAGGTCTGGGGGTTGGAAGTGGGGTGGAGCTGCTGCAGCCACTTTGGGAATTTCACCCTGATGGGATTTCCCTGCCTCCATGCCCTGGTTTCTCTCAGATGCACTCATTTAATGGAATTATTGAGAGCTGGGCAAAGCTTTGGGGGCTGTTGGTGCTTATTTAGTGCAAGAGTTTGGGGTGTGTAATTCACTTATTGATTATTACTTGATTCTTAATTACTTTTTGATTATTACTTACTATTAAAGAAGTCTCAATACACAGAAAAAGTTATGCAGATAAGATAAAAATAAGGTAAAAATAAGATTTAAAAAAAACAAAACTATTTCAGAGCTTTGGGACATTTGGAGTTTTCCAAGCAGAATTTTGGGTTCTCAGAGCTGCCTCTGAAGCTTCCACACCCCCTTAAATGCAATTTTTTAACAATTTTAAAACCATTTTCTTAGAAACATCTGTGTGCCCATAGATGAACATTGACAAGGGGCTTAAATCTAACACAGTTAAAGTGCATTTGCTGAGAAATTTCCAATGCTTAAATGAACGGATTTAGAAATGATGAGTACAGTTTTCTGTGTAGGCAAGACTGATTTATTATTAGAAATAGTGGCTTTTGACAGAGGCTGGTAAACGCTGGAGAATGGAAGAATTTTTATCAACATGGAAATATTTTGGTGGGGTTTTTTTTCTTATTTTTTTGCCTCTGCAAATTTACAATTCCACAATTAAGCCACACTGCACATTTCTGGCGTGCAGTTAATAGTTTGAATCGCATTTCTTGATTTATTTTCACATCAAAGACACCGCCAGAAAGTTTTGTATTTATTACTTGCTTCAGTTGGCTCTGTGGAAATCCTGTGCTGCTTTCACATATTATTAATTATGTCTCCGTGCCACAGAATCTTTAATTTCATCCTTTGAGATGAAAAATGGGGAGAGCAGAAGTGGCAGGACACCAGTGCAGCTTTGGCAGGGGGTGCTGAGCACCCTGAGAGGCTCCAGTGGCTGTGCTGCCATAAATCCTGGGCTCCATTAATTCCCAAAAGTTCATTTTTCCTGGCAGGAGGCACCAGGGAGGGGCAGAGCCACGCTGGGCCTTGGTGCCGTGCCCTGGTGTGGCCCCCGAGGGGCTGGGGAAATGATAAAAGCTGGGGAATGATAGAGGAGCTTCTCTGGTACCAGCAGAAAAAACCCGGGTTGGAGCAGGGATGTGGAGCTGGAGGTGTTGGTGTGGTTTGGCTGGAAAAATGGGAAAAGGTGGAAAAAAGATCAAAGCTCTTCTCTGGTCCCAACAAAAAAAAAAAAAAAGAAAAAAAAAGAAAAAAAAATCTGGATTGGAAGTGGAAATTTTGGCTGAAATCTGGTAAAAATTCTTCTCTGGTAGCAGCAAAAAAATCTGGGTTGGAGCAGGGATGTGGAGCTGGAAGTGTTGGTGTGGTTTGGCTGGAAAAATGATCAAAGTTCTTCTTTGGTATCAGCAAAAATGGCTGGGCTGGAGCAGGGGTTGGAAGTGGAAATTTTGGCTGAAAATGGTGAAAATTCTTCTCTGGTATCAGCAAAATAATCTGGGTTGGAGCAGGGATGTGGAGCTGGAAGTGTTGGTGTGGTTTGGTTGGAAAAATGGGAAAAGGTGAAAAAAAGATCAAAGCTCTTCTCTGGTCCCCAAAAAAAAAAAAAAAACCTACAAAAAATCTGGGTTGGAGCAGGGGTTGGAAGTGGAAATTTTGGCTGAAATCTGGTAAAAATTCTTCTTTGGTAGCAGCAAAAAAATCTGGGTTGGAGCAGGGATGTGGAGCTGGAAGTGTTGGTGTGGTTTGGCTGGAAAAATGGGAAAAGGTGAAAAAAAGATCAAAGCTCTTCTCTGGTCCCCAAAAAAAAAAATCTGGATTGGAAGTGGAAATTTTGGCTGAAAAATGGTAAAAACTCTTCTCTGGTGGCAGCAAAAAAATCTGGGTCGGAGCAGGGATGTGGAGCTGGAAGTGTTGGTGTGGTTTGGTTGGAAAAACGATCAAAGTTCTTCTTTGGTATCAGCAAAAATGGCTGGGCTGGAGCAGGGGTTGGAAGTGGAAATTTTGGCTGAAAATGGTGAAAATTCTTCTCTGGTATCAGCAAAATAATCTGGGTTGGAGCAGGGATGTGGAGCTGGAAGTGTTGGTGTGGTTTGGCTGGAAAAATGGGAAAAGGTGAAAAACAGATCAAAGCTCTTCTCTGGTCCCCAAAAAAAAAAGAAAAAAAAAATCTGGATTGGAAGTGGAAATTTTGGCTGAAAAATGGTAAAAACTCTTCTCTGGTGGCAGCAAAAAAATCTGGGTTGGAGAATGGATTGGAGCTGGAAGTGTTGGTGTGGTTTGGCTGGAGAAATGGGAAAAGGTGAAAAACAGATCAAAGCTCTTCTCTGGTCCCCAAAAAAAAAAAAAAACCCACAAAAAATGTGGGTTGGAGCAGGGGTTGGAAGTGGAAATTTTGGCTGAAATCTGGTAAAAACTCTTCTTTGGTAGCAGCAAAATAATCTGGGTTGGGATGTGGAGCTGGAAGTGTTGGTGTGGTTTGGTTGGAAAAACGATCAAAGTTCTTCTTTGGTATCAGCAAAAATGGCTGGGCTGGAGCAGGGGTTGGAAGTGGAAATTTTGGCTGAAAATGGTGAAAATTCTTCTCTGGTATCAGCAAAATAATCTGGGTTGGAGCAGGGATGTGGAGCTGGAAGTGTTGGTGTGGTTTGGCTGGAAAAATGGGAAAAGGTGAAAAAAAGATCAAAGCTCTTCTCTGGTCCCAACCAAAAAAAAAAAGAAAAAAAAATCTGGATTGGAAGTGGAAATTTTGGCTGAAATCTGGTAAAAACTCTTCTTTGGTATCAGCAAAATAATCTGGGTTGGAGAATGGATTGGAGCTGGAAATGTTGGGGTGTTTTGGCTGGAAAAATGATAAAAGCTGGAAAAATGTTAAAAAGAGCTTCTCTGGTATCAGCAAAAAACATCTGGGTTGGATCAGGGGTGTGGGACTGGAAGTGTTGGTGTGATTTGGCTATAAAAAAGATAAATCCAAGTTCCTCTTTGGTACCTGTAAAGCATCTGGGTTGGAGCAGGGCTGTGTAGCTGGAGATGTTTTTGTGTTTGGTGTGGTGGAGCTGCCTCAGGTTCTGCCTCTGCCCCTTTGGGGGTTTCCAGTGGATTCCCCCTGGTATCTGAACGCATCTCCTGAGTTTTGGAGAAGTTCAAATCACAGGTGAGGCTGACAGAGCCCTCCAAACAGGAGAAAATGGGGTTTTTACAGAAAAAAAAAAAAAAAAATATATATATATATATATAGCTCTTTCTATGGCTGGTTTTGATAGGTTAGGTGCCCATTTTTCTATAACCCAAGGGCAAAATGGATTTTTTTCACCTGCAGGAGCAGAGAGCACAGAGCTGTTTGCAATTAGGAGGGAATGATTTGGGAAGAAAGGAGTTTTCCTGGAGGGGGAGGAGAAAAACATCACGAGGGGAGCAGAATTGTGTTGTGCCCTGAAAACTCCCTCATTTTGGGGCAGTGGGGAAGGGGTTCAAGTGATTTATTGCAAATCAGGCTTTTCTCGTTGGATATTTAATGAATTTTTCCTTCTATTTTTAGGATGTCATTGGCCAAGTTTTGCCAGATGCAACGACCACAGCATTTGAGTGTAAGTGTAACTTTTGTCAGCCAATTCCTTTGTCACCTTGCTGGGCTGTAACTGAAATAAATAATTTTTATGTTGTTCTTCTGATATTCTGATTCTATTTATTATTTTAAAATAAGTGATATTCATTATACGTCATGGTTAAATATTTATGCATTAATGCAACTTCAATAATGGCACTAAAGCAAGCCATATTTTATTATTTAATCACATCTGGAATATTTCCACACAGGAGCTTTAATTACCAGCCTGACCTTACCGTGCTCTTACTCCTCAGTGCAATTTTATTGCTCAAATTAAATGAAAAGTATAAACTACCTGTAGGTCTCAGTTTAAAATTGCAATCCTCCAATCCTCCCAGCAAGTATTTAGGCTAATATCTGTTCTTTAAACCCTGCTTATTTTTATTTTTGAAGGGGTTCCTGGGGGATTGTCCTGTCTGGAGAGCAATCAGCTGCAAAGGGGAGTGCCCCAGGGGACAAAATACTGAAAAATTGGAGTTTTCTTCCAAATGGAGCAGGCTCCTGATGATCTCTTTTAATTGTTATTATGTTTTTCCTTCTGTTTTCCTTTGAGATGAAAGGAAATTATAATTTTTATTATATTTTTCCTCTGTTTTCCTTTGGATGGAGGGTGAGGGGGGACAGAGCAGACTTTAGATGGGGCCTTTCATTTTTGTAATTTTATTTTTATTTCTCCTCTTTTTGGAGCTTTGGGGCTCATTCTGCCTGTGGATAATCAAAGGAAATACTGATTTATGGTGCTTCCAGTCCTATTTAATGCTCTTTTTCTTTTCACACCTTGTGTTTTCCTCTCCCAGAACAGATTTTTATTTCTGAACCTCGGCGTTTTTCCCGCCCTGCTTTTGAACACCAGCCCTGAGCCTTCCAGAGCCTTGCAATTTATGGGTTTTTTTTTTTCACTTTATTTGGTGTTATCTGGTGTTAACATTTGTGTGCCATCCCTGGCACGTCCCACTTGGGCTGTGTTTGAACTTCATGCTCCATCAGGGCAGCACCCACAGCAGCAGTGCCATGTGCAGGAGTCTCCTGGAAAATTCTGATTTTTGTTCTGCCTCCCAACATCTGCTCCTGTGCCTTCCCTGCGTGTCTCTAGTCTGTCATTTCCAGCTGCTGAGCCCATTTCCCTGCCACTTTACTGCCATCTCAAATATGTTATGGATATTGATGCTTTTCAAGGGGTTTTTTGTTTTTTTTCCTTTTCCCCCCTGGATTTTCCTGCTTCAAGTTCAGTTCTCCATCGCTGCCTCAGGTGGGGGGAATTGTCTCCATCCCAGCTTTTTGTGGGTTTTATTTTGGTGTTCCCAGCCCCAGCAGGTAAATGCAGATTCCCCCTGCTCTCCAGCCCCTGGCCCCTGAGCATCCTCCCAGCCCATCCCTGCCCCGCATCCCCGTTCCTGACTGGCTGCAGATTTGGGGGTTTCGCTGCTCGGGGTTCATCTCCCATCTGCTGCTCCCTGCTGAGGATTCTTCTGAGGCTTCTTCCTCCATTTTAAATGGGGCTAAAAAATCCAGCCAGGACGGGGGGATTTTTATTTTTTGTTTGTGCTGAAAATCAGATTTGAGCGCTCTGGGCAAGGAGGGAAGCCTGGAAATCTTTCTGGGTCAGTTTTTGAGATGGTAAAGGAGCTCTGCTCAGGTTCAGGGCAGATTTTTCTTCTGGCTTTACTCTTTGCCTGATTAATTTAGATTAATTTATATTTTTCTCTGCCTCTTCGTCCACATATTTTTAATTCCTTCTGTTTGTACCACCACCAGGAATTCTGCAGCTGGGAACTGAGTAAATTCCTCAATCATTTCAAAGGGATAATGTAGAATTTTTTCTGAATATTTTGCTAGAATTTTCCTCCTTTTTTTTTATTTTTTTATTTTATTTTTTAATGGTCCCAGCTCAGTCTGTTCCCTCTCCCCAGACCTTTTATCCATAAATTCATCCCTCTTCTGCTTTCCCTCTGATCCCTCTTGTGGATGTGTGCTGCTCCAGTAGCTCTCTGCCTGTTTTAAGCTCCAATTTTGAGGTTTTTATGTTTTACTCCTCTTCATTGCTTTGGGGTTTGGTTTTTTTATTGGTTTGGGGTTTTTTTGGAGGGGGGGGTTTGGTTGTTTTGGGGGTTTTTTTGGTTTTGGGTTTTGGTTTTTTTTTCATTATTACCTTTCCAGAGGCAGAATGAACAAAATCTTTTTCTCACACAATTTGAATTCCTTGGGTTGTTTTTTCCCCCGCCCCAGATTCTTGGTTTGTTGTTTTTTTTTTTTTTTTTTCCCCAGATTCTTGGATTTAATTTCCACAGATTCTTGGTAATTCCAGCCTGGGGAAGGTTTTGGGGAGGCAATTCCAGCTTGGGAAAGGTGCTCAGCTTCAGGAGAGGTTCTGGCACTAAACAAACCCTGCTGAGAGTGAAGTTCTGAGCACTTTGTGCCCCTTCCAGGACAAAAATCCCAATTCCTGGTAATCAATATTTGGAGATCATACACCATTAGTACATTACTATTTCGGAGTCCTTGTGCAGTTTCTTTTTTGGATGTTTGGTTTTGTTTGCTGCTGTGAGTGCAGATGAAGCCCTGCCTGTCAGGGCTGTCCCTGTCCCCCTTCCCTTGCTCACTGGTGCCTTCCTCTGGCAGATGAGGATGAGGATGGGGACCGGATCACGGTCAGGAGCGATGAGGAGATGAAGGCCATGCTGTCCTATGTGAGTACACTGCCACAAACCCTCGCTTCCCCTGTGTTTATCATTTTTTCTTGGTGTTTTTTTGTCCCACAGCGTTTGACTGGGCCATGTCCCTGTGTTAAATTCCAATTTTTTGGTGTTCTGCGTGGAATGGAGGTGGTTTCACACCAGATCCATGGACAGGCTCCACTTCAGAAAAGAAAAAAGACTTGTTCACTTACTGATCATATCATAAACATTAAGAATAATGCATCTTAATGACTTTTGCATTAGGTATAGTGCAGGCTAAATGGACTATCAATTTCTTGTATTTTTTATGCAGTACTTAAAGTAACGGCTCATTAAAAATGAACCCCTGGGCTCTAAAAATTTTTCAAAATCTACTTTCATCTGGAGCCTGCTTCACCCCTCCTAACAGAGGAGTTTCATTGTAGCTGCAGGCTCAGTGTTCACGGAGGATTTAAAGATGTGGTTTGTGTTTTTCAGGGGAGATGGATGTGGCTGTGTGTGCCTTTGTGTAGGTAGGGGTGTGTGAAATCTGTCTGCATCCCCAGAAATAGAAATAGAAATAAATATATCCCATTAATAGCAAGAAATATCCTGCAGAGGGGGAAGGGTGCAGTTACTGATGGCCACAGAACCATTTGAATCAAGTGGGGGAAAAAAATATCCTTGAACTTCTCTTTTCAAAGGAAATGAGTGAGGAGGAGGGGTAAAAAATGGGGATTTTCCCTCTGGGCCAGAAGGATCAAAATTCCCAGAAATGACCTGGCAGAGCCAAGCCCTGTTTGGGAGCACCCAGAGGTGATTTGGGGGGAATTCAGAGGATCCCAGACTGGTTTGGGTGGGGAGGAACCTGAAATCCCAGCCAGGGACACCTCCCAGGCTGCTCCAGGGATCCATCCCAGGGATCCAGGGGCAGCCCCAGCTGCTCTGGGAATTCCAGCCAGGAATTCCTTCCCAAAATCCCACCCAGATTTCCCAGTGTGAATCCATTCCCTGTGTCCTGTGCCTCCCTCAGCAGCCCCTCTCCAGCTCTCCTTTATGGTCTCTGAGCATTCCCTGACCCTTCCCTTCTCCAGGAGAACATTCCCAGCTCTCCTTTGGGGTCTCTGAGCATTCCCTGACCCTGCCCTTCTCCAGGGCAGCATTCCCAGCTCTCCTTTAGGGTCTCTGAACATTCCCTGATCTTTCCCTTCTCCAGGAGAACATTCCCAGCTCTCCTTTAGGGTCTCTGAGCATTCCCTGACCCTTCCCTTCTCCAGGAGAACATTCCCAGCTCTCCCAGCCTGGCTCCTCCCTATGCTCCAGGTGCCTGTTTGGGTTTTTTTTTTTCTCCCCAGATTCTTGAGAATTCCAGTTTGGGGAAGGTTTTAGAGAGGGAATTTCAGTTTGGGGAAGGTTTTAGGGAGGGGATTCCAGCTTGGGGAAGGTTTTAGGGAGGGAATTCCAGCTTGGGGAAGGTTTTAGGGAGGGAATTCCAGTTTGGGGAAGGTTTTAGGGAGGCAATTCCAGCTTGGGCAAGGTTTTAGGGAGGCAATTCCAGCTTGGGCAAGGTTTTAGGGAGGTGATTCCAGCTTGGGGAAGGTTTTAGGGAGGCAATTCCAGCTTGGGGAAGGTTTTAGGGAGGGAATTCCAGCTTGCAGAAGGTTTTAGGGAGGCAATTCCAGCTTGGGCAAGGTTTTAGGGAGGCAATTCCAGCTTGGGGAAGGTTTTAGGGAGGCAATTCCAGCTTGGGGAAGGTTTTAGGGAGGGAATTCCAGTTTGGGGAAGGTTTTAGGGAGGGGATTCCAGTTTGGGGAAGGTTTTAGGGAGGGGATTCCAGCTTGGGGAAGGTTTTAGGGAGGCAATTCCAGCTTGGGGAAGGTTTTAGGGAGGCAATTCCAGTTTAGGGAAGGTTTTAGGGAGGGGATTCCAGCTTGGGGAAGGTTTTAGGGAGGGGATTCCAGCTTGGGGAAGGTGCTCAGCTTCAGGAGAGGTTCTGGCACTAAACAAACCCTGCTGAGAGTGAAGTTCTGAGCACTTTGTGCCCCTTTTCCCTCCCTGTTTGGGTCCAGCAGCTCCCTGGAGCTCCCTCCCTCCAGAATTCCTGGTGGTTCTCTCTCTTTTCCTGGGAAAATCTCGGCCATTTTTTCCCTTCCAAGTGGCAAACTTTGAATTCTCTTCCAGATGAATCATGCCTTGGGAAGGTCATTTTTTTGCTATGCTTCCAAGCTCACTGTTCAAGTTTCAGTACATTAGAGTTCTGATTGCCCAACTCTCTGCTTTCCCTGCAAAATTATGGGATGCCTGGAAATGACTTCTTTCTGCTTCAGCAGCTTCTTCTTCTCTGAAAAATTTTTCTCCTCAGTTTTAAACTAATTTTTTATTTGAGTGTTGCACTGATGGTTGAACTTCCTCACATCCTATGGGCTTCGTTTTGGGATGTGTTTACCAGGAAACAAATGTTCTGAGCCTGGGAAATGAATTCATTCATAATCTTGGGGAGGGGAAATGCTCATTCTGAGGCCTGCAACAAGTATTTGGAGGATTGGCCAGCTGGGAAAGAATTTCAGGGAATTTTGATGTGGTGCAGGTGTTCTCTAACATGTAAATAAAGTGGATTTTTTTTCAGTTTAAGGAGAAAAAAACAATTCCCTTAGATTGCACTTTGGAACATATAACTGGGAAGATATTTGGGATAATTTTGATATTTGGGGTCATTTTTGGGTACTTATTTGGGGTCATTTTTGGGTACTTATTTGGGGTCATTTTTGGGTACTTATTTGGGGTCATTTTTGGGTACTTATTTGGGGTCATTTTTGGGTACTTATTTGGGGTCATTTTGGTACTTATTTGGAGTCATTTTGATATTTTGAATAATACTTATTTGGGGTCATTTTGGTACTTATTTGGGGTCATTTTGGTACTTATTTGGGGTCATTTTGATATTTTGAATAATACTTATTTGGGGTCATTTTGATATTTTGAATAATACTTATTTGGGGTCATTTTGGTATTTATTTGAGGTCATTTCAGTATTTATTTGGAGTCATTTTGATATTTTGAATAATTTTGAACCTTCCCTTTAGGTTCTTTGCTTTATGAATTTGAAAAGAATTTGCTTCAGGTCTGGAATTCCCTCAGATGATGCAAAACTGCTTTGAGTTAGGCCGATTTTGGGGGGTGTAAATGGGATTTTTTCAGTGCTGGGCAGTGCAGGTAATTAAGGACAGCCGTGGAGCTGCTCTGGAGCTGTTGTCTTGTATCTGTATAAACAGGCAGTAATTTTTTTGACAGCCACTGATTGGAAAGTTGCTTGCAGCTCTCTGAAAGCAAGGGCTACATGCTCTGGATCAATAAGTGGCAAATTTCCCATTAAAAAGAATACCTGAACAATGTTCCAAATAGCCACTGGCATCTTAATTTTCCATGGAAACCTCCAATGCTGGCCTGTGGAGGACAAGTCATTTTCAGACAATTTTTCCAGACTACTTGTTAACAGTTATTGCTGTCCCAAAAGGTTGACAGCTTACATGATTGATATTTCATTTACTTGTCATCACTGGTGAGTAATGGAGAGGCTTTTCCTCCCTCCCTCCCTCTCTCTCTCTCTCCCTCCCCCTCTGTTATGTTTTTTGGGGGGCAGGAGCCGCTCTCAGGTGTGTTTATTTCAGCTGGATATTCCAGGGAGGGATCAGAAATGGTCCTGTCCTGTGTGGGGATGCCTGCAGGTCCTGGAATTCTCTCGGTGAGGGGGGAATTCCAAAGCTGAAAGCTCATCCCGAGGGCAGGGACAGCTTCCACCACCCCAGGCTGCTCCAGCCTGGCCTTGGATACTCCAGGGGCAGCCACAGCTGCTCTGGGAATTCCAGCCCAGCCAGGAATTCCTTCCCAAAGTCCATCTCAATCTCCACTTTCCCAGTCTGCAGCCATTCCCTGGTTCCTGTCCCTCCATCCCTTGTCCCCAGCCCCTCTCCAGCTCTCCCTTGGGGTCTCTGAGCATTCCCTGATCCTTCCCTTCTCCAGCTGAACATTTCCAGCTCTCCTTTGGGGTCTCTGAGCATTCCCTGACCCTTCCCTTCTCCAGGGGAACATTCCCAGCTCTCCTTTAGGGTCTCTGAGCATTCCCTGACCCTTCCCTTCTCCAGGAGAACATTCCCAGCTCTCCCAGCCCAAACATCTTGCTGGGTTTTGATGTTCTCAGCTCTTTTCCAGCCCTTTTTGCCCATTCTGAGGGTTTTTTTAACCAACAAACATCCCTGGATCACTGCAGCAGCTCCTGCTCAGTGTCTCAGGATGTCTGCAGGGGCTTTTTGGGGTCACAGCTTTGGGATCCTCTGTGCTGAATCTTCATCACTGCCCAGGATTCCAGACCCCTTTGGGATTCCCTTGGAGCTTTCAAACTGCCCAGTTTTGGGGTGATTTAGAGGCTATTTGGGGTTTATTTGCATCAAGTCTTTGTGGCTGTGTTTGGTTTTCCTGGCTCCTCCAGCTGTGGCAGCTGCTCCTTTGCTGTGAATATTCCATGCTGTAAATATCTCACTTCCTCACCTGCTGGAGCATTCCCAGCTCTCCCTGCTGAGGCAGGAGCAGATCCCTGTGGCCCCACAGCTCCCTGTTTTAAATTCCTTTTTGTGGGAGCACTGCAGATGGGAATGGAACCATCTGAGGGCTGATCTGCACCGTGGCAATTACAGAGAAAATGAAAATACACAGAACTAAACAATCCATAAGTGCTTTTACCACTCCTGGGTTACTGACTCAACTCCTTTTTGGTTTTTTTTTGTGTTTTTTTTGCAGTATTACTCCACTGTGATGGAGCAGCAAGTGAATGGACAATTGATAGAGCCTCTGCAGATCTACCCACGAGGTAATGCTGAGCAAATCCCAGTCATCAGCCCAGGGAACTGGTGCTGGAGCAGCTCCTGGCACGTTTTGGGGAGGTTTAAATGCACACAGCATCATGTTTACCTCTTAATTTGGAGAGAGGAATTCATTATTGTGGGGAGTGTGGAGAAAAGTGCATTTATTGCATAGAAAGCAGCTAATTTCCTGGAGTAAATTAGACTAACGAGGTTTGCAGAGTACATATTTAAGTACATTTAAAGAACTCATTGGTGATGGTTCTTTCCAAGCAAAGCAGATGAATAACTGAAGGCTTGGATACTTATGAAAATTGGGCTTTTTAAAGCTGTTTTCATGTCATTAATCAGCCTGCCAGGCTGGGGAGTGTCCCTGTCACCACTGTAGCCACAGCAGCTCCAGCCAGGACACGTTTTTGTCTGAAATTTGGGCATTTAGTGCTGCCCAAATATTCACAAGCACCTCAGTAATTCTCCTGAACAGGGAGAGACGTGATCAATTCTGTGGGCTGAGGCAGTTAAAAATAGGTCATTTCCAAGCTGACAAAAATCCATGGGCAGCTCGGGAGGGTTTTTGGGAATGCTCTCTCTGAGCTCCAGGAATGCTTGGGAAGAGCCTCCTGCATGACATAATTCATTCAGATCTCAGTAGCCAGGCTCTGAATCTCTGCCTCTTAATTGATGGAACTGAGAAGGTTGAAATTCTCCAAGTAAATCTCCCAGCAATAAATTAATTGAAATAATTAAAAATTAAACTCCCCTCACTTAACAGATATTACACAAATAATCATACTGTGAGGCTCCCAATTAAACATACCACACTTCCATTACTTACAACTCTCTGAAGTTTGAATTGGGCAATTAACAGGAGCCTCCTCAAACCCTGCTAACGAGCTCTCCAAAGAGGCTGGGTGGGGGTCCTGGGGGTTCCCTGTGCTGCCCTGCCAAGGGGACAGGAGTTTGAGGGCTTTGTGGGAAATGGGGGAATGTGGGAAATTGGGGTTTGTGGGGAAAATGGGGGTTCTGTGGGAAATGGGGGTTCTGTGGGAAATGGGGGCTTTGTGGGAAATGGGGGCTTTGTGGGAAATGGGGGTTCTGTGGGAAATGGGGGTTCTGTGGGAAATGGGGGTTCTGTGGGAAATGGGGGTTCTGTGGGAAATGGGGGCTTTGTGGGAAATGGGGGAATGTGGGAAATAATGGGCTTGGGGGAAATGGGGAAATGGGGGCTTTGTGAGAAATGGGGGCTTTGTGGGAAGTGGGGGGTTCTGTGGGAAATGGGGGTTCTGTGGGAAATGGGGGGTTCTGTGGGAAATGGGGGGTTCTGTGGGAAATGGGGGGTTCTGTGGGAAATGGGGGTTCTGTGGGAAATGGGGGTTCTGTGGGAAATGGGCTTTGTGGGAAATGGGGTTTGTCTGGCTCAGGCTGGCAGGGTCTGGACGGGAGGGGATTCCCAGGTGTGGGAGCTGTGACCTCCTCAGGGCAGGGAGAGGGAGGCGTCTCCTGCCTCTTCCCAGGCATGGATCATGGAATCCTGGAATGGTTTGGGTGGGAAGGACCTGAAATCCCATGGATCCCATCCCATATTAACGATTCCATCTCATCCCCATTCCCATCCCATTCCATGGGCAGGGACACCTTCCCCTGTCCCAGGTGCTCCCAGCCCTGCCCAGCCTGGCCTTGGGCACTCCCAGGGATGCAGGGGCAGCCACAGCTGCTCTGGGAATTCCATCCCAGCCCTCCCCACCCCTCCCAGGCAGGAATTCCTAATTCCCAATATCCCAATATCCACCCCTGGCCTATCCCATTTAAACCATTCCCTGTGTCCTGTCCCTCCATCCCTTGTCCCAGTCCCTCCCAGCTCTCCTGGAGCCCTTTAGGGGCCCTGGAGAAGCTCTGAGGATTCCCTGGATCCTCCCCTCGTGGCTCAGAGGAGCTGGGTGATCTGAGTAGGTTGGGAAATCTTGGAATTGTCCTTTAAATCTTTACATTTCCCTGTAAGCACCCAGTCCCAGGGAGTGCTGCCAGGAGCTGCTCACGCCTCACCCGCTCTGGGTTTAAAGCACATTTTGGGATTTAAAATTCTCCCTTTGGCTCCTTCCTGGAGAGCCAGCCCTGGGAATTCCTGTTCCTGCTGCTGTGTCCGGGATGATCTCCTCTGGCCGGGCAGGATTGGGAATTGTCTCAGTTCTGCCCCAGCCTCATTCATTCCCCCCGGCCACCCCAGATGCTCACCCCTGCCTCAGCTCGGGCTCTGCTGCATTTCCCCCTCCCCGCTCCCTCCAAACTGCTCCAGAGCTCAGGTTTTGTTTCATTCTCCCAAACCACCCCCTTAAAACCCCCTTTTTTCCTGGGTTAGAGCCTTCAAACCCCCCAAACCACCCCTGAACTCTGCAGCTCCTCTGAAATATCCAACAAAATCACAAAATCCGCTTTCCTGCTCTTTTTTTTTTCCTGCTTTCTTGCTCTCTTTTTTTTAAATTTTTCTTTTCCCTTCCCTGTCTCCTTGTCCTGCCTCTGTAATGAACATCCCAAATTTTAGCAGCCCTTTTCTCCTGTGCCCTTCTGGCCCTGGCTCTCCACGTTCCCCACTTGAAAGCCCCAGCAGCACCTGCAGCTTTTCTGCCTCCAATTTCCACTTCTTCCCTTTTAAGAGATTCCTTTGCAAATCCTTTGAGTTCTTTTCCTTTCCCGCCTCTCTAACTTCTGAGGAAGCCTCAGCTCCTGCTCCCAAAAACTCCTGTATTCCATAAAAATCCTGTCAGGAGTACATTTCCACGTGCCAACCTGTGTTACCTGGGCTGTGCTTTATTTATTTCATAATAAAAATATCTTTAAGGGGGAAAAATTAGCATTTTCTCTATTTTAATAGGTTTATTATTGCTGATTAGGTAATAAGAGGCAGAGGGGGATTTTATATTAAAAATAAACATCTGTATGTGGTGTACATATAAATATAGAGAAAGAGATATAAAAATATATATATGTGCACACATTTTTTGTATGTCTATAAAGCATATTCATTTTCCCAAAATTAATACATTTTCAGATGGCTATATATATATTTATATATATGTAAAAATTAATAATTTTTATATATCTACATATATTTTTAAATATCTACATTTTTTGTATAGCTACATATATTTTTAGTCTATCTATGTATTTATAATTCTATATTTTTATATAGCTTTATATTTTAAACATAGATGTATATAAAAATATATATGTATATATTTTTTATATGTGTATATTTTATATATGTATATATTTTTATATATGTGTATATTTTTATATGTGTATATTTTATATATCTACTTGCATTTTTTAATACGTATTTATAGATATTTATATCTGTTTATCTTTATCTTTTAACTATGTTATTTACATCCTGTTTGTGGAAGGCAAGGTGAACAGAGCATCCAAATACACACCCTAAAAATCAGTATTGATGGAATATCTTGTTAAAAATGTCAACTTTAATCTATTGGCAAACTAGAATGGGCTTATATGTATTTATAATTTATAATTTTGGGTTGGTATTTTTTTACTATGTGCTATTTTCCCTCTTTGGATGCAGGTGGTGGTTTTGGATGTTGTTGAAAGGCACGTGGCCCCCAGTGCTGTGTTTAATAACCATCACCTGTGTCCTCCTGCCTCATGAATGGTTCTGCTCTCAGAAACAGGAGGGATTAAAAAAATCAGAATTTCTGCCATCCCTCAGCAGTGCCAGCCCCTCTAACACAGCCTTGCAGGGCGCTGGGACACGGAGCTCTGGGGCTTCCAGAAGCTCATCCCTGAGTGAGGAACGGGGAATGTGCCCCTGGAGGCAGCTCAGGGAAAGGTTTCCTCCTCCTCCTCCTCCTCCTCCTCCTCCTCCTCCTCCTCCTCCTCCTCCTCGTCCTCCTCCTGCAGCTCACCCCTCTGAGCCCAGCCACCACCATCCAGTGCCACGTTTGGAGCACTGCCCCCAAAAAGTGACATTTTCAGTGGCATTTATTCAGTATTTAGCTCTTATTTATTCAGTATTTACTTTTTTTTTTAATTCAGTATTTACCAGAGAGGCTCTCTGCTGTTACCCCTGCCATGGTTTGTCCCCTGTTTGGTTTCCCCAGGTTTTTCCCCCATGTTTCCCCCATATTTACCTTTGATTTATTCAGTATTTACCCTTTGGAGGCTCTGCTATTGCCCCTGTCGTGGTTTCCCTCCAGGTTTGGGTTTTTCCCCAGGTTTTTTTTCCCTCAGGTTTCCCCCATGGTTTTTCCTCCATATTTACCTTTTATTTATTTGGTATTTACCTTTTATATATTCAGTATTTACCAGAGAGGCTCACTGCTCTTACCCCTGCCGTGGTTTTTTCCCCCCCGTTTGTTTTTTCCCCCCATATTTGCTTTCCCCCCTGGTTTTCCTCCATATTTACCTTTTATTTATTCAATATTTACCTTTTGGAGGCTCTCTGCTGTTGCCCCTGCCATGGTTTTTCCCCAGGTTTGGGTTTTTCCCCCTGTTTGTTTTCCCTCCAGGTTCCTTTTATGGTTTTCCTCCATATTTACCTTTTATTTATTCAGTATTTACATTTTGGAGGCTCTCTGCTGTTGCCCCTGCCAGGTTTTCCCCAGGTTTGTTTTCCCCACGTTGCTTCCCCCCATTTCTTGCCCATTTTCCCCCACATTTCTTCCCTATTTTCCCCAAAGTGCCTCTCCCGAAATGACCAATTCCTGACACAGCCAATTCCCTAAAAATCCCAATATTAGATTGCAAATATCCCTGTGAAATTCCAGGAAAAAAAAAAAAAAAACCCAGCATGTGAAAACACAGCGCCACAAGGTTGCAATCTGAATTTCCAAAAAAATTCCCCTTGTTCGAGCCAGGGGTTCTCTGGGTTGTGCTGTGTTTTGAGCAGGAATGAGAATTTCCAAGGGTTCTCTGGGTTGTGCTGTGTTTTGAGCAGGAATGAGAATTTCCATGACACGGTGTCAGGAAGCTCTTAGCATTTATAAATGCTCACTCCTGCAAGTTAAAAATCCTGGGCTGTAATTCCCACTCTGGGTCTCGCCAGGCACTTTTCAATCATTTCTCTCTGCTAATTTTGGTGTCACCCTCATTTCTTTTGAAAAGATTCATTTTGAGCAAATTTGTAAATGGCCCTGATGTGTTCTACAATTTAGTCAATTACTGTTTCAGCCTGCAAACCTCCTGGGAAACGGAACATACATGGCCTCAAGGTACGAATTTCAATAATTGTTTCAGCAAAGTTAGATGGATTTGTAATGCTGTGTTCCACTTATTGAAATGTCAAATAAAACTGCACTTTCTTGAGCTCTGACAAGCAGATTTTTTTTTTTTTTTTTAAATTCTGATTTTTTTTTTTTCCTTGGGCGAGGGTGGGAGAAGGATTCATCTGCAAAATGTTGGCCGTGATATCTATATTTATATATGTGGTTTTATTAAAAATGGGCTTGCCTTTTTGTTTTTAACCTCTGCTAATCATGTTCTTAAATTTTAGTAGTTCATTTATCAACTGCTGTCTGCCACTACTTCAAAGCTTTTAAACCCCCACCTCGTTCCTGTGGTTTCACTCATTTATCCAATTGTGGAAGGCACCACAGTGGAATTAGTTTAGATTTTCGATTCCCTATTGCTCCTACAGTCACATGGAGGAGCCTATAAACGCATTAAGCGATTTTTGGGTGTTTAAAATGAGAACAAATCCTGAGTTTCTCACCCTTCCCGGCGCATCCTTTGCGCGCCGCGGCCCCGGCGTGGTGCAGCCTGCTAACCTACATCCATCCCTCAGCCAGCAGCACGCCTAGCAACCAGCTCATTAACCTCCCCAGCCTGACGAGGGATCCGTGGCAAATTACAGGTTAATTAGCAGGGTGTCCCGTGGGCAGGGCTGTGCTCAGCTCCTCTCTCTCCCTGCTGCAGGTGAACACGCGGGCGGGGGCCGGCAGCGGTGCCTCCGAGGCCCTGCCCAGCAACAGGTAAGGACCTGCTCCTCCTCCTCCTCCTCCCTCCTTCCTCCCCCCTTAATTCCCTTTGTTTGGGACCCAGAACAGAGCCCCAGACCCGGCTGGTTCTGGGAACGCTGGGCTTGGGTGGGTTTCTGCTGGGAAGGTGGGATTCCCGTGGATGGCGTTGGGTCGGGGGTGATGGGGATGCTGCCCATGGGGCTGTGCTGGTGAACTGAGGGATGGTGGGGAAATCAGGGTTTGGTGGGAGTTACAGGAGAAATCAGGGTTTGCTGATGGAGAAATCAGGGTTTGGTGGGTGTTTCAGGAGGAATCAGGGTTTGCTGATGGGGAAATCAGGGTTTGGTGGGAGTTTCAGGAGAAATTAGGGTTTGCTGCTGGAGAAATAAGCATTTTATGGGTATTTCAGGGAGAAATTAGGGTTTGCTGCTGGAGAAATGGGAGATTGCTGATGATTTCAGAAGGAAATTGGGGTTTGATGGGTGTTTCAGGAGAAATCAGGGTTTGGTGGGTGTTTCAGGAGGAAATGAGGGTTTGCTGCTGGAGAAATGGGAGATTGCTGATGATTTCAGAAGGAAATTGGGGTTTGGTGGGTGTTTCAGGGAGAAATTAGTGTTTGCTGTTGCAGAAATGAGGGATTGGTGGGAATTCCTGGAAGAAATTGGGGTTTGCTGGGTGTTTCAGGAAGAAATAAGGGTTTGCTGGGAATTCCAGGACAAAGTTGGAGTTTGCTTCTGGAGAAATAAGGATTTGCTGGGGATTTTAGGAAAAAATAAGGGTTTGCTGCTGGAGAAATGAGGATTTGCTGGTGTTTCAGGGAGAAATGAGGATTTGCTGGTGTTTCAGGTGGCTCTAACTTCAAAAGCACTGAGGTGCAATTGGGGCTGAGCTCCTTTGGCTGCCCCAGTGCCAGGGTCTGTGCTCAGCTCTTTGTTGTTTGTTCATTCCAGGACTCCTTGATTTGAAAGTTTGATTCCCATTCACATGTTTGTACCAATAAATAGGCTAAATAATAAACTTATGTAGGTTTCTTAGGTGGGGTAGGATTTCCAAAAAATCCTTTCAGCTTAACTCCCTGTTTCCTACAGTTCCAGCCAAGTTTTGGAGTCCACCCCCCTCATCTTGCTTTTTTACATTCCAGCCCTAATTTGAAAACTCATATTAAGGTCTTAAAATGCAAGAGAACTCATTCTCTGGGTTTTTTTTCCTATTTGTTTTTCAAATGCTGGAGGATAAACTCCTTTTTATTGCGTGAATTGTTACAGGAAGTCATAATACTGATGGTAAAAACCTACAAAAAACCTTTCTGTATCCTTAAAAAGAAATAGGGAGGGTCTGGCTCCATCTTCTTCCTACAAGAGCATATCTGAGCCATGGGAGTAGAATTCTCTGGAGGCTCCTTTCAGCCTAAATTATTCTATTATTCTAATAAGCTCACAATATTCCATTTATCTGTGCATCAGCATCCTGCTCCTTTTTCTCCCTGAGAAAAAGGAAGGGAAAAGGAAAGTTGTGACGATTAAAAAGGAGAATTACCACAGATTACCGTGGTCAGAGGGGCACATTTGTGCTGCTTTGGGCGCGTTTGGAGGGTGAATTTTGGGGACAGTCCCACAAATCCCATTTTCACCGTGGGAGATCCCAACCCCGGGGCTGGGGTTTTTCCCCACTGGAAACCCCATCCAAAACCAGCAATCCCAGTTTGCTGCTGCCTTTGGTGGCTCTGTAATTGTGGAGATTTTAAAATAATTCCCACCCTGGCAAAGTTTGCCCCATCCCCGGGGAAACGTTCCCAGACCCCATCCCAGAACTCTTCAATGGAAAGAGAATAAATCAGAATATCTGTGTGCTCTGCAGTCCCCCCAGGCTGAGCTAAATAAAGCTGATTTTTCTGTCACTGCTGCTGCTTCCTTTCAGTACCTCCTGTACTTTGAGCTTGTTCTTCAAGTGCATTGAAAATGAAGCTTCTAGAAGATTCTTGTCACCTTATCTGGTGGTTAATTGCCATTCCTTTTCCAAAACCTTCTGCACCAGGAGTTTTGTTTTTGAAGTAATTGAAAGTCTCTCTTTGTTTCATGTTCACAAATTGTTAGTCATGAAAGATGACAAGATCAACTTATGTTTCCTTGGAAAACTTAATTTTTCTTTAAAGCAGTCGTGGGAACAAGAGGCCTATTAAAGAACAAAGCCACCAAATATGAAATCTGTGTTTTCACTGTTCCTGTTAATAATGATCTGTGATCAAGACACGTGCACAGCCCTTTCAAGAATATATTATTTTGTACTTTTTTCTTTTTTTTTTTTAACTTCAGTAATAAGAGCAGAATGTCCCTTTGAGATGAAGTTTTGCAGACGTTGCTGCCCTGGCAGTTTGTTGTGTTGAAGCTCCAAGGAGCAGAGTTTGTCAGGAAAGGAGGGGAAAAACCAGGATTTTGTGAGTTTTTTGGAGGAGTTTGTGTTGTAGTTTTTGGAGGAGTTTGAGGGCCTTAAAGGTTTCACCCTTTAACTCACCGAGCTGAGAGGTGGGGCTTGGTGAAGTTCTCGTGGAAGAAATTCAAGTGGGTTTTGTTTTGTTGATTTGGGGGTGGATTCTCCTGCAAAAGCAAAGGGATTAAATTAATGGGAGTATTGTTGTATTGGCTTGTGGGTAGATTCCCTTGGAAAAGCAAAGGGAACGAATACAGTGCGTTTTGTTGTATTGATTTGGGGCTGGATTCCCCTGGAAAAGCCAAGGGATTAAATTAAAGTGAGGTTTGTTGTGTTGGTTTGGGGGTGGATTCCCCTGGAAAAGCCAAGGGATTAAATTAAAGTGAGGTTTGTTGTATTGGTTTGGGGGTGGATTCCCCTGGAAAAACCAAGGGAAGAAATTAAAGTGAGTTCTGTTGTGTTGGTTTGGGGGTGGATTCCCCTGGAAAAGCCAAGGGATTCAGCAGGCTGCCCTGGGATGGGTGCCCATGGAAAACTGGGCTCCCCTCAGGGATTTGGGCACGGCCTGAGGTCCCAGATCAGGAATTCTCCTCCAGCCTGGGGTCCCTGGGCGGGTGACATCCCTGGCAGCACAGCCTGGAGCTGGGATCCACAGGAATTCCTGGAATCCTGCCTTGGGGAGCTCAAAACCCAGATTAGCACAGGAAAACTGGGTGTGAGCCACATTTTCATGGGGTTTTTTGAACGCCCTGGCATGTGAGAGCGGGGATTAAACACCCAAATTTATTTTAAATTTCCCTCTTAGAGCTGGTGAGCAATAGCTTGTGTCCCAGCAGGTTGTGCAGTCAGGTGTCTAAACCAGCTGTAAGGTGGAAAATACATTGATTTTTTATTATTATTATTATTATTATTTTTTTGAACTGTTCATTGCTTGTTCATGCCTGCTGCCTGCAGTGCCGGCTGCTCTCACCACACCTTCACATTCAAGTTTAACCTCAGAATATGGAACCACAAACTCCCCTTGTTCCTCACTTTGTCTGACAGAGTGAAATGTTAAAAATCACTGCTTTAATTTGTTGGTTTTTTTTTCTTTTCCAGCTTGAAGAAGTCCTCTGCAGAGCTGAAGAAGATCCTTGCCAATGGCCAGGTGGGTGCTTTGGCTGGGGCGCTCCTCGTGCCTGGGTGGAGCTCCCAGCTCATGCAGCTGAAATGCGATTTTTTTAACCCAAAACTGGGGGCCTTGGGAGCGTTCAGGGTCCTGATTTGCTTTTATTGGCACAGAAATTTGCTCCCCACTTCTCAAAATCTGCTTCAGCTGCAAACGGATGGAGGCCCCTCAGTCAGTTTTGGGTAATTGAGTGAACTGCTCGCTTGTCAGCCTCAATCAGAGGTGGAAATGGGATTGAAAACTTGGGGTTTTTTGTGTGGAATAGTTGAATTTTTGTTTACTTAGTGTGTTGTTAGAACCCTGCTTAGTGGGAACTTTGGACTTTCTGCACTGACAAACATTGACCCCCAGGAGAACCCTGCACTGCACCTGAGAGCGTGGAGAAAGCTTCCACAGTGAATTGATGAAATTAAGATAATAAATGTGTGCTTTGGTTAAAAGGGTGCAGTAAAGAATCCACAGTTCATATTTACAGGAATATTAGAAGGTCCTGGGCATGAATTGATTAGCAATCTGCTGAAATTCATTTCATTGCCAGTGGGAGAGTTTATTAAATGTCTCTGTTTCTGGGTAGTCTACGTATTTCCTTTACAGATTCTTCTGGGATAGAATTTTGGTTTTTGCAGGTGTAACCTGGTTTTTTCACAAGAATAGGTTGTTATGTAAACTGATTTTCACCCTTAGAGTTCATTTCTCTTGGGAGTTCCACAGGCTGGATGTTAGTTTAGTTGGAATAGCAATAAAGCCTGATTTTACAATTTACTGTAAAATAAATTTTATTTTATAAGGTTTTGTTTATTTGCAACAAACAACCTTAGTGGGGTTTAGGGCAGGAGATACTGAAATATTTGTCAGGTTCTTGCAGGGAACCACTCTGGAATCACTTCAGGGCTGTGGTTTTGGGCTGGGAGGGATCTCAGAGCCCAAACTGAAAATCTTCCCCTGCCCCAGGGAGCTCCAGGCCCCGTCCTTGGACCCTCCCAGGGATGGGGAACCCAGAATTCTCAAGCAGCCACACAAATATATTTGAATACATAAATATATTTTATAGATAAATAAATGTAAAATATAAAAATAAATGTATTAAACTGTTACCTGTATTTATTATATATTAATAGAAATAAATATTAAAATATATATAAATAAAAATATATACATTTATATGTTTTAATATAGAAATATATTAAAGAATAAAAATATAAAAATAAAATAAAAGTATAAAATATATTTGGTTTATATTTATTTATATTTATAAAACCAAATATAAAGTAAAATAATATATAATATATTTAATATATATTATAGGAAATATTTTATTCAAAATAAATATATTTTAACATAATATATATTTTATAATATATATATTATAATATATATTTTATAATATATATTTTATAATATATATTTTATAGAATATATAAAATATATATGTTTTACAATTACATGTAATGTGAAAATAAATATTTTATAAATAAATAGAACTATAAAACTCATATAAATATATAAAATCTATTTACATTTATTCTATATTGATAAACCCAAACGGATCTATTTTAATATACAAATACATTTGTGCCAGGTTTGGCAGCCTTGGAGGGAGGCACCTGTCCACGGAGCTGCCTGTTAGGCTCTATTGACTGAGACATCTGTGTCACTGCAAATAAAAGACTCTTATTGATTTTCTTAACTGCTCTTCACTTCCCCTCTGCCTTGGCAGGCTGAAATCTTCATTATCTCCGATGCCTATTCAGTGTCACACAATGACCCCCAGGCCTCCTTGGCATTTCATGAATCAGGGGCTGGGCCTGCCAGCAGCATCAAGGTTCAGCTTGGTGCTGTCCTTCAGCCTCACCTGGGATATTTGGAGGGGAAAAAATGAGATTTTTTTCCCCCTCCAAAAATGAGGTTTTTCCCTCTCCAAAAATGACATTTTTTTCCCCTCCAAAACCTGAACCCAGTGCTGCTGAATCCCTGGATACAGCTGGGAATGGGGATTTTAGGCTGAGTTCAGTGTTCTCAAATTCCTGATATTTTTAAAAAATCTTTTTATATTATATTATTTTATGTTAGCTATTATTATATTCCTGATAATTTTTGATTTTTTTTTTTAGGATTTCAGAATTCTCAGGTAAATAATGTATCTCCCAGGCTTGAGATCCTGGGAGTAGCAGCAGCAGGTGGCTGCACCTTGTACATCAGGGTGGTGCTTTCTCTGATATTACTGATTTATTTTAAAGTGATTTATTTGAGAGTAAAACCCCAGAATGGGACTAAAATCTCGCTGTGGTTGGCTGAATTTGGCATTTTATTTGTTCTAAACTACAGAGAACAAGTGGTCGGTGTGCCCTGCAAGAGATTCACAGATTGGTTCCCTGGGGTTCCGGATTTTAAAACCAAACTTCTTCTTGTGATACTAAAAATGTTACTTAAACTCACTGGAAAAAAAAAAAAGAAAAGAAGGATTAAGTGCCTATTCTTATGATATGAAAAATGTAAGTTAAACTCACAAAAAAATTTAAAGATTAGGTACTTCTTATCATATTGGAATTGCTACTTAAAACCCACTAAGAAGAAAATAAGAATGAAGTTTTAAACTTAAACCAAATTAAAAAAATAAGGATTAATAACCTTTTCTTCTGATATTAAAAATGTTACTGAAATCCACTAGAAATAAATAAATAATGCAGTTTTAATACTATTTAGTCAGCCTGATGGGAGTTAATCTGCTTTTTGTTGAGAGCAAATGATTTCAGTTGAATTCTGCAGAATTTTGGTCACAGATCCACAGCTGGTGATGGGTTCCTGGGTGAAACTTTAACTTTTGTTCATTTTGGGGGGATTAAGTCACACTTAACCATTACTTAAGTCTGGCCTGGGTCATTATTTTTGATTATTTTTTGGCAGTTTCTGCTTTGAGGCGTCCCTAATGATATTCCCCCAGTAGTTTCCATTTAGCTTTAATAAGGAATTCATATTAATCATTAAAAGAAGGGGACGTGATTCTTCAAGATAATCAAATATTGACAGGTTAGAAATAGCTTTCTGCCCGGCCTCATTGATAGAGGTGATGTGATATAAATATTTATTTCTTTTCTGTCACTCAGGGTAAATGCCACCAATTGATTCAGCATTGATAGAGTGTCACCAGTTCATAAGGAGCACTGCAGTGCCTGGGCTGCCCCAGTAGAGCCTGCTCTGAAAAGGGGATTTGCTAAAGCTCCTCTCTGGGCTGCTCTGGGCTCTCAGTAATTCCCAAAAACCAGCCCTGGTTCCACCAGGATTCACTGGGAATTTGGTTCTTAATAATTCACAAAAAAACTACCCTGGTTGCACCAGGATTCATTGGGAATTGGGCTGTTTATTTACAAAAAAAGTCCTGATTTCACCAGGATTAATTGGGAATTTGGCTTTTAATAATTCACAAAATTTACAAAAACCCACCCTGATTTCATCAGGATTCATTGGGAATTTGGATTTTAATAATTCACAAAATTTACAAAAACCCACCCTGATTTCACCAGGATTCATTGGGAATTTGGTTCTTAATAATTCACAAAAAAAACACCCTGGTTTCACCAAGATTCATTGGGAATTGGGCTGTTTATTTACAAAAAACCTGTCCTGATTTCACCAGGATTCATTGGGAATTTGGCTTTTAATAATTCACAAAATTTACAAAAACCCACCCTGATTTCATCAGGATTCATTGGGAATTTGTTTCTTAATAATTCACAAAAAAACACCCTGGTTTCAGGGTGGATTCATTGGGTATTTGGATTTTAATAATTCACAAAAAAACCACCCTGATTCCACCAGGATTCATTGGGAATTGGGCTGTTTATTTACAAAAACCGTCCTGATTTCACCAGGATTCATTGGGAATTTGGCTTTTAATAATTCACAAAATTTACAAAAACCCACCCTGATTTCACCAGGGTTCATTGGGAATTTGGCTTTTAATAATTCACAAAATTTACAAAAACCCGTCCTGATTTCACCAGGATTCATTGGGAATTTGGCTTTTAATAATTCACAAATTTTACAAAAACCCGTCCTGATTTCACCAGGATTCATTGGGAATTTGGCTCGTAATAATTTTCAAAAAACCTGTCCTGATTTCACCAGGATGAATTGGGCATTTGGTTATTTATTTACAAAATGTCCACCCTGATTTCACCAGGATGAATTGGGCATTTGGATTTTAATAATTCACAAAAAAACATCCTGATTTAATTGGGATTAATTGTGAATTTGTCTCTTAATAATTGACAAAGAACCCACCCTGATTTCATGAGGATTAATTGGGAATTGGGCTATTTATTTCCAAAAAAACTGTCCTGATTTCACCAGGATTAATTAGGCATTTGGTTATTTTTTTACAAAAAACCCACCCTGATTTCATCAGGATCAATTGGGCATTTTGATTTTAATAATAATTTGTAAAATTTCCAAAAAACCCACCCCGATTTCACCGGGATTAATTGGGAATTTGGTATTTTTTTCCAAAAAACCCACCCTGGTTTCATCCCCAGCCAGTGGAAGGGGAGGGATGCTTTGTTTGCTGCTCCCTGCTTGGTTTTCCGTGAATTCCTGAATTTTCCAGCCCATCCAAGTTGGGGTTGCAGGTTTAACACCCCCTGGTATAAGGGGAACCTTTTATGATGGAGAATCCAGTTTTCCCAGTGGGATAAATAAATCACCCCTTGCTTTTGGCACCTTTATTTGAGCCAGTAAATCCCATTTTATCTCCCATCAGCTGCAGCTCCTGCCTCCAGCCCAGCATTCCTGCTTTTCCCTGGAATCCTGGGTGCCTCAGAGGATGGAGCTGCTCCTGTCCCTGTCCTCCAGGGAGTGGTGTGGACAAAAATTCCCTTTTCCAGTGGGAAACAAGCAGGGAATGCGCTGGGTGTCTCCAGTTCTTGCTCCATTTGTTGTTCATCACTTGAGGAACCTCCAAAAAAAAATCTTTTCTTTTCCCCCATCGGGATGCAAAATTACAGATTGATTGTTGCTTTTGTGGGTTCGTTGGATTTTCTGTGGGGTGGTTGGGAATTGCATGCATCTCCTGCATTTCTGGGAATGCAGGAGGTGTTTCCTCCAAGGCTGGAGGGTTCAGGTCCTCCAGCTTGGAAGAGCAAAACTCCTTAAAATCCCCGAGTCTGCAGCCTGAGAGAAATTATTTTTATTTTGGGGACTCACTGTAGGTTCTTTACATATTTTAAATCCCATTCGTGAGCGATTTTTCCTCATGAGGAACAACTTTCCCCCTTTCTCTTTGCATTTCTGATGAATGCAATGAGCAAAGGAGTTTTCAGTAGTGGAAAAAAATGTTCATTTTCATCACAAACCTTGGTGTTGGAATGGGCCCTCCTAAGGAGCCTGGCCCAGGTTTAATTACAAATAAATAATAAAATCATCACCTTCTATTTTGAGTTGTCTCAACTCAGGTTTTCCCATCCCTGTGTAGCAATTCCAGTGAGAAACCACAATTTTTTTGCTCAGGTAGTGAAAGGAAAAACCATCAATTTTGGATTAATCATTTCTGTCCTTGCAACTTCTTTTAAATCAATAAAATATTTCATTTTCTGGTCATTAGAAATGCTGAGTATTGACTCTTTGGGACATTTGAGCTTGTTATCATCACTTGTGTTAATACACAAAAATGACATCTTTAAGCAGCCAGGCCAAGTCATGTGAAATATTTAACTTGGTGTCCCATAAAATACAAGTAATTACTGAAAATGAGTTAATGCTTCCTAGGAAAATCTCTTTTCAAAGCAGGATTTGCTCAAACATTTTCTACGCAAAATGATCAGGCAACGGGGGAGTCTTTCTGGAAAATCGCTTTTAACCCAGAATTAATTGTGTTCAAAATATTTATTTTAAAGTATAGATGTGCATTGCAAAAACGTCTTTAATGGGATTTTTAAATTTGTGCCAAATTAGAGTAACTCTCCTTGTCCAGGAGAAGGTGGAACTGTGGTTTTACACTCCAGTTCCTTCTCAGGCAATATGTTAAGCTGTTGTAAAATCCAGATTAAAAAAGGAGCCACATTCAGGGATTTCTGCAGTGCTTTTATCAGCTGAGGATCTGAGTTGTCCCAGCGCGCAGAAAAAACTGAGGCAAAGAATTTGCTGTGTGTCTCAAGGAAAATCACTTGGATTGGGGTTCCAGACTGATTTTTCTTTAGATCAAAAGTGTCCAAACTGAGCTGTGCCAGAGCTGCCTCTCCCTGAGGCTCAGCTCTGGGACTCCAGAATAAATCCCAAACTTTCCCAGCTGCCAGGGTTGTTCCCGTTCACCTCCAACTTTGGCTCTGCTGATGTGCTGCTCTGGAGCCCCTTTTCCTCTCAGCAGCAGTGCCCTGACCCTCTTGAGCTATATTATATCATTCCATTTTGACACCTTTTATCAAACTTTAATGAAATGACCCAGGCAAACAAATTGTCATTAAACTTTCCATCACTTTGTCCCTTGGTATCGTCTTTTATAAATTGGACAGCAAATGTTGTATTGATCTTCTCGTTCTTGCAGCTGAACTTGAAATGACCCACGCTGCTTGTTGTTTATGGCCTGGAGTTGCTTTTCCTTGACATTTCCATCCCCAGCATGACATCTCTTTTGTTTTTCTTTCTTTCTTGTGGAGATGAATGAACAAGACATTCGATACCGAGACATCCTCGGCCACGGCAACGGAGGCACCGTCTACAAGTGAGTGGGGGTTTCACCTCAAACCTGCCCAGAAATTCAAATTTCACGGCGTTTTTACTTTTCACACTTTGGGGTCCAGGCAGGCCCTTGCTGCTCTGCAGGAGAAAAATCTTAATGTGAACTTTTAAACCGTTCTGGGGCGTTTAATTCTGGTTGTAACGCGGCTTTGAATCTTTTCTGGGAGCCGGTTGAGGGTTCACTGGTGGGATCTGGGGTGTCCTGGGTGGGAGTCCAGGATCTGGATATTCCTGGTGCCTCACCTGGGGGTGACAGCCGTGGGATGTGGTGGCACCAGTGCCCTGCCCTTCAGGGTCCCTCACCCCCTTTTGCTGCTCTCCCTCCCTCCCAGCCTCATCAACTCCCCCAAATTTTGGTGCAGAAGCTCCAGCCCTGCAGCCAGGATTAATTTTAATACTGTAAAAATTAAAATAGCACAGATGAGACTCTCCTGTTGAGAAAACTCCTGCTTAGGCATCGTGCAAAGTTTAAACTACAGAATGTAATATCTGGGACTTAATAGTCTGCAGTGGGGTATGAAAAATATTCCTGTGGGAATTAAGAAATCCATACTTTGTCAGAAAGCCCTGAGGGAGTAATAAAGGTTTCCTCCAGAGAGCTGTTTACCATATACAGTAACCCAGCATCCCATTAGGGTTTTGTTTATACCTTAGACATTTTAACTTTGATATTAACATTTTACCCCCTTCTCCCCCCCTACTAAAATGTTTAAAAGCCACGGTGCATTTAGTTTGGTTTCTAATTGGCTGCCAGCGTTGCAAAACAGCTCCTGGCAGAAGGTTGGAAATGGACTTCCAGAGCCTCCAAGGGGCAAATGCAGCCTTGGGATGGACTCTTAAAATCAGGTTGGCCCTGGGGGTGGAAGGTGCTTCAGAAATCTTTTCTTGGAGAAGGATGTTCCTAGGACTTGAGGAAATGGTGTTATTTTGTTATTTTCTGGTTTTATTGGAGATCTGAGAGAGAATGTTGAGCTTTAGAGCTCGGCCTTGTTGGTGCTGGGTGGAGAGGCAGAGAAGGGAACTGGGGTAAAAGCTGAATGTTCCTGTGTGACACCATCCTGTGTTTCTGGGGCTGTGGAATTGGGATAAAAGCCCTGTGTGACACAGTCCTGTGTTTCTGGGGCTGTGGAATTGGGATAAAAGCCCTGTGTGACACCATCCTGTGTTTCTGAGGCTGTGGAATTGGGATAAAAGCCCTGTGTGACACTGTCCTGTGCAGCTGGGATGCCCTGCCTGGGGTGGGGACTGTGACAATTCCCTGCCCTCTGGGGAGGGACAGTCTCACCTGGAGAGGCAGGAGCCCCTCCTGTGTCAGGGAGGTGTTTCTGTGGCTCCTGTTCCTTTTTATCCCACTGTTATTTGAAGTCAGCAGCTGCAGGGACTTTGGGGGGTCTCCAGGACAGGAGTCACTCCAGCCTCTTCCAGGGAATGGGTGCTGGTTTGGGTGTGGGTATTTTACAGATTATCATGGAATCCTCCAATGGTTTGGGCTGGGAGGGAGCTCAGTTCATCTCATCCCACCCCTGCCATAGCAGGGACACCTCCCACTGTCCCAGGGTGCTCCAAACCCCTCCAAGCTGGCCCTGGACACTCCAGGGATGCAGGGGCAGCCACAGCTGCTCTGGGAATTCCAGCCCAGCCAGGAATTCCTTCCCAATACCCATTTAAATCTCCCCTTTTCCCCTCTGAAGCCATTCCCTGTGTCCTGTCCCTTGTCCCCAGCCCCTCTCCAGCTCTCCTGGAGCCCCTTCAGGCCCTGCAAGGGCTCTGAGGCTTCCCTGGATCCTTCCCTTCCCCAGGGGAACATTCCCAGCTCTCCCAGCCTGGCTCCAGAGCAGAAGGGCTCCAGCCCTGTGGCAAAACCACCTCAATCCCCCCTTCCCAAAAAGTTCCCGATTCTCCCTCTGTGGCAGAGCATCCCCGCCCCAGCAGGAAACGAGGGACTCAAACTGGAATCCTCCCAGGCAGCTGCAGTGCCCCAGCCACGGGGAGCAGCCCAGGGATATTTTATTCCAGTAAATCAATGAACATTTGTCAGGTGCAATGAATTGCAGAGGTTGGGCACTTTCCCTCTCTGGCGTGGGGCTCCTGGCTCGGGGAGGAGAGGCCGTGTGGGGATCGATCTGCAGCTCAACAGCCAAGCCTGTCTGCACCCTCCCTTCTATCTTTTTGTTATCTTTACCTCGTGTTTTTATTTTTTTTTAATCCCCCCTCTCTTCCCTGAGCTCTTTATCCTGCCTCATATCCATGATGGCAGTGAAATATTCCCGGTGTTCCAGGGACACGATGGTGCCTCACAGGAGGCTGAGCAGAAACCTCTCTTTTTTTTCCAGGGAAAAACTCTTCTATTGGAATAGTTTATTGAGATTGAGGTATTGATCAGCCCTCCTGCTCCCCCCTGGCTGGAGGTGGGCTTGGTTCTCTTTGGAAGCCCATGTTTAGTTAGGAAACATGGGATTTTTTTAGTTAGAAAATGGATTTCATTTATTTGGGTTCTTTACAGCTGCGAGTGGTTTATGGCTTGGACAAGAGGTATCTTAGCTTTATTTTTATGACAGTATAATTATACTTTAGAAATACACTTGATTACTGTGTGGAGCAAAATTGTTCCACTATATTGGCTCGGCCAATATTGCTATACAAACAACTTTTCAGTCAATTGAGCCTGGTGAAAAATCAATACTTTATAGCAATATTTCTAGGGAGAACTTGCTGAATCTAAATGTTTTTCCTGTTCTAAAAAGAAGGGATTTTATAGTTCTTTGACATCTTGTTCTGCCCCTACCTTTTGATCCGCTGTTTGCTTAATTAAGGAACGATAAAAATTCTCGTGTTAGATATGGCAAAACCAGTTAATTAGCTTTGCTTTTTGGTTGCTTGCATGTTCAAAAATATGTGAGAAAACAGAAAACAAGCCCAAAGTGTCTATTGAACATTGCAGCAGAAAGCAGGAATTCTTCCAGTGCTGCTGAGGGGGCAGAGTGTGCCCTGTTTTGGGTAAGGATTGTTAAAAAAAGGATAAAATCTGCCGTAGCAAAGCTCCTGGGTGTGCTGCTCTCCTGTTTGCCAGGTGCTGTAGGTATTTGTGTCATCTGCTCTGATTGCCACTGCCCGTGGAGTATTTCAGTCCAATTTTCTGCATTTTTTGAAACTCAGCTGCCCGTGTGGCAGGACATCTCTCGATTTGCTTAAATTGCTTTTTTTTTTGGAACAAATCGTTCGGTGGTCAGCCCAAAAGGCATTGAAAGGATCTGCTTTGTGCTGCATCTTGGGGCTCCGTCGGTGCCTGCAGAGACTTCTCTGAGGAGATCTTTCCTCAGGTGAAGGATTTCCTTTGGAATGTCTGGATGTGCCAGCCAGTTAAACTAAAGCAGCTTCATTAAATTATTTAGACCTCAAATCCTTAATTTTGTATATTTTGAACCTAAATATTACAAAGTACAAGTGTTTATCTCTGGCAAATAATTCCTCTGTCAGGTCTTTCTCACACAATGTGTCTAAAGCATCACTATTTCCTTTATACAGGAGCAAAATGAAGGTTTTGTCCTTATTTTATTCTTATTTCGTGTTCTTTAGGTTTTGTTTTTCAAGGAGAAAGGAGAAGTGAGATGTCCTGAACTCTGTTTAGGGCAGGGCACATCCTCCTGGGATTTATTTTACAGTGAGGTTTTGTAGCTCTGTGGATTCTGTTGGAGTCTCCAGCAGCAGGAGCATAAAGGAAAAATAACCATAAAGCCCCAATGATGCCCTAATTAATTTGGGAGTTACCAGGATCTGGGAGAGAGGGAAGGAATGGGAACATCAGTTCCCATCTTAGCAAAGTGCTGTGAGAGCAGAAGGCTTCACTTGGAAGTTGAGTAATTGGGAGAGAAGTGGCTGTGGCTGATGTCCCACGCTGAAAAATTGGATAGCCTGGAAAGCAGGGAGAAATGAGGGAGCTTAATTTGTCTGAGCAATTTCCTGAGCAATTCTGCAGTGTGGTGGAACATTCCAGCATCTGCCCTTCCCCTCATTGCCTCCCTCAGCCAGCCTTGGGGTGCCCCATCAGCACATGAAATGGGAAACGTGGGAGACAGCTGGGGCTGCTCCACAGCCTGGAATCCATCCTGGGACAAAGCTGGGCATCCTCTGGCACTGCTGGGGCAGCCCTGGAGCAGGTGATGCCTCAGGTTTTGATTTTATCTTTTTTAGATTCTGTGCTACTTTAGTGTGGGGGTTCACATTAGGGATGGTGAGCTCTGTGCACAGAGCAGGGACACAAAACAATTCCTGCTCCAGCTGGGCACCAAGGACCAATGACCCAAACCTCAGCCCCAGAGCACAAACCCCGTGGGCTGGAGAGAGAAAAACAAGCAGGGTGGGACTGCAGGGGCTAAAGCTGGAATGGGACAGCTTCAGTGGTGGGTGACTCCCAGGAAAGGTTCTCCCAAGCTTTTCTCCACAGTTCTTGTCCCAGCCTGGTGCTCAGGGAGGGATCACAGGCAGGTTCAGTGACTTGTTTGGCATCAAAACATTTCTTTGACCCTTGGAAGTCTTCAAATTGCATCTCCCTTAATTCCAGTCGAAGCATTTCCCTCGATCTCCTTTCCTGTGCATTTATTTTCTGCTTCTCTTGTTTGGATTTCAGTCCCACTGAAGGTATTGGAGCAGCCCTACCTGGCTGAGTTAGAGGTGTCCCCCTGGATTTTGTCTGGTTGCAGTGGGGTTTAGAGATGACTGACCAGTGCCTGCTGGTCACTCCCTGCAGGCTGACCAGTGCCTGCTGGTCACTCCTTGCATAGACTGACCAGTGCCTGCTGGTCACTCCCTGCAGGCTGACCAGTGCCTGCTGGTCACTCCCTGCACAGACTGACCAGTGCCTGCTGGTCACTCCCTGCACAGACTGACCAGTGCCTGCTGGTCACTCCCTGCATAGACTGACCAGTGCCTGCTGGTCACTCCCTGCACAGGCTGACCAGTGCCTGCTGGTCACTCCCTGCAGGCTGACCAGTGCCTGCTGGTCACTCCCTGCACAGACTGACCAGTGCCTGCTGGTCACTCCTTGCACAGGCTGACCAGTGCCTGCTGGTCACTCCCTGCCTGTGACCCTGGCGGGCGCTGGGCCCCCCCATAAAATCTGTTCTGCACAAAAGTGCATAAAATGAAGATAAAGTACCTCCTTGGAGCCTGACAAAACCCATTCCTCTGCAGAATGGGAGCTGCAGTGAAAGTAAATAAATGAATGGACAGCAATCACAGCCTAGTTGATGAAACTGTTCAATTAAAGCACAGGCATTTACATGGTGTAATTTCCCTAAATTGCCAATGAGCCCCTTTAGACACAACCAGTGTTCAAATTGATTTCAGCATTGATTTTGGCTGAAGCTGATAAATTTCTGCTTGTTAGTTAAAGTAATTTTGCAGAAGACTTTGTAGTGCAGTATTGAAGTGTTCATTTAGCTGATGGTTAAAAGAGGAGTTATTTACAGAGGGTTCTACTGTTGGGCTGAGATGGGACAATTCCCCGGTCATCTTTTTACTTTTAATTTTTAAGCTTCAGTATCCAATCAATACGTTATTGAAACTGATTAAAATGTATCCAGCCAGCTGCCTATGGCTGTTTAATTAGAAACTGGATGATTCTTAAATTAAAGTTGTTTTGTTTGTGGTGGATGTCCATAGCTGGGAAGATGAAGCGAGTGGGAAATGGGAGTTTGTGCTGGTTAGCAGTGAGTGAGCTGGGGTGAGAGCCCAGGGCCTGCCCACCCTCCCAGGGAGCAATTCCTTCTAATATCCCAATATCCATCCCTGCCCTCTGGCACTGGGAGCCATTCCCTGGCTCCTGTCCCTCCATCCCTTGTCCCCAGTCCCTCTCCAGCTCTCCTGGAGCCCCTTCAGGCCCTGCCAGGGGCTCTGAGCTCTCCCTGGACCCTTCCCTTCCCCAGGTGAACACCTCTCGTGATGGCATCTTAATTCCTGCCACCAGAGAAGGTGATGCAGGTTTTGGCTCACACTTTGCTGCTTCATATTTCTTTCCTAAAACTGTGATGGGTTCACTCCAGACTTTCTGCCATGTGGGATAACCCCCATCAGTCAGAGCTCAGGGCTGCTCTGCTGCCTCTTGTCCTTGCACCAGATTAAATTCAGCAGGTGAGTCCATCCCTGTGCCTGCAGCTGCTCTGGGTGCAGATTAAACCCAGATTAAATCCAGCAGGTGAGTCCATCCCTGTGCCTGCAGCTGCTCTGGGTGCAGATTAAATCCAGCAGGTGAATTCATTCCCATGTCTGGAGGTGCTCTGGGTGCTGGTGTGGCGCTGGGTGACCTGGTGTGGGTGTTGGTGGCTCTGTGTGTCCTGGTGTGGGTGCTGGTGTGGCTCTGTGTGTCCTGGTGTGGGTGTGGGTGTTGGTGGCGCTGTGTGTCCTGGTGTGGGTGCTGGTGTGGCTCTGTGTGTCCTGGTGTGGGTGTTGGTGGCACTGTGTGTCCTGGTGTGGGTAGGTGGTGGTGGCTCTGTGTGACCTGGTGTGGGTGTTGGTGGCTCTGTGTGACCTGGTGTGGGTAGGTGTTGGTGGCTCTGTGTGTCCTGGTGTGGGTGTTGGTGGCTCTGTGTGTCCTGGTGTGGGTGTTGGTGGCTCTGTGTGTCCTGGTGTGGGTGTTGGTGGCTCTGTGTGACCTGGTGTGGGTGTTGGTGGCTCTGTGTGTCCTGGTGTGGGTGTTGGTGGCTCTGTGTGTCCTGGTGTGGGTGTTGGTGGCTCTGTGTGTCCTGGTGTGGGTGTTGGTGGCTCTGTGTGTCCTGGTGTGGGTGTTGGTGGCTCTGTGTGTCCTGGTGTGGGTGTTGGTGGCTCTGTGTGACCTGGTGTGGGTGTTGGTGGCTCTGTGTGTCCTGGTGTGGGTGTTGGTGGCTCTGTGTGTCCTGGTGTGGGTGTTGGTGGCTCTGTGTGTCCTGGTGTGGGTGTTGGTGGCTCTGTGTGTCCTGGTGTTGGTGTTGGTGGCTCTGTGTGTCCTGGTGTGGGTGCTGGTGTGGCTCTGTGTGTCCTGGTGTGGGTGGTGGTGGCTCTGTGTGACCTGGTGTGGGTAGGTGGTGGTGGCTCTGTGTGTCCTGGTGTGGGTGTTGGTGGCTCTGTGTGTCCTGGTGTGGGTGCTGGTGTGGCTCTGTGTGTCCTGGTGTGGGTGTTGGTGGCTCTGTGTGTCCTGGTGTGGGTGTTGGTGTTGGTGGCTCTGTGTGTCCTGGTGTGGGTGTTGGTGTTGGTGGCTCTGTGTGTCCTGGTGTGGGTAGGTGGTGGTGGCACCTCACTCTGCTCGAGCTCAGTCTCCATTGCAGGCCTCTCTCTCAGGAATGGGTTCTGCCCCACAGTGGGATGGACCCAAATCCCATTTCTGGAGCTGCCCCTGAATGTTTGGCTGCAGGAGGGAAGGAGGAGTCCCTGAGTGGTCACAGAAGGGAGGAGGAGCAGTCACAGCACGGAGCTCAGGGATCCTCACTCCCCGTGCTCGGATTCCAGCGCTGAGCTGGGTTAAGTGAGACTCTGCTGCTCCTTTCTGCAGCCTCTGCTGCCAGCTGTGCCCTTTTCCCCAAGTTTGAGCATTCAGGCACCATTATTTGCTGTTTGTTTGCCACTTCCCCAGCAAATCATTTTGCAATCAGCACTCGAGCATCTGCGGTGGCATTTCAGAGGAGGGGAGGTTGTGCTGTGAACCAGCACAGCCCCATAAAAGCTCCTTTTTCCAACTGCTGTGCACTTTGGCTTCCCTGATTTAACAGCCACAGAGTCAGGCTAATGTGTTTGCTATTGCAGGAGGCAGCAACTGGCAAAGTGGTTATTTCCTAGGAACAATTTGAATTTCTTTCTTTGCATGGCCGTGGGAGGACGTGACACTGCTGTCACTGCCCTGCCACAGGCAGGGGCAGCACCAGGCCAAAGAAAGAGGGGAAAAAAGGAAAAAAAAATGAGCAGATGTTGGGTGGTTTGCTGTGTGGGGTTTGCAGCAACTGGGGCTGGGTTCCTTTTGCCTGGCTCTGGCACAGCTTTGTGCTCTTGGTTGTTTCTCACGAATGTCCAGTTTGGCTCCTCCTGTGCCCTCACATCTGGAGGCGCTGCTTGCTGCAGGCACAGCTTCTCCTGGCCATTTCTGAGCTCAAATGAGAAGCTTCAAGCTTTTATTTCTGTTGGGAAATCCTCTGCCGTGGCCCCAGAGAGCTTTGGCATGGGGGTGTGGGGATCTTCCTCTGCAGCTCCTCAGTGCTGAGAGGGAACCCTGGGGAATGGGACAGGATTTCCCAGCCTTTGGGGGGAAATGATGCCTTGCTGTTTAAACATGGGTGATGATTTCATCTCAGGTGTGAAGGAAACAAGGCAGAGAGAGGAACCAAAATATTCACTTGTGGTTCTACTCTATTTCCTGGGAAGTTCAGGTGGCAGGACAGGAGGAGCTGCAGTGCTGCAGCCCTGGGACAGGCCATGGGGGAGGCAGGGATCTCCAACCTGGGGAGGAATTTCTCCCCAGCATCCCATCCCTGTGGCAGTGGGAAGCCATTCCCTGGGTCCTGTCCCTCCATCCCTCGTGGCACCAGCCTGAGGTGTCCCTGGGCTGGAGCATCCCTGGCTCCTGCAGCCCCATCTCTGCTGCCTCCCTGGCACTTCATCACTTTGTCATATTTGCTGATGTTGGTGATATTTCTGACTGACTCATTGGCATAGCAGACAGGTCATGGCTTTCCCTTGAATCCTTCAGGCTTGCCAAGGAATATCTTATTGATTAGAAATTGTTTCCCTGGTTATTGTGGGGGAAGAATAAAGGGATTTATCCTGGTGGCCAGAGGAAGCAGATCCTGTGCTGCTCCAGGCTCCTGCAGTTCCATCCTTACAGCAAAATAAATGTGATGAATTTTGGCTTCTAGGTAGAGATTACATTTATTTTGAGATTTAACATGGGACTAAACTCAGTTTCTAGTGAGTAGTTGCTGTGTTTGATGGGAAAAGCTGCTGGAAAAAGCTCAGGGGTCTTTGCAAACTCAGCCCCTGCTTGTGATGTGACTATTGTGTGAGCACGGGGTTTGCAATTGTAAAATTATGAAAAAAAAATGAGAATTGGTGTTTCCCTTGAGATTGCCTGCAGGTTGCAGCCTGTAGTTGGTTCTTTGCTTGCCCTGGAAGGAATTATCCCACAACCACAGCACCCTCTGGGCTTTAGGGAAAATTCCTCACAGGGAAGAGAGAAAATGGTTGTTTTGAGCAAATTGAAAGAGAGAGAAGTGTTTTGTTTGCCTTCTAAGCTATTTATTAGGAATTTATTAGCTCTTGATTAAGAATCAGCTGCGTTTTCTCTCAAGTTGGGTTTGTTTTCCTTCTGTGTTGAGTAGAAATTCATCATATTCAGTGTACAAAGTTTTTAGCATTAAATATTAGCAGTGGTTTATTCCATGAGGAGCCCATGGCACTGACATTCCTCCTTGGTTTTCTGTACCTCAGGAAGAACAAATCAGGTAATGTGGATTTCATTTCAAAAATTCCCCTTTTTTTTCCCTTAAAA
This sequence comes from Molothrus ater, assembly GCF_012460135.2. Classification (NCBI taxonomy): domain Eukaryota; kingdom Metazoa; phylum Chordata; class Aves; order Passeriformes; family Icteridae; genus Molothrus; species Molothrus ater. The sequence continues at coordinate 19,169,966 of NC_050490.2, forward strand.
CACAAACCAGCTGCTTCTGATGCTCCCAGTTGTTAATTTGCTTTGCTGTACAGCCACAATTCCTGTCTGGGGTTGGGGGGAGATGCTGAGGAGCTGGCAGATCCCCCAGAGCCCCATTCCGGTTTTCCCTGGTATTGATTTTGATTTTCTGGGACACCAGGGATGCTCTCTGCAGTCCATCACGGGTTTGGCTTAGCTGCAGGGCTTTGTTCAAGCACAGCGCTCGCTCCCACACCACCTCTCTCATTTATTGCCCAAAATAACCCAGATTTTGGCCACAGCACCCCTGAGGGATGAGAGTGGAGGAGACCAAGTCCTGCTGAAGGACTTGGCTCGTGTGGGGCCCTTCAGGGCTTCAGATCTCTGGGGATGGGGTTTCATAGCCAAGGGTAATGAAATATTTGACAAAACTGTGCCAGCCTGGCCTGGGAGCTGCTGGGATGGGCGCAGGGGTTTGGGATGGTGAGTTCTGCTGGGAATGTGGAGGCAGGGATGGACATTGCTGCTCCCCAGTGGGGATGTCCCAGGCAGGCAGTGTTGGAGTCGCTGTCCTTGCCTTGGGCAGTGTGGGGTGGTGGCAAGGCAGGCTCTGGGTCCCTGGCAATGTGGGAATTGTCCCTGCCCATGGAAAGGCTGGAATGGGATGGGATCTAAGGTCCCTTCCCACCCAAGCTGTTCCAGGATTCTGGGCTTGGTGAGGGAGATCCCCCCCAAAACCCAGCTGGGTGCTGAGCATCCCCTGCTCCTCCCTGCAGGGCACTGCTCAAACCCACACCTGGTTTTGGGTTTTTTAGGAGTGGAACAGCTGGTTTTAGCTGTGCTTTAGGAATTTTCCTGCCATCCTGGAAGATTTTAAGTGCATTCCCTGAAAGGTTCCCAGGTTGCTGAAGGCATCTTTGGGGTTTTGCTGCTTTTCTCTGCCTGGTTCTGCAATGATGGGTTTGGCTGCTGCAGTTCTGGAGGTGACACCAAAACCTGCGAGATGAGATCTTGGAGTGGGAATTTTGGTTTAATCCCCTCATAGCCATCCATGGATTGACTAAAAGTCTGGTTTTCCTCCTCATGCTGTGCTCGTTGTCCTGCAGGATTTTTGTCGTTCATCCCTCACAACCTGCATAAAGGTATTAAATTCAGGATTTTGCCGTGCCGCCTGCAACCAAAATGATCAATTCCACCTTCCAGTCCCAGAGAACATCCCAGAAAATCCCTTTTTCCTCGGAAGGGGTAATTACTGCAGCAGCTCCAGCCTAATTTGAGGCGTTGGCTGTTAATTAAAAGACCACAGAGGTGTAGGGTTGTCCTTTGGTGTAACCAAAGCTCCCATTCCAGCTCCATTAATCACTTTGCAGTTATTGTGCAGGGGAAGGCCAGGACAACCGAGATGCTGGATCAGCCTGGAGTAAACAAATTCCTTGCCCTCCTGGCATCCCCCAGGCCCCAGCCCAGGGCTGCCTGCTCTTTGTGATCCAATTCCCAGCCATAATTAAATGTTCAGTCGGTGCTGTCAGTGCTCTGTAAACCAAACCGGGTACCTGCCCTCTGCTGGAACCTGAGCCCAGCCTTCCACGGATGAACTGGCGTGCATCATAATTAAATCATCAGCTCCTCCCTCCCACCCGCTCCCAAACAGGAGATCTCTCCCATGGAAAATGGATCAGCTTTCCTGATCAGCTAATTAAGCTGTCCAGTGGGGTCCCAATTAACCCAACAGATGTGGAGCATCCCTTCCCAACCCCTCTATCCCTCATTCCTGCTCATCCCAAACCCGGGGTGCTTCCCCGCTGCTGGATTCAGGGATTCAGCTCCTGCTCTGTCAAAGTTCCCATGGAAAATCTCTTTTATTTATGCTATTTTTTTCCTTTCTGCCTTGCTAAATCCTTTTTTTTCCTCCCCTGAAATCCTGGAAATCATCCTAAATCCAGGATGTTTTCCCACTGTTGGATCATCCCCAGAGCTCGTGGATTCATGGATTCAGCTCTATCCAAGTTCCCATGGATAATCTCATTTTTTACACTGATTTTTTCCCCTCTGCCTTGCTAAATTATTTTTTTCCTCCCTTGAAATCTGGAAAATCATCTTAAATCCAGCATGTTTTCCCACTGTTGGTTCATCCCCAAGTCATGGATTCATGGATTTGTGGATTCATGGATTCAGCTCTATCCAAGTTCCCATGGATAATCTCGTTTTCTACACTGATTTTTTTTCCCCTCTGCCTTGCTAAACTCTGTTTTTTTCCCCTCTAAAATCTGGTGCCACTCCTCTGCACAAATGTTCATCCCGGAGTTATTAAATTAAGGTGAAATTTTTAGGAATTTCCAGGCCATTACCAGAAATCAGGGGAGCGCTCAGGGTTATAAATAAGATTAAATTACATTTTTGCCCTGTCTGAGGGTGATTTTACACGCAAAAAAAAAACCAAAAACCAACTATTAAAGCTTTTCTTCTTCAGCAATAATTGCTGGAGGTACAGAGAGGTAAAATATTAGAATTCTTTAAAGTTAGTGCCACGTCTCTGCCAATGCTGCCATAAATCAGAGCGAGGCAGTAAAACCAGTGAAGAGGAAAACCTTTAATGGTTTTGTTTTTATGCAAAATTACATTGGATTTCGAGGTTTTTATTTTTAACTTCCTTTATTTTCTCACGTTTTCATCATTAGAAATATTCAGGTCATTGTTAAATAGCCAGTTTTGGGTCTTTCTCCTCAAAAATTAGGACAAACTGCTGTTGAAATACTCTGGAAAATTATTTCAGGTACATGTGAACATCACCAATAATTTTTCTATCTTTATGTGCACCCTCTGATCACCAAATAAATGCAGAAATTGAATTTTGCTGAGATTTTCTGTGAGTCCTTAAGTTCTGAGAAAGGATTTGCCATAATCCATTTCAATTCAATTTATTTGGGGAAGCTGCTTGTCTGTGAAAATACCCACGGGACTGAGATAATCCTGATTTTCCGTGAAAATTCTGAATAGTGGTGATAATCTCAATTAATTCCATTGAAAGAAAATGGGAAAATGTATAAACTCGAGGTTGGACTCAAAGATTTAAGGTTGGACTTAAATTTTGGAAGTCTTTTCCAAGCTAAATGATTCTGTTAAATTCCCATTTATAGTTTATTTTTCTGCTGTATCAAAACCTTCAATGTGTATATTTTATATCAAAAATCAAGATACAAGCCCCTATAAATGGTTCCCTCGTAAATATATTTTTGATCCCTTGTTTTCCTCAGTTTTCCTTTAGAAATGCTGGATAAAATTGAATTTACAGAAAATCCATGAGGTAAAATTCGTTTTTCTGTGAAATGAGTGTATTTATATTGCACATCCTCGCAGAAACAATTTTATATAATCTCAAATTATTGAATTTTTTCCTCACCCAGGGCTTACCATGTCCGTAGTGGAAAAATCCTGGCAGTGAAGGTAAGAAATTTCAGACATTTTATTTTTTTCCCCATTTTTTTCTGCCCTTGCTTTCCTTCCCTTCCCTCTGATTTTTGGCTCTCAATTTGATTTATTGCATTAATTAATTTATTTACAGTAAATTTATTTATTTATTACTTATCTACTGTAAATTTAGTCATTCCCAATGAGCTCAGATTCCCAAAATTCAGGATTTTCCCCCCAGGAATTGCCTGAAAATCCCACATTTTGGTCCTCCATGGATGTTTCCAAGGGCAGTTGGGCTCCTTGATTAAACCTGGAATTTTAGAATTTTGTGGTCAGGAAAAATCCCAATTTTCTCTGAAATTCACTTAAAACTGGGATAAAATAATAGCAACAGTGGGGCAGACCTTGGATGCAATTTGTGAATTAAATTATGCTTGTAAATGAAATTATTAATTATATTATTAATTAAATTAATAATTATATATTGTATTCATTGCTAATTAATAATTATTAGTTCATCTGCATTAAAATAAGCCAAAAAATAATTTGGTTGCTTTTTTTACTGATAAAATCCAGATTTAATTGCACAAGATAACCACAAACCTGTTGACTAAAACACTTCCAGCTGGTAAATAATCAACCCAATGCTAATAATCCATAACACAACCCCTCAGTGATGCACCAGATCCCATATTTTGCATAACCTTAACCTCCAGAGGACTCAATCCCTTTTTCCAAGTCACTTTTTCCTCTTTAAAAGGCAGCATCCCAGTGAGCACCATGACTCTGCACTGCTTTTCGCCATTCTCCCGCTGCTTTTCGCTGGAATTTCAGTGCAGCACTTGATTATCATTATTACCTTTATTATTTATCACCCCTGCCCACAGCACCCCAAATTTCCTCTGAGCTGCGCATACTGTAAAAGACAGGGAAGTCTTAATTAAATTAAAGCAGAATATCTGAGTCTGACCTGTGATTTTTGCTCTGCTCCCCTTTAGTGGAGGCAGCAAATGGAGAGAGGCAGCAGTGACAGCCCGTGATGAATTGCTGTGTTTATTCTGGATATTTTAATGGCCTCTCCCTAATTCAAATTGAGCAGGGAGTAAATTATAATTCAGTCACTCAGCTGCTGGGCCTCACCTGACAGCTCAGCCTGTGAGCGCTGGGGGAGCACAGCCTCAGGTGGGTTCCTCTCTCCAAAGTTCTCCCTGGCCACGAGTGGGGCTCCAAAATCCCTGAATTTTGGGCAGAAAATTCGTTGGGAAGATGCAGCTTGGTCAGGAGGATCAGAGACCTTCCCCGAGGACTTGCATGTCATTTAAATTCATTTTTAGGAAGTTCTTCTGGTCCAGTGTCCATTCCCAGCTCAACTCCAAAGTTCCCCTTTTTCCCTGGGCCTGAGGGCTCCAAAATCACTGAATTGTGGGCAGAAACTTCATTAGGAAGATCAGAGGACTTCCCAGAGGATTTGCATATCCTTTAAATTAATTTTTAAAAAGTCCTTGTGGTCCAGCATCCATCCCCAGCTCAACCATCTCACCCACGCTCAGGGGATCCCAGGCAAATAATGATTGGTGCTGCAGAGTTCTTGGTTTAGGGGAAAAAACCCAATTATTGAATGTTCCCAGGGAGGTTTTGGATTCCCCATCCCTGGAGCGTCCAAGGCCAGGGCCTGGAGCACCCTGGGATGGGGAAGGTGGAATGAGATCCCTTTCCCACCCAAACCATGCCAGGAATTTGCATCCAAATCTTCATCTCCAGCTTCATCCTCAGCAGCAATGACTCTGAGGAGATTTTTTGGGGTTTTTTTTGTTTTCTTTTTTGGGTTTTTGGTTTGGTGTTTGTTTGTTTGTTTGGGGTTTTTTTTTTTGTTTTGGTTTGGGTTTTTGTTTGGTTTTTTTGGTTTTTTTTTTGCTTTGACACAGTTCCAGCCCATGCTGGAAGCTGTCACCTCATGAATCCCTGGAAGTTTTTTCTACCTGTACAAAACAGGCTTGGAAATTTCATACAAAAGGAGATGATAAATGCAGGTTAAGGTGAGATATAAGTATTTTTTTCCTCTTTTTGTGCTGCAAATAAAGAAATTTCCTCCAACCTTGACATGAGGTGGGGTCACGCAGGCACATGTGTGGAAGGAAACAGTAAAACAATTCTGCAGAGGAAGTGAGGCTGATCTCCCCTAATCAATTTTGGGGTGAAATAATCTTGTAATTCCTCTGTCTGTGCCCTTCCCTTGGTGTCCTGACCACCTGGAAATGGGAAAGCTCTGCTTTCCCGGGTTATCCTCATTATTGGGGTGTTTGTAATTAGGGTTGATGCAAATGAGCCCCAGACCTTTCCTCATTCTAGGCCTGGCTTTGGGATGCCAGGGATGTTTTTGCTCCTGGGATCAGAGAAATTCCTCGCTGGGATTAGAAGTGAGTGAGGTAAAATTTTGATTTGACACCCCTGACAAGATGGAATTGGGTGAAATTCAGAGAGCACCACTGGTGGGATCCCAGCAGATGAATTTCTGAGGTTTCCACGCTGGAAAAAATGTAAGTGAATATTGTTGGCAAATGATTATTGATCTGGACAAGTGTGTTAAATGTTTCTTGGCAGCCCTGTACTCCACTTACAATTTAGTTTAGTGACAGCTTTTATAAATAACCCCGGAGCAGCTCTGGGAAGAGGCAGGTTATTGGTTTTTCCTGGAGACAGATTTTGGTGCTGGGTTGGAAATGGGCTCCCCGTGTTGTGTTGTGTTCTGTTCTGTCAGCACTATTCCTGGAATGTTTATTCTGCTGCTCCTGGAAACTGGCTGAATTCTGCTTCCCTTTAGCTTAAAGTGTTAAATAGTGAAGGGTTGGCTGGGGGCAGACTGAGCCTGGCTCCAAGCACCGAGTCCAGTTTGGTTTTTAAAGCGGAGCTTAATAATCGGGTTTTCAGGTCTTCAAAGAACTGTGGCAAGAAACTCTGTGTTCAGTTTGAATTTCGGTGCCTCGTTCAGAGGGTCTGCCCTGAACAATCCTGGGGATTTAGAGCTGCAGGAGGTGCAGCCCACTTTGGCTGCAGTCCCTGCTGCTTTGGTCCTGCTGGGCAGTTGGGATGGTGAGAAAACTTCCTTCCTGTTAAAATTTTCTTTCCACCTATTCCTCTCCTTGTTGCCCCACAGTGATCATTGTTCCATGGATCTCCAGGATTTTAATATTGAATCATTCCCTTCCCTTTTACATGAACTCTGTGTATTTCTGTGTTTCAGGTCATACCCTTGGATATAACACTGGAGCTCCAGAAGCAGATCATGTCAGAGTTAGAAATTCTTTACAAGGTATGTGGGTTTTGCTATTGGAATTACTTTTACTTCAGTTTTCTTACAGCAGATTTTAAAACAGCCTTGTGGCTTTTTTCTCTCTTTTCCCAGTGTGACTCCTCGTATATCATAGGATTTTATGGTGCTTTTTTTGTAGAAAACAGGATTTCATTGTGCACAGAGTTCATGGATGGTGAGTAGTGGATCCAGTTTGCATTTGATTGCTAAGTAATTAAATGAGAGAATTGTTTTGGTAGAATGAAATGCAACAGTAAGACTCAAAAACGTGGAGTATTAATAATATTGCAGGTAGTTAAAAAAAAACAGAGCAGGTTGGAATTGGGATTGGGGGACATTCTGCATTTTCCCTGCGTGGAACTTCTCTTACTTTTATGGAAAATGTAAATAGAAGAGGAATAAAGGCAGCCTTAATTTGTGGTTTGATATTTGAGCCTCCCGTGCAATCTGTCCTCACTGACAAAACATCTGTTCCTCACTTGTAGTGTTTTGATAGCCAAAACAGCTTTTCCTTTCAAGAAATCTATTAACCCAATGTCCTGGGTGTTTGCAGTGGAAATGGTCTCTTAATTACCAGGCAAGGAGTTATTTTCCAGCCCAGCTGTTTCCCAGCTCGCTGCCGAGTTCCTTCTGGAGTCCCTCTCGTTCCTCCCCACGAGAATCCTCACCCCAGACCCATCCCTGGCCCCACAGCCTGGAATTCCAGAGCTGTCCCAGCCCTTGCCTGGGGAATTTGGGATATTCCTGGGGAAAAGCAGGGACAATGCCCTGGGGCAGCAGTTTGCCAGATTTTTAATTCTCAGTTTTAAATTTCTTTCCTTGCCTTAAGAATTTGTATTTCAGCCCAGGGACATTTTGGACTCTGCTTTGATCGTGAGGGCTTTTTTTGCAGAAGAGAAGGGAGGTTTCCCAATCCCTTGGGAAGGTCTGTAGGGATTTAGAGGGAATCCCATGTCCCCATCAATGGGGGGATGCTCACAGGGTTCTTTCCCATTCTGGATTTACTGGGAAAACTTCAACTGCTTCCTCAGGAACTCTAGGAATTTTATTTCAGGCATCAGTGTGGGCATGGCCAAACCCTCCCTGGTGTGATGTCAGGAGGAATGGCTTTAATCATGGATATAAAATGGATATTTATATCCATTTCAATGGCTGTTTATGTCCATTTAATTGGATGTTTATATCCATTGAATCGTGGATATAAATATGTGATAGCACAGAATGGTAGCACCAGCTTTTGACAACAAGAGTTGGGATACTCTGGACCTTGAAATCTGCTTTTTGGGATGATTTTGTTATCCCCAAGACATTTTTCCACACAGTTTGGAGTTCTTTAATGTTGATATTTATGACTGGAAGGTTTTCCAACATTTTGTCACTGCTGTATTCTGAGGATCAATGCTACCAGCAGAAATCAGGGACGTGGGTAAGAAGCTCCCTGAGTGCTGTTTTGTGTGTTTATGCAGAGTTTGGGAGGTTTTTAAGGTCAGTTATTTCTGCCACAGCTATTGCTCTATCACTGATGGTGTTTTTATTAATAACCAAGGCCTAGAAAACCCTTGGGGCTTCAAATCTGGGGCACTGTTTCATCTGGCACCACCTGAGCCTGTGCTGTTTGTCCCTGCAGGGGGGTCTCTGGATGTTTATAGAAAAATTCCAGAACACGTTCTCGGAAGGATAGCAGTGGCTGTGAGTAATTTATTGCTTTTTAATCTCTCAGTTTTTGCTGTGGGAGTGGAAAATCTGGGTTTGGGTGGTCATTGGGAGGCTGGGGCAGCTCCAGGGTCCGTGTGAGAGGAGGGTCCTTCCTCTCTCTGCTCCTCCAAACCATCCCCTGTGCTCAGGGGCTCTGGGATGAGGGAAAACTGCCTTGGGAGTGACCAACACAACCTCTGGGGGCTCCGAGGGATGGGGCTGCTGTGAGGGGAAGGTGGGAGCTGGGCTGGTCCAGCCTGGAGAGCTGGAGAGGGGCTGGGGACAAGGGATGGAGGGACAGCACACAGGGAGGGGTTCAGAGTGGAGATTGAGATGGATCTTGGGAAGGAATTCCTGGCTGGGCTGGAATTCCCAGGGCAGCTGTGGCTGCCCCTGCATCCCTGGCAGTGCCCAAGGCCAGGCTGGATGGGCTTGGAGCAGCCTGGGACAGTGGGAGGTGTCCCTGCCATGGCAGGGCTGGCACTGGGTGGGATTTAAGGTCCCTCCCAGGATTCTGTTACTCGAATCTGTGGGACAGGATGGGGTGAATGGAGTGGGATGAGGAAACAAAAGAATTTGGTGGCAGTCTGTGTGGTCACATCCCTTCCTGTCAGCGTTTCTTCCCATCAGGATGGAGAAGTGCTTTTAATCACCTTGATTTATTAAATTATTTCTTTAATCAGCCCCTTAAGCCCTTCTGCTCCCTGTGGTGCCTTTAGAGGTGGCTCAGGAGCCCTCTGGGGATCCTTTGTCTCTGGGTGTGTGATTTCCATCCTGGCTGTCCTCATTCTGGCCACAGGGTTGGTTTTCCAACCCCCTCTCTCTTTGGTTGCTCTGTGGGTTTTCCTTGAGGGCTTGGAGGCTTGGGTTGGTTCCTGCCACCAAAATGCAGGGGCAGAACAGATTTTCTGTGTTCTGCTCAAGGAGGATGAAGTTTTTCCCTTGGCACAAGCCAGAGCTGCCACGGGCTGGTCTCTCATCCCCTCCACACCTGAGCAGCCCCGGGGAAGGGTTAATTGGGGTCAGTTTTGGGGTGCTGAGGCTGTGCTGTCTCAAGAACCCTCATATCTCCTGGGTTTGGTCCTGAGGTGTTGACAGTGGGAGCCTTAAAGCCCCTGGCAGCTCATCCTTGGGGCTCTGCAGCCTTCAGCTGCTGAAAATCCACTGGCCATGATTGAAAACTCAAATTACAGACCAACAGAAAATTCAAAAGTTCAAAAAACCCATCTTTCCCCACAGCTGAGCAAAGGGTAATGACCAATGTCTCAGTGGATCTCACCAGGGAGGGAGATACTGCAAAACAATTGCCAAATATAAGGAATACTTTGATAACTTAAGCAGTTTAAAGCATAACAAAGTTATTCTATCATGTGCCATTTAATTAAGTGCTGGCTTTTCACATTCATTATACATCAAGCTGACAATTTAAATCCTTTAATCCAACACAGGCAGCTATTTAGTCTCTGTTCATTGTAATTCACAGCTCTCCTTTCCTCTTAATTTGTGTGGCCTGCCCAGGGTGATGAACATCCCTCTCTGATGCTGTTTCCTCTGAGCAGCTTCAAATCTGCTCATTATGTACCTGGCAGCTCCTTGTGCAGTTTGAGAGCTTTTCACCTCAGCTCAGAGGGAGAATCTTTCATCTCCTCTCCCCTCTGGAGCAGTGAGTGGGAAGCTGCTCACAGTATTCTCATTTTCCTGATGAGGATGATGAGGGTGGTTTGATGATCTGGGATGGGCTTCCAGCATTCCCCCAGCTGCTCATTCCTTCTCCTCTTCCTGATTTTAGGGGTGGGTTTAATCCATCACACCTTGGTTTTATCTCTCCCCGTCCTCCCCTTGCCATTCCACAGGTGTTCTCCTCCAGTTTTCCTCTCACCCCTAATGCTGCTGTCCAGCCCCACCTTTTGTGTCTCCATAGCTGAATTTTTTCATTTTGTCCCTGATCAGTCAGCCTAGGAGCCTGGCTCCCTGACATGGATATCTCACTTTTCCTGGTTATTTTATTTCCTATTTCCTGCCTGGGAGCCTCACTCCCTGACACGGATATCTCACTTTTCCCAGTTATTTTATTTCCTGTTTCCTGCTTGTGAGCCTCACTCCCTGACATGGATATTTTGCTTTTTTTAGTTTTTATTTCCTGCTTGTGAGCCTCACTCCCTGACATGGATATTTCACTTTTCCCAGTTATTTTATTTCCTCTTTCCTGCCTGTGAGCCTCACTCCCTGACATGGATATTCCACTTTTCCCAGTTATTTTATTTCCTCTTTCCTGCCTGTGAGCCTCACTCCCTGACATGGATATTTCACTTTTCCCAGTTATTTTATTTCCTCTTTCCTGCCTGTGAGCCTCACTCCCTGACATGGATATTCCACTTTTCCCAGTTATTTTATTTCCTGCTTCCTGTTCCCACTGCAGAGCAGGGGCTGAGGAAGGAGGGGAACAAAGGAGCTTCAGAGAAGGGGAGCTCACCCTTTTCTGCTGCTCTGGGAGCAGAAGGTGAGCGCTGAGGCTGAACCAGCCCTGGCAGCTCCTGGGCCCTGGTGCTGATTTTTGGCACAGTGGAGGTGTTGGAAGGAGGCAGCAGGAGCCTTTTGTTTCCCTGGAATTGCTCAGTGGCTCCTTCGAGCCTCCCCAGGCTGTGTCTGAGGGGCAGCAGAGCCTTTGGAGGGGGCTGGGGCACCTTTGTGCTGAGTCCTTGTAATCCCCTGAGCACCCTGGGATTACCCAGATCCTGGGCTTGCTGAAGGAGAGACAGACAAAAGCTGCAGCTCCATGAGTGGATTTTGTAGACAAAACCTGCTGCTTCCATAATTTTTTTCCCCCCAGTCTGGTTTATTTTCCCCATAATTTTTTTGGGTGGATTTTGTAGACAAAACCTGCAGCTTCCATATTTTTTCCCCCCCAGTCTGGTTTATTTTCCCCATAATTTTTTTGGGTGGATTTTGTAGACAAAACCTGCAGCTTCCATATTTTTTCCCCCCCAGTCTGGTTTATTTTCCCATCCCCATGTCCACAGTCATTTTTTTATTTTCCCAAGACGTGTCCAGTGCATGAATCCGTGGAAGCTGCTTGATGACGTGTGTGACCTGCACACCTGTTAATTGCAATTTGTGGAAGTTTTTAAGGGAAGCCATTTCCAGATGAAAAGGATACAGGCAGGCATTCCCTACATCCCAGCACTCCTCTGGCTCCAGCTTTGGGATTTCTGGCCTTGGACTCGTTGATCTGGGAGGGCTTTTCCAGCCTAAATGGTTCTAAATGGGCACCACTGGATTTGTCTTTCTCATCTTCTGCCCTCTCAACCAGACTTGGCATGGATGAGGGGCAATTCCAGAGAGGCCCCAGGGGCTGCGGGGAGCTGGGAATGTTCCCCTGGAGAAGGGAAGGATCCCGGGAGAGCTCAGAGCCCCTCCAGGGCCTGAAGGGGCTCCAGGAGAGCTGGAGAGGGGCTGGGGACAAGGGGCAGGACACAGGGAATGGCTTCCTGTCCCATGTGGCATTCCAGAGATCCAGGGGCAGCCCCAGCTGCTCTGGGCACCTCTGCCAGGGCCTGCCCACCCTCCCAGGGAACAATTCCTCATTCTCAATATCCCATCCAGCCCTGCCCTGTGGCGTTTTGGAGCCATTCCCCTTTCCTGTCCCTCCATCCCTTGGGAATTGTCTCTCCATCTCTGGTTTTGGTTCCTGCAGGCCCTGCAAGGCCACACTTGGGTCACCTTGGAGCTTCTCTCCTTCCTCCAGGCTGGACAATCCCAGTTCTCTCAGGAGATGTGGAGGGATCTCTGCCCTCACCCTAAAATCCATCCCTGCTCCCTTTGGGAGTCGCCATCAGTGAGAAGGGGAAATCTCCCTCAGTCCCTCTCCTTCCTGCTTTTTTTATTTCCATGGAGGGCTGGGGTGTTTTCTCAAGGAAAAGCAGATTTTGGGAGCCCTGAAGGGAGGCTGTGGCCGCTGCTGGGGTGGTGCTGCTCCCTCTGTGCCTTGGCTTGCCTCTTCACACATTTATTTTCCCTCCCTTGCTGGAGCAGTGACATTGTGCTCTGCGCTGTTGATTGAAGTTCTCCCTGAAAGGATGTGCACTTGAACTGTCAGCAGAGTGAGAGATTGACAGCAGGTGGAAGCACTTTTTGTGTCAAGGCTTTGTCAAGGCATTGTTGTAAAACCTCCTTCACTGAATACCAATAATTCCTGCTCCGGCTTCAATCAAAAGATTCTCCCCTCCAGGTTTAGAATAATATTTAATGCTTGAGAGTCCTTCCCTAATAGGCAAATGTAAGGGGAGTGAATAACGAGCTGAGTCCATTTGGGGGGCTCCTGTGAGCAGATTTACAGCCCAGGATAAAGGGAAAAACTCCTTTTTTATTCCTTTGTACACCCAGAGAGTCTGAAGGGAGAGTTTGGTAATTCCATGGCTTCCCTCACTGCTTACCCAGCACATGTTCCATCATAAAGATGTGTAGAACTCACAGCTGTTGATTTGTTTCCTGAGAAATGTTTCCTTTTTTTTTTTAATGGATGCTTGCTTTAAACTAAACAATTTCCTATGGCTTGAAAGATTTTCAATAGTCTAAATACATTTTTAATAATCAAAGAGTTTACTGTTCTGAAAATCCCTTTGGCCATTGGAGGAGGTTTGAAATGTTGCATCTCCTTGATTTATTTTTGCATTGGTATATTATTATTTATATGTATATTTATGGGTATATTTATATTTATAATTATATTTATTTGTTTGTTATTTGTTATTGATAATTATTATTATGTTATTGCTGGTGTAATTATGTGAAAACACTGTAGATAAAATTTCCATTTGCTTTTCATAAGCCATGGAATCGTGGAAAGATTAATGTTAGGAAAAAAGCCTTTAAGATCATCAAATCCAAGCTTTTTGAAAGGCTTGAGGTGAACAAGCCACACCTCTGGGCAGGCAGAATTTGACCAAAGCTTTTGTTAAAGGTAAAAAGCATCTGAGGCCAGGAGATGCTTGGGTTTGGAGTGAGTTTAAGGGAGGAATTATCTCCTGGAACGATTCCTTTGGGATCCACCATCATTATTTGCTTTACAAAAAGATTCTGATTCCACCAACATAATTTTTCTTACAGAATAAATTTCAAATTTTGAAAGAGTTTCTAATCCAAGAGGAAGGCAGAAAATGACTGTGCTCTCTGCTTTCACTCTGTGTAACTTTTAGCACTTCTGCTCCATCACTGCAACATAAATAATTTCATTTTGGGCTACTCAGAGCACAGAAAATGAATTGTCTTGACTGGAGAACTCACACAACATTAACATGGTCAGAAATGCCTCATGGTTTTGGAGAGCCATGAGGAAGACCTCTTGGAAATGGAATTAAATTTCACCTCAGAGGTGGAGAGTGTTGAAAAGCCAGCAGGGATGGGCTGGGGAGCTCAGCACAGCTTGGGATTTTGTGGTTGGAATTTTGTGGTTGGAACTTTGTGCTGGTTGAGTTTTGTGCTGAAGTAACTGGGTTTGGAGTTTGGCTTTAGCAGCTTTGGTGCTGGAAGGAGCAAATTTTGAAACCTGCCCAGGTTTAGGAGCTGTATTTCCTTTTAGGAGTTGTGTTTTAGGAATTGCATTTATTTTTATGAGTTGTATTTGCTTTTAGGAATTGTGTTCTAGGAGTTCTCTTTGGTTTAGGAGCTGTATTTCCTTCTAGGAGTTGTGTTTTAGGAATTGTATTTACTTTTAAGAGTTGTATTTGCTTTTGGGAATTAGGAATTGTGTTTTAGGAGTTGTGTGTGGTTTAGGAGCTGTATTTCCTTCTAGGAGTTGTGTTTTAGGAATTGTATTTACTTTTATGAGTTGTATTTGCTTTTGGGAATTAGGAATTGTGTTTTAGGAGTTGTGTGTGGTTTAGGAGCTGTATTTCCTTCTAGGAGTTGTGTTTTAGGAGCTGTACTTTCTCTGCTGTGAGATGCAGCAGGATTTGTGTTGGGTCCAGCATGAGAGGAGAATGAGGGAATTTTCACAGTTCAAGAGGAAAAGTTCCACATTTGCATTGGGTAAATTAAAGGCAGCAAAGGAAAAGGCACAGGGTGCAGCAGATGGAAAGAAAGGGAAGGGAGGAAAAAGTGGAAGAGGTCATTAAGAGATTTTCTGGGTTTCTGGCCTTTTTCAAGAGGACAAATCATTCCATCCTTTGGCCTTCATGGTTTTTAGCACCCCAGCAAGGGCAGGTGAATTAAAGATCCACTGAGATGCCTGAAGGGATTCAGTGTGAGCTCAGCTGAGTTCAGCTCACAGCTCCTGGCAAGAAATTAATGTGTGTATTATTAATTTGTGCATTAATAAAGGACCTGCTGCAGGTTTTTAGCAGGGGCTCACCTGGGAGGGAGGTGGGGTCTCCCCTTTTCCTGCTCCTGCCTTCATTCTTACTCCTGGCTTCTCTGATCTCCCACCCCAGCTGAAACTGGGAATTTTTCCTATCAGGAATCCCTAAAATGTGATTTTTTTATTTCTTTTACCTAAAGGTTGTGAAAGGCCTGACCTATTTATGGAGTCTGAAGATTTTACACAGAGGTGAGTAGCAGATGTTTTCTGTTTTCCCATGAAATTTTAACATCACTTTCTCCACAGACCAAGCAAACATCTGCTTTGAGTGCAGTGGGGTAATGCAGAATGGATCTCACTCATTAACCTTGCACACTTTCTTGTAAAACATTTTTATTGCTCTTTCATTGCCCTCCCTCCTCCCCTGAAAAGAAAAGGACTGAGGAGAGGAATGAGTTTTACAGGGATTTAGAAGCTTAGGGTTGCAAACAGGTGCCCAGTGGAAAACATCAGCGTGGAAATGAGATGTTTGATGGTGGTGGAAACAGAAAATAGGCAATGAATTGTCTATGGTGCTTCAGAAATCTCAGGTGACAGCCACAAGTGTTGCTGGGGGCTCAGATCTGTAAAATCATGTCCCCTACCATGGTCAGGGACAGGGAAAGTCTTTAAACCTGCTCGGACATAAGTCAGTTTGGGGGTTTTGCTGTTTATTCTCTTTCCTGCAGCTAATTTGGGGTGGTTTTTTAAAACTTCTCATTTGTTCCTTGCTTTTTACTGTTAAATTTTACTGTTTAAAATGTGTCTGTTTGGAAAAATTAATTCAGATCCACCAGTACTTCAAAAACAATGTGGGAAATGCCGTTTAAAGAACAGAGAAGCCCATTCCCCCTCCACCAAACTTCCAAAAGAAGGGAAAAAAAAAAAAAAAAAAAGAGAAACTCATTCAATTTTTAATGTTTCCAAGGAGTCTGGAGGCAGCTGCTCTGCTCCCTGGTGCTGCTGTGTATTCCCACATCTCTTCCCTCATCCTGGGAGCAGCAATCCAGGAAAGAGCATCTCAGTGGATCTTTAATTCACCTGCCCTTGTGGGGTGCTAAAAACAAGGAAGGCCAAAGGATGGAATGATTTTTCCTCTTGGAAAAGGCCAGAAACCAAGAAAATCCCTTAATGACCTCTTCCACTTCTTCCTCCCTTCCCTTTCTTTCCATCTGCTGCACCCTGTGCCTGCTCCAGGTGACTCCTGCTCTTTTCATCCTGCCATTTTTGGGCTACAGAAAATGTGAATTTCTGTCTCTCCAAAGCAGGGACAGAGGGATGCAATGGCAGGCAGGTGATTATTTCTGCTGTCCTTCAGCTGTCTCCTGGTTTTGATGCTCAGAGGTAAAAGGAGGAATTTTGGCTCCCGATTTTCCTGCAGTGTCACCCAGGGCAGAGCAGGAGAGTCAGGAATTTCCAAGGAAGGGCTGGAGCAGGGAATTGGGAGAGGAGGAAACAAACAATGAGCGAGTCTTTTATTGCAGATCAGACATCTCAGCAAATATTCCAGCTTCACTTCAAAACAAAGCTCACAACTAATGAGGTGATAGCCGTGCATATTAATAAACCCGAGCTGGAGTCATCACACCCACATCAAACATAAACATAAGATTAACACCTCCACCACTTCCTTGGAAGATGTGAGAATGTCCCAATGATAAGTGTGCTCTTTTCCCCAGAGCATAAGAAGTAGAAATGGAAGGGTAATGAGAAATTAACTTAGATTTAAAACAGAATTAGCAATTAAACAAGTCTAATCATGTACAAAGTCAAAGTTTGTCTAAAGACAAACCAGAATCTGTTAAGTTCAAGAATAAGTATAGACCGTGTGCATTTTATCTGCTGTGTTTTGCTTTGTTCACACCTGCTTCTTAAAGGAATTGCAGGAAATCAATGTTACCCACTTGTGTTTAATTGTACTGAGCTGCATTGGTGACTTGGCTCTCTGAGTACTGGGGCTGTTTATATATATTACAGATAGTTATTTATTTCGTGGTTTGGGCACCTCAGTTCCTGGGTAGGTTTTTAAATAGAAGTTCTGGAGGTGTTGCTGGTTTGAAAAGAGGGAGAATTGAGGATCTGGAGATGTGCTCTGTGGCAGGAGGAGGTCTGTGCATCTCACTGACCATCTCCTTTTCCCCCAGCACATCAGAAATCCAAGGATATTCCACTCCTCTTTGTTCTGGCTGGGAGGGACAGGCACTGGAGGAGCATTCCCATCTTCTTACCATTACTATTGTTATAATCATTATTAATAATAATAACGTTATTGCTGTTATTATTATGTCAAAACGCTGTAGATGGGATTTCCATTTGCTTTTCATAAGCCATGGAATCCTGGAAAGATTAAGGTTGGGAAAAAGCCTTTAAGATCATTAAATCCAAGCTTTTTGAAAGGCTTGAGGTGAGCAAGCCACACCTCTGGGCAGGCAGAATTTGACCAAAGCTTTTGTTAAAGGTAAAAACCCATCTGATTGTTTGCTGAGGATTTCAGCAGAGATGTCCAGAGCTGCATATTTGCATCTTTCCCCCTTTCCTGTTTTATCTCTGGGGGGTGTAATCAGCATTAGGGCCCCCCAATGGAGCACAGACACAAACCCAGGGGTGTTTGGGGATTTGCCAGCCTGGGGTTGTGGAAGCTGTCCCTGCCCATGGCAGGGGGGACAGGATGGGCTCTAAGGTCCCCTCCCACCCCAGCCATCCCAGGATCCTGGGTTTCCATGCATTTATTTATGTCTGTATGTAAAGCTGAGCACACATTCTGTGCTTCCTTGCGTGTGTTTATGCCTGTATGTAAAGCTTGCCCACTCATGGACCACTTAAGGCTTATTTTAAAAAAAACTTAATCCTGGCCTCTGCCAAACCACGCTGCTGCCTTCCTTGAACCCGGCCTGTTGCTGTTTGCTGTTTTTAAAAGCCAGCAGAAGTCAAGAGACAGCTTTTAAAGCATCTCAGGGCTTTGTTTTTTTCCTTTTTTTCCCCCTCACACAATCATGAATCTGTTTGCTTTTCAATGCCACCAAGGAGTGAAATGTTTGGTGTTCAAAAAGCTGAACCTCTGAGGGTTCTATTACTGTTGAGTAAGAGCTTGGAGGTCCTGTTTGTTTGCAGAGAGGTGAAACTACTCAGGCAGCTCCATCACCAGGAGAACTTGTTCATCCTCTATAATGATGCTTCATAGAAATCATTTGTATTAAGCAAGCCCTGGTAATGGGAGCATAATGACCCCTTTTGGCTCTTGTTTAAATTCTTTCACTTCTCAACACTAATATTAATCACAAGCAGATGGTGCAGAACATTATTTATGCACACTTGTTTCCCAAACCCAAAAAATATTTAACCCATTAGCTGAAGTGGGTGATGAGAGCAGGAGGCTGATTTGCTGATGAGCTGATTGTCTCCCTGCTCCAGCAGCAGATATTTTGGTGCAGGGCTCTCACTTCCTTTCCTTTTTGAGGAAATGAGCACAGCCATTGAAAAGCACAGCAGATATTTGAGTGAATTCCCTGATTTCGTGGTGTTTGGTCCTGCTGGAAGGACAGCTTGGGTTGGCTCCTGCAGTGTTTGTGTGACTGCCCCTTGCTCTGCAGGGTCCTCCCCAGCCTCCCCTCCCATCCTTGAGGGGCCAATTTCCCAGTGCTTTCTTCCTTTTAGGATTTTCTCGTGTTTTCAGCTTTGTCTGTGGGGGCATTTCAGGATCCTTTTTGTTACAGCTGGAAGCAGAACTGGTCAGAATCGGTTTTCCCCTAGAAGTTGGGAGCAGCTGGACATCCTGGGATTGATACCAGCATTCCCTGTGTGCTCCTGGGGCTGGGCTCCTTCCACCGCCAGCCAAGCCCAGCTCCATCTTTTTGGGAAGAAGGTGAAACAGGATTGTTCTGCACCTTGTTCAGGATTCAGGAGAGAGCCTCTGGCGTGCTCAGCACGTCTGCTTGGATTTAGCAAAGTCACTCAGCTCCAGAGGAGGCAAAACTCCATCAAAAGTGCAGCACGTGGGTGGAATTCCTAAAGATGGAGATCAGCAAACACAAACTGAGCCTCTGCATGCCCAGGACTGGGGGTTTTGGGGGGAAAATTACAGGATTTGCAGGAATTACAGTGCCAGCAGCGTTGATACCTCACTTCCAAAGTACTGATCCACCTGGGGTCTGTAGGAACTATTGGGTGCTCCCATTTTTAATCTGGATTTTTAGCTCAAATAGAGGCGAGCTTTAATCAGCTTCTTAATTGAGGTTCTGCGTTTCTACATCGCAGAGACAAATTAAGGCAGCTCCTGTGGTACCAGCAAACAGCTGCTAAAGCAAGGCAAACCTAATGATAAACAAAATTAGGTTCTTTTCTAGTTGGGTTTCATCCATCTGCCCCCAACCAGTGCTCACTTTGAGGGGAGGCACTGATTCAAGCTGCTGCCTTTAATCCATTTTGACAGAAGAAGGCAGTGATTAGGCAGAGCCAGGCTCTCATCTTCCCATGTTTGAGCCAGGCTGTAACGTGCACGTTCTGCTCCCCCACTGGCATCCCTGGAACTGCAAAGATGCTCAGTGTTTCCTGCACTAGAGCCAGGCTGGGTGTTGAGCTTGTTCCCAGTTGATTTTATTTTGCAGCAGTGCATCAGCTTCCCGTGGCAGCGGGAGCAGTCAGCATCAGGATGTTTGCACTGATACTCTGGTTTTGGAATGGACGTTGATGGTTTATTTATGGAATTCCATCCTGTTTTTTCAGGCTGATTTTGCAGTTTGGTAAAATCCCTGTGAGTTCAGGATTAATCCCTGTCCAAATGCAGTAATTCCATCTATCCCTATGTAATTCCACCCTTTTTTCAGGCTGATTTTCCAGTTTGTCAAAATCCCTGTGAGTTGTTTTCCTATCCATCAGTGCACTTGGTTCCAGATTGGTGTCACCTGCAGGTTTAATAATGTGCATTTTTAGTATTGTATAAAGTCATCTGTGTAAATACCATCTCATATCTGTGTGGAGATACGATGTATTTTCTATATTTTTTATATATCTGGAATTTTATCTGTGCTGCTGACTTACAAACCACTGCATTTGAAATAGATATTTGTAATATTTCCTATCAAAAGCCACTATGCCAGTGCTCCCTGGATATTTGGGGTTGTCCTGTGCAAGGCCAGGAGCTGGATTTGGATGTGGCTCCCTTCCAATGGAGGATATTCTGTATAACTGCTGTGTTTATGATCCAGGAGAATGTGGATAATGCAGATTTTCCCCCAAACAGATGTGAAGCCCTCCAACATGCTGGTGAACACCCGGGGCCAGGTGAAGCTCTGTGACTTTGGGGTCAGCACCCAGGTAAATCCCCCCCCTTTGCATCTCCCCCCATTCCCCTCCTGGTGTCCAAATCACCTGGCAGCCCCACAGCAATCCCCTCTCTGCTGGGACAGCCCTTTTCATTTTTAATCTCTGGGCGACTTTTCCTCCATCTGAATATGATTGTTCATTGTTTAATGACAGTAAAAACTGCTGATATTGTAATTACTACTTACGAATAGCAAACTTCATTGAAATGCAGCTTTGATCTGGGAGCCTTTTGCCCAGACAAAAGGGAGGGCAGAGCAAGAGACGTGTCTGGGGAGCCCAACTGGCCCACAATAAAAATTAATATTGGGAGCAACAATAGTGGTGGGCTTTGACAATGTGCAGCACAAATTTTAATTAATTTCCATTTTGGGCCTCCCTGGAGGACTTCTCTGCTAGTGACCCATGAGCTCGCTGTGCTGTTGATTTGAATTTCAGCACCTTTTCCTCTCAGCCAAACACGAGGCCCAAAGAGAAGGTCAGCCTTGTATTATGGGCTGGCAGGCTCTGTTGTCCCTCCAGTGTTTAAGGGATGAATTGGGGCTTTATTCACATCTGACTGAAAAATGAGTGTGCTCAATCCTGCTTCCTCCTAATTCACTTTTTATATCAGACTGGTTTGGGGTACTAAAACGAGCAGTATCCTGTTTAACACAATTGTTTAAGGTTATCTGCCATAAACTGTAATGCAGTGCTTGCTTAAATTGGAATCCTCATTCCCCAACCCAGGCGAGATTTAATCATTTTTAACGCCTTGGCGGATAAATCCCTTCCCTTTTTTACATAATTTTTAGTTGATTTATAGGGATGATGATTGTAGGTTAAATGAGGAATAATTGCCCATTTTATTTCCACATTATCTTTATATTGTTCTAACAGCCTGTTTTGTCTGATAGCTGGTGAATTCCATAGCCAAGACGTATGTTGGAACAAATGCTTACATGGCGGTAAGTGGAGTGATGCAGGAATAACATTTCCGTGGAATTATTTGTCCTCACTCTTGCTCTGTTCAGTGCAGGAGATATCCTGAATCAATCCTCACATCTCCATCTCTTCCCATCCCCTGGCTCCATTCTGTGGGACAACTCTACTTCTTCTTGCTGAGAGGGAGGAGGAATAGTGGAAAAGTGGCTTTTTTAAATATATTTTCTGTTGGTTTTGCTCCTTGTGATAACTGGGAACAAAGAGAAGCCAGTTGGACGTGGAAAAAAAAACCAGTTTTTCACTCACAGCTTGTGGCTCTCTGCAGATCACTGACAGCCCCAAACCATCCAGGTTTTGGGAGTGCTGGAATTTAGGGAAGCATTGTGCAGAGGTTGGTGGGCATTCCTAAAACACCCCATGGAAATTTGAACCTAAAAACATTGGGATTAATAACATCAGGGCATTAAAATGCAAGTTTTTAGCTCAAGAAAGCCATCAGTACTTCCACTTCTCAGTACAAATTTTGGTCAGTCTTTGTTAACACAAGACCACTTTTGTCCTGTTCCTGTACATTAAAGCCCCTAAATTCCCTTTTTTTTTTTTTAGATTTTTTCAGCACATTGCTAAGGATGCATCATTTGGAGCAGGGTTTGGGTTCAGAGCTGCCAAGTGCCAGCCTGAGCAAATCAGAGTGGATTTTCTGCACAAATTGTTCTGCAGAAAATTTCTCAGTACAAATCAGAGCGGATTTTCCATCAGATCCATTGGATCCTTTTCAGTTCCCCATTGCAGATGTGAAAACTCCACAGCCTCAGTTTTTAAAGCACTTTCTGAACTCTTATTTTGGCCAATAAAATCCTTTGAGCAAACTGCTCCTGA
This sequence comes from Molothrus ater, assembly GCF_012460135.2. Lineage (NCBI taxonomy): Eukaryota > Metazoa > Chordata > Aves > Passeriformes > Icteridae > Molothrus > Molothrus ater. Next base: position 19,191,817 of record NC_050490.2, read on the forward strand.
TATTGCTGAGAAAAGAAGTGCTCTGCTGGTTTAAAATAAAAATATAAACAGCACAAAGTGGTTGGTGCTCGTGTTTTTCAAACCTCAGGGAAGGGGAGGGAGAAATCCATGACCTTTAATCGCTTTCAGGTATTTTTTTCTGATTTTCTTGTCAGGGTTCCCATTTATTTGCTAAGTGCTTTTCCACTTGAGCTCATTGTGTGGCTTCTGAAAGGCTCAAGTCACCATCCTAGAAAGACTTGGGCTGTCCTGTGTCATCAGAACGCTCAGAAACAGCAGAAAATAAATACTTCAGAATAGCAGAAAAATGGGGGTTTTTAAGTAAAAAATAGAGATAAAAAAAGAGCTGGAACACAGAGATCCAGACAAAGAAACAGCTTCAAATTAATCAACTTTTCCAGCTCAGCTGTTGCTTCCAACTGGTCTTAAGCAGGGCTGAGAATTAAATTGTATTATGCTTTTAGTGCCCAAACCAAGATTACAGCTCTCTTTCCCAGGTGTGCATTAAATAAATTGCTTTTTTTGCCTTTCTGGATGGATGTGATGCCTCCATCTCTTGATTGTGAAACAGAAGTTTAAGCTCAAAATGTGCTCGATCTGATTTTCTGTGTTAACATCACTTTGCTTCTTGATTGAGTCATTTGTTTGTCATCAAATTTCCAGGCAAGCCCTCAAAAAAATAATGAAGGTCACAAGCTTTGCTTCACCCACTTGGCAGGCTGGCAGTGAATTTGAAACTCTTGAAAAAATTGAGGTTTTCTTTGTAAAAAAAGAAAAGGCTTTTTGATTTTCTGGGGTTTTTTTTTGAAAACAAAAAAGGCTTTTTGATTGAGAAATTAAAATTTCCAACCAAAACACATTTTCTTAAAATAATTTCATCAGCATTTTATATAGGAAAAAATTGGATTAAAAAATAATCAGTTCTAGAAATTTAAAAGAGAAGATACCTTGGGCTGTGTATTTAGAGTGATCCATGTGTTGCAACCTTGATGCATCTGTTATTCCTATTTTCCTCTTCTTTTCTGTACTTTTAAATCCATCTTTTGTTTAAAAAGCTGATTTCTTGGCCCTTATCTTTTGTGAACCCACAGTTCCTCACTGCAACTTGCTGTTTAGAGCTTGAACTTTAAGAATAAACAATTTAATATTGCATAATATGAATTATAAATCTCATTTGGTGGCTTGGGAAGGGTATAAAACAATGGGGTGGATGTTGGCACCTTGCTTGGGCCAGGTTAGCACATCCCATATCACGTTATAAAATTACTCTTGGCTGCACATCTGCACCTTTGTGAGGGTATTTGTTAGTATAAAAATATGTCTCTATAAAAATATGTCAGTATAAAAATTTATCAGCTCAAAAAAATCCCACGATGCTGTTGCAAACATTTCTAAATGTGCTGACCCAGGTTAATTATACTCAATGAATTCAAAAACAATAAAATAAGATTTCGGGGTCACTCACAAGTGAGATTTGGTCAATTTGGTGAAATTGTGGGGATTTTTTTGGTGGGGGGGATTTTGGAAGGTTGTTTTTAGCAGGAGTATGGGCAGCAGTGTGGTTTTTATTTAACATTCACGCTGCGATAAAAGCTCCTGACCTGGGAGTAGCAGCGCAGGGTAAACATCCAAAAACACATTGGAGTGGCACTAATTTGGGAGTTTGTTTTCTAACAAAGGTCTCTGGATTATTAAAGAGTGAAAATCCTTTGTAGGTGGCTGGCCCAGACAGGTGCATTAACAGCACAGTGGGGAGAGGAGTCTCAGGGAGCCTTTTATTGTTGCATTTCATGCTGTACTTGACCTTGGAAATGCTTAAATTGTAGCTTTCAAGTAAAAACCAGCAGATATTTTTTACAGCACTCCATTTCATGAAGCATTAAACCTGCTATTAATAGTTTGGAGCAGGGGCTTTTTTTCTTCTTTTCTTTTTTTTTTTTTTCCCTACAGGTCAAAAAGCCCAAAATTAAGAAGTATATAAAATGAAGTTGCCACCATGTGGTGATTCTTTTGGCTTCAGTAATTTGGCTTTTTAACTGTGGTTATTCCTCAACCTCTTGACTCCACGCTGGGAATTTTTTCCTTGTTGTGGTGCCTGGATTTTGGGGAGGGAAGTGGAAAACTGGATTCTCTCAGCTTGACCTTGTGCTTTGCTCACGTGCACGGGCCCTTGGATTAAACAACCACAACACAAATCCAAGGCCAGCCTTGCAAGGACCCAGAATTTCCTGAAGAATTCCTGAATTTCCCTGGATTTGCTCCCTGCCAGGGAAGCTTTGGAGCATCTTGGTGGTTTTTTTGGTGTCTCCACTTCCCACGGGGCAGCTCCAATCTCTGCTCTGGGGTCGGTGATAGAGCCTGGGGAAGGGCTGGAGCTGGGCCAGGGCAGCTTTAATTGGATTTTAGAAAAGTTTCCTCCCCCAGAGGGTGTTGGGGCACAGCCCAGGCTCCCCAGGGAATGGGGAGTGTTTGGCCAACGCTCCCAGGGTGGGATTTTGGGATGCCTGTGCAGGGCCAGGAGCTGGAATTTGATCCCTCCCAACTCAGAACATTCCAGGATCCTGTGATTTTTCCCGTGCCTTGCCCTGGAGCAGCTTTGGAGCAGGATCCCTGGGTGCCTGCAAGGCTCAAGAGCTGTTCCTCTGCTTTTCTCCACAGCCTGAGAGGATTTCAGGGGAGCAGTACGGGATTCACTCGGATGTGTGGAGCCTGGGCATTTCCTTCATGGAGGTATGCAGAGAGCTCTCACATTAACTCTTACATCAAAAATAACATCACAATATTTCAATTTAACCTTGGTTTATTCTTTGAGTTCCCTGTATATTCACGTGCTTTTTCCTGTTGCTAATTTGGGCTGTATTTAGAATGGGTTTGTTCATTTGAGGTCTTAAATAAAACTCCATGTTGGGGTAGGAGGTAGGGCCTGGTGTGTTGAGGCTTTCCCCTCCTTTTCCCCTCCTTTTCCCCTCCTTTTCCCCTCCTTTTCCCCTCCTTTTCCCCTCCTTTTCCCCTCCTTTTCCCCTCCTTTTCCCCTCCTTTTCCCCTCCTTTTCCCCTCCTTTTCCCCTCCTTTTCCCCTCCTTTTCCCCTCCTTTTCCCTCCTTTTTCCCTCCCTTTTTCCTCCCTTTTTCCTCCCTTTTTCCTCCCTTTTTCCTCCTTTTCCTCTTTTTTTGTTTTCTTTTTCTTTCCCCTCTCTTTCCCCTCTCTTTCCCCTCTCTTTCAGGTGAAGCTGGGCATACCTTTAAGTGAAACTGTAACCAATATTTTTAGCACAAGGTGAAGTTGAGCAGTCTCAGTGCTGGCCCTCTGCATCTTGGCACATTTCACGTTTTGCAGCCCCAAACTGAGCCATTTTTACATTCTCACACAACAAATTCTTGCCAAACCCCTTTTAACCAAAATGTAGACGGTGAGTGCTGGGTCAGTGCTTGCAGGTGGGGTGGATCAGTGTCACTGGAGCCAGCCCTGAGTGGCAGGGTGACACAGTTTGATGTGTCCCAGGGGGAGCAATGGAGGGAGGGCCCTTCATTTGTTTCACTGCACGTTTGAATGGTTTGTGGTGCTGGAGAGCCCTCCCTCAGGACTTTGGGAGAGATACAGACCAATTTCATGCACTCTGTAAATAACTCCAGCCAAAAAAGGGCTGAGGTTGTACTCCAGGAAGGTGGTGTGGGTGATAAAAAGAGTGGTGTAAACCCAGGACTTGATAAATAAAGCGTTTCCCAGTTCCTTTGCTGATTTAAAAGCTGTGCCCCAGCAGCTCAGTGATCACCACAAGATGTTTGGAGTTTATTTTAGGGTTGTTAGTGGCTAACTTGGCTGCTCATCAATTCCACGTGCAGGCTGAATTTTATTGGTAAAACTCCTTTCGTTTGCATTCCCTCCTCTGGTTTTACACCTTGCCAGCTCTCCTCTCCCTCCCTTCCAGGGGTTTCTCCTGAGCCAGATGTGCAGGATCCAGTTTGGGTCTGGGTGCTTTGTTAATTGGTTTGTCAGCTGCTCCTCCGAGATCTCTCCCAGCAGCAGCAGCAGCAGCTTGATTGAAGTGCTCTGAGTGATGTTAAATGATGAAAACAAGGACAGTGCCTTAGAAAAATGCCTCCAGAAAGGTGAAGAAGGTGCTCCAGGAGCCACACAAGGTCACTGTCATTAAAGTAACACCCTATTGACGTGGGGATTGGGAGTGGAGGCACTCTTGTTGCTGTTAAAAGGGGGAAGTTTTGCTGGTGTTTGTTGCAGGATTTAAAATCATCTGCACTCAGTGAAGCTGTGCTCCAGCCCCACACCTGGGTGTTAGCAGCACGTTGATTTTAAAGAAATACCAGGTGGGATGGAGGCAGCAAGGGCTGTGCTGGCAGGTGAGGATGTAAAATTGTCAGTAAATCTTCTCATTTTCTCTAATGCTCTCCTGAGCCCTTAAAAGCTCTGGAATTTCTTTGCTGCAAAGCTGCGTGTGATGAGAGGTGGGAGTGTTATTTGGGAGGTTGAGGAAACTGCCCCAAAAAAGCTGGGAGGAGAGAGGGAAGAGTCTGGGATGGGAGTCCTGGCTAAGCTTTGAGAGATGGGGAGTGTTTGTGTTCCCTTTGAGGCAAGAGGGGTCTGAGGGTGCTCAGTCATCCCCTCAGAAATAAAAAAATAAATTAAAAATTAAATTAAAATATAATGAAACTAGAGCTGCAGCTATATAATCATTATTATTATAGATTATTACTATAATCATTATTATTATCATAATCTTTTTTGTTACTTTGTTTTCTTTGAGTTTCTTTCTTCCTTCAGGATTTTTCTGAAGGGAATGGAATTTAATCCCTAACCCAGAAAAACTGTTTAGAAGTGTTCCACCACAAATAGTTTGTGTGTTTCCATGAGGTTTCCCCGTGTTTTATTTAAGTGCTCTTGGCTTGACAAAGCAAGTTCAATTTAAACCCGTGCCACTGCTGTCACTACACTGACCACTGTGTCAGCATTTTCATTTCTAAAAGCTGTTTTTCAGGGTTTATAACTCAGCCATAAAACACATCCAGGCTGGGCTGGGGCTGGCTGAGCCCTGGAACCCATTCCCTCTCTCCAAGAGCCATGTCCTGCACGGGAGGAGAAATTAAATTGCCCAATATTTCTTGTTAGTCTCCAATATGACTCTGGTCCTAGCTGTAATCCACAGGTGAACTTTAAAACATCCAAGGGAGGATAAAATCCATCTGCCTGGGGTTTAATAGCAGCAGCAAGGCTGGTTGGATGGGTCTGGAGCAGCCTGGGATGGTGGAAGGTTCCCTGCCCTTGGGAAATGAACTTCAAGGTCCTTCCCAAGCTCCTGGGATTCTGTGATATTTATCATTTTATCTCCAGATAGAGTTGGTGTTACATTTAAATTCAGGAAGTGAAAGCAATTTGCTAATGCCCAAAACCAAGTCAATTTTGCAGGTAGAAGCTCCTGGGCTTGGCTTTTTGCTCCTCCTTCTGTATCACTTCCTGTCTCTGCTTCCCACTGCCCTCTGTGTTCTAGGTCTCCTTTGAAAATTGGAGAGAAAATTCTCTGTTGTCTCCCCCAGAGAAAAGGAATTTGTGCATCAGTTTTAATAATAGCTCTTATATATTAGTTCTTTAATATCAGTTCTTAAAACTCCCAGACTGAGGATTTTTTAAGTGTTTGGTAACCAGAGTTCTCAGTAGCTGTGTATTTGCAGGAGCTTTCAAGGGTTCTTAGCAATCTCTCAAGAAGCCATCGGCCATTTTCAGTGGTTGTGTGCATTCCCAGACACAGGAAAATCAGGAATAATCCAACAAATGTGCCTTCCTTGGTACTTCAGGCACAGCTGAGCACTGCCAGAGTGCTGAGCTCAGACCCTTCATCCCACTCGGGCTGGGGGCACAGAGGGAGCTGCAGAAGAGCTCACTCAGCCCACAGAGAGGAGGAGGAAGGGGCGGGAAGAGGATGCTCCAAGGAAAGCAGCTGTGCTTGGAGATGGTTCTCTAAAAGCTCTTCAGTGTTGAGGAGGTTTGGCTGCATAAAACTGGAGTCAAGACTCTGTCAAGGAGGGGGAGGTTTCAGATCTCCTCCTGAGCAGCCTGAGATGTGGGATCAGTTACATCTCAGCAGCTTGGCAGTGAGAGTGGCTCCAGGTCAGGACTGTGAGCCCGCCTGAGGGAGGCTCTGCAGGATTTCACTGCTCTGGGGGTGCTCTCTGATCGGGTCACCCCTCACCTGAGCCAGGCTGCAGCTGTGGTGCTCAGGGACAGGGTCTGGTGGTGGCAATAGCTGCACTTGATGCTCTTCAAGGTCTTCTCCAGCTTAAAGGATTCTGTGATTGGAGGTGGCGAAGGAAGAATCTGAACCCCAGATCTTGGTGGTACAGCCTCATTTTTGTAGTGGTCTGGAAGAAACAGCCTCGAGGTGGAGAAAGGTAACACCTTCCCTTTAGGATGAAGGAAAACAAGGATGTAAAAAAAGCTTTTTGTTGTTGATGTGGTTGCAAGGAGCCTCACCTGGTTGCTGTCAGGTTTTAGGGACCCTGGTGCTGTGATGTTGGGGACTTGGTGACAACTCCTCGTGCTCAGCCAGGCACAAGGAGCCGTCACGTGCCCAGCCCTCTCAGCACCCGAATCCTCCTTATTGAGGAATATTTATGGAGTCTCAGCCATTCCACGTGGAACGATGCACTTCACAAACTCCTTCTCGGGCAAAAAAGCTGCCCTGTATTTTGATTATTTCACTCCCTGGAGCTGTTTGGGGTGATTTCTCCAAGCAGAGCCCGTTCCCTGTGATTCCTCTCCCACCTCCATCACGCACCGGGGTGGGGACAGACCATGTCCAGCCTGCTGCTGGTGGGACTGGGAGTGGAGGGAGCAGTGCCTGAGGGTTGGGCCATGAATTAATAATTGCTGTGTGCTGGGGGAGGCCCCTCACATGAGCTGCAGCCGGGGAAGTTGCCTGGCAGAGCGCTATCAATCACTCAGTGACCAGAACTTCCAGTAATTAGTGTATTTTATGGGCCTGTGCTTCAGTGACTCGGAAGCACATATGCTCCACTCCCAGCTAAACTTAGCCAGAGTAATATTCCAGGATGATTTATCCGCCTGCTGCTCTGGGATGTAACCCTATATTAGGTGAAGATTGTGAACTAAGCTGCAATAAAGTGGAAGTTTAGGTACAGTTTGCACGGGTTGAGACCTCGATGGATCATTGTTGCTCAGCAATTGCTCCTAGGCCGCTGTGGGCAGGGAAATAAATAATCCAGTTCTCCACCCAGGCTGAGGGGTGAGGGGACAATTAAGGCATGGCATCAGCTCTGGGTGTTTGGAATTGGTGTTTTATATGTGAGGTTATTTAATGTATAGAACGGAATATGTTATATATGTTTTTATGTGTAAGTGAGGCCCTGGCTCAGAAGCTGTGGCTGCCCCTGGATGCCTGGAATGTCCCAGGCCAGGTTGGACAGGGCTTGGAGCAGCCTGGGATGGCAGAAGATGTCCCTGCCCATGGTAGGATGGACTAGAGGATCCTTAGAAGGTCCCTTCCCACCAAACCGTTCCAGGATTCTATCACTCTATGTATTGTTTCCTGTTCTTACTCTGTAGTTGCTTCTACTTTTGAAGAGTCAAAAAATGAGGCCTTTTCCCACGATTTAGTGGCCTGTCCTGGCAGATGAGCCCTCGCTCCAGCAGAGCTGGAGGAGAGCAGAAGCTGAGCTGCGTTTCCACCAGCACAGCCACATTTAACCCATTTCTCCCTTTTTGTACCGAATTTAAACCCAGCAGACAGCCAAGCAGGAAGCCTCTCTGCTCGAGCAGGGAATCAAATTAACCCTCCTGGAGCACTTGTGGAGATTTTGCTCCTGACAATTTCCCTGGAAAGCCCTGGCCCACCTTTGTCCCTTCGGAGAAGGCGCTGCCATTCCCGGTGTCACCTTTGAAGATGCAGCAGTAAAAGGCTGCTAATATCCAGGATTTGTGGCCAGGCAGAAATGTGCAATTTAACCCTGATTGTCTGCAGCCTTGAGCTGGCAGTGCATTTGCTGTAGTTCATATTTAAAAGAAATCAAAGTGAAACTAATTATCTTTAATTAAGGCGAATTAAGCTTTGATTTTTAATTTTTTTTTTTTTTTTTTTTTACTCCGAGACGGAGCTGGAACTCATCTGCTCAAGCCAAGGAATGTCCCAAAGGTTATTAGGGCATTTTTCTGGTGGTGGTAATAACCTTCCCCCCTCCCAGCCCTGGCCACCAACAACAAATCTGTCACTTCATCCGTCTGCGCCGCCGCTCCTGCCCCTCCGCAGGGGTCGCAGATTCCACAAGTTATCAGCTAATGGCCTTATACATTAAAAATTGAAGCTTTCCTCACTCCCAGGCCTTGCAAGGCTTTGTTCTTAAGCCCCAGACACTTTGGAGTGCAGCTGCAAACTATAGGCAGAAGATTAAATTAATTTGTAACTCTTTTTTTTCTCTCTCTTTTTTTTTTTTTTTTTTTTTTTTGTCGGGGCCCTGCATTACTAAATCCTGCACATTTAATTGAAACCCTACTTCAAGATGCTTTGTGTTTCTGTTCCTCTTTGTTGTCAGTTTAACCTCAGAAGCACTTTAACTCTGCTAAATTGCTGTTATATCCTTTTGGTTTTTTTTTTTTTTAAAAAAAACCCTCTGCAATACGAGGACAGCAGAATTGATATTAGGAGGAGAAGAAAAATCTTGGAGTAGTTTTTTGAGGTATTTAATATTTATTAGGGTCCGTACCCTGCAGAGGTTCAGGTGATTTGAAGCCCATCTATCTAGGAATGTATAAATTGGTCTTGGAATGGAATTTCACCTGGGGAATTTTGTGTTATCCAGTAGTTAAGTCTGCTTTTGAAAGTTTGAGCGCGGCGGAGTGGCGGCTGCTTTTTCCAGAAAATGAGGGTTTAACTGCAGTGCACAATCTAAATGCAAAATCCTGGGATGGAAATTTAATTGTGTAAAATGTGCACGAGGTAATTAAGAACAAATTTTAGAACATTTCAGACTATAAAGTCCTCCTTCAGCTCCATCACTGGCGATATTGCCAGCGCTTATTTTCAATTTGCAGTTATGCTGAGAAACATGGAATGTGCCTAAATTAAGAATAAAAGCATCCCCTGCTCTCCAGTGTAACTGTAAATTAAAAAACAACTTGCACAACATCGACAATAATCTAAGTGGGAAACTTTATTGCTTGAGTGTCCTAAAAATATGTTTTGAACTTCCTTCCCTCAGCCACTTTCCAAGCAGGATCCAGACAGAGCTGCTGCTGTAATTTTATTCACAATGTGCAGCAGGCAAGGAAGAAGTGAGCTGGAGGAAGTGATGTGTAAGGGGGGGATTTCTGATTTCCCTTTTCAGTTCTACAGTGGCAAATTGCATTATTTCAACAAGTGATTTGAATTTTGGGTTCGTTTATCTGTACCTTAAGAGTATTCAAGAGCAGGTTTTAGTTGCTTTCTAGCCCTGCTTCTGGTGCTCAGTCCAGAGGTTCTTCCTGAATCAACATGTAATCATTTGAAATTTTGATTTTTTTTTAAATTAAAAATTTTCTATAGTTTGGTAGAAGTCAGTACACACACGCCCACTGCACCTCTGTTATTCCGTAATCTGGGGTTATTTCTCAGTTTATCCAGTGCTGGTTTGAAATCTGCTGGTGCATCCCACCCACCCATCCCCTGGCCAGGCCTTGGGGGAGGCTCTTTCTCAGGACACAACCTCCCTGAGCTGCTTTAATTGCTCTCCTGAGCCACCTCTGTGTTTGAAAAAGTAACTGTTCTAAAAACGCACACCCACACCCCAAAAAACTCCTCCATGGAGCTGCTCCGGGGTGAAATGAGGTGAGAAAGTGTTTTCCTGGCATAATTGTTGGTGATTGATCCCCCTCTCGTTTCTGTTTCCACGCCATTCTGCCACTGCAGGTCACTGGGCTTTTGAGAATGAGGTTTTTACAGTTCTTGTGTTGGAAAAGAGCACAAGATCATCAAATCCAACCATTGGGAAGGGATCCATGGGGAAATGGGAATCAGCTCCCTGAATTTCAGGCATTCCCTTCCCTCCTCAATGTCCAGACATAAAACACTGATCAGTTCCCAAATGCACCTAATTTAAATTGGAATATTGTATTTTTGTTAAAGTACCCTAAAAGAGTTGCAGGTTCTGGAGTTTCATCCTTTAAATGCAGAGAAGTTTTGGACAGCGTGTTAATTTGGTGGGTTTTGGTTTTTCCATCCTGCACTGGGCTTGTTCCATGTGTTCCTGTGACTTCCTTGAGACAAATGATAGTTTGAAAATCCTTGTGGTGAATCTCTCATCTGTTTGTTGTTTGGTTTGTTGTTTTTTTTTTTTAATCTTACTTTAACTGTGACACTTTTTATAAATCTATATCTGCACCCAGAGGTCACTGGTTGGCTGAACTTAAACCGTTTTACTTAGTAAATTTAATTAAGAAAATACAGTGCAACTCATAAGCAAATGAGTTTTTCCTAGTTTTAAACCAAACCACCCTCTCGAGTGCTGATTGCCTCGCTCGACCCCTGGTGATACAGAAACAGGCAAAATTAAAAAGGACATTAAAGCTTCATTAAATCTGAAACACATTTAGTACAGTGACATATCTGCAGGCTATTTCGGGGAAGATTACAGACTCTTTGCTAAGTTTCTTAATTTATAATACCTTGACAATGTTGCAGGGAGGAATTCTGAGCAGATGGATGCAGTGGTGGTGCAGGGGATGCAGAAGTGGCACAGGAGCTGGCCCTGTGTGTTTCAGCTCTCAGCTTCACTGAGAAATGTTTCCTTTTAACACCCTCCAAAGAACTTGTTGCTGATGCATTTTGGGGTCCTTCAGTGCTCCTTTATTCACTCTGTATTTGTGTCTGGTTCTTTTCCCCATTTTTTCTGCTGCCTTGGAGCCCCTGCTGAGCCTGGGGTGGTCAGTGGGAATGGAAATGCTTTGTTTGGAGTCATCTGTGAGGCAGGGATTGTTTTTTTAAATAACATGTGCAGAAAGATGCTCTGTGCACAGAACCATCATTATCTGCTTGTTCTGTCTGGAGTGTTTCACTGTTCTTCATTGAAAAATCAGAACTTACTCTGCTTCCATTCATGGAAAACTGTTGGACATTGATGGGTTTATTTCTAGACTGTCCCAACAGCACAGCTCTTCAGGATCTCAGATTTCTGCTTGGGGCAGGAGTATGGGGCTCCCAAAAGAGGAGAAGGTGGTAAAGGATGGGTTTTAGTAGCCCCACAACAGAAAATGAAGGGTCTTTGTTGAACTCTGTACCAGCATTTTTCAGGGCCTACCATGAGAGTGACCCAAGTGACTTTGCTGAGATGGGAATGATCAGGGAATTCAAAATGCTTTGGGGTGAAAGGGACCTTCAAGATCATCTGGGCAGGGACACCTCCCACTGTCCCAGGCTGCTCCAAGCCCTGTCCAGCCTGACCTTGGACATTCAGGGATCCAGGGGCAGCCACAGCTGCTCTGGGCACCCTGTGCCAGGGCCTGCCCACCCTCACAGCCAGGAATTGCTTCCAATATCCCATCTAAATCTCCACTTTCCCACTCTGAAGCCATTCCCTGTGTCCTGTCCCTGCCTCCCTTGTCCCCAGTCCCTCTCCAGCTCTCCTGGAGCCCCTTCAGGCCCTGAGCTCTCCCTGGATCCTTCCCTTCTCCAGGGGAACATTCCCAGCTCTCCCAGCCTGGCTCCGGCCCTGCAGCAGCTCCGGGGCCTCCCCTGGACAAGAGTTTTGAAGTCTCAATATTGTGAAAGCTTCATTTAGCAGTAACCCCCCCAAGAAATTGTTTCATCTGTCTCACCCAGAGGCTCTGGGCTCCTCTCTGGGTTGGTGATGTCTCCCCCCAACAGGAATTTGCTGTTTTTGCTGAGGCTCCCAGGCCAAAGGCTGAGCTCTCCTGGGGCTGGAGAGTGGAAGAACCTGCCTAGTACAAAGAATTTCTCTTGGAATGTTTGTTAGTTATGGCCAGTAGAATATTTTAAGACAACATCCATAAAAATGTTGATTTTGGGACTACTCTGTAATGCCTGAATTAACTTATTAAGCAGCAGGGGCAGCAAATGGAGTTGATATCCTGGAAAAGTGGATCTGGAGGAAGGATGAGGTTCCTCCTGGGGTGCTGTGGTCTCTCCCCACATCCCACTCAGGTTTGTCACCAACAGGGACACCAAGCTCAGCTCTGTAACCCAGATTTTACCCTGAGCCAGTTAAGGGAGGACTTTGGGAGTAGAGAGCTGCCTGCTCATCACAGATAATTATCAGCAAAGGGCAGCGCCTTGGCCTCCCTGCTGAGGCTGAACTGGTTTCATTTCCACTCCTGGGGAACCTGGGCATCCTTGTGAGGGAGACACAAGGGCTGGAGAAACCCAGAAATCCTGGGGAAAATGAGGGGTGAGGGTTGTGAGGGACCCATTCTAAATACAGCTCTTTGTGTCTGCAGAATCCCTTTTTTGCCATTTTCTCTGTTTCTGCCATTATGAGAACTTTTCTCTCTTGAAGGAAACGTGCCTGAATTTGGGCATCAAAGGCTGGCACTGAGGGAAATCCCCAGAAAAATGAGGGGTGATGCTTGTGAGGGACCCATTCTGAATACAGCTCTTTGTGCCTGCAGAATCCCTTTTTTGCCATTTCCATTTCTGCCATCGTGAGAGTTCAGACTTTTCTCTCCAGAAGGAAATGTGCCTGAATTTGGCACCAAAGGGCAGCACTGAGGGAAATAAAAGGGCTGGAGAAACCCAGAAATCCTGAGGGGTGATGCTTGTGAGGGACCCATTCTGAACACAGCTCTTTGTGCCTGCAGAATCCCTTTTTTGCCATTTCCATTTCTACCATTGTGAGAGTTGAGAATTTTTCTCTCCAGAAGGAAATGTGCCTGAATTTGGGCATCAAAGGGTGGCACTGAGGGAAATCCCCAGAAAAACGAGGGGTGATGGTTGTGGAGGGCCCATTCTAAATACAGCTCTTTGTGCCTGCAGAATCCCTTTTTTGCCATTTCTCCAATTCCTACCATCGTGAGAGTTGAGTACTTTTCTCACTTGAAGGAAATGTGCCCTCCATGCAAATCTCTATAACTAGACAAATATTATTTCCTTTCCCAGCTTGCTCTTGGGAGGTTTCCATATCCTCAGGTAAGATTGTTCATTACTGCTGTTTGCCACTGTGACATTCATTCCTATGTATGAAGGTGCAGAGAGCAATTGTGAACATTTGAGCCACATACAAATAAATCTGTCCTGTTAAATTGAAAAGTGGGAGCTGGAAGGAGTCATTTAGAAGTCTCTATTGATTTTTTTTTCTCTTTTGCCCCCCTCTTTTTCTCTTCTCCAAACTCTGTTTCCTTTCCCTGGAGACAATGAAAATTATGATGATGTTAATCTTGTTAATTTTGTTGGGAGATTAAAAAATAATCCAGTCTTTACAACATTTTTTTTTTGAAGCAGGAAGGTGCATCTGCTCCTTTCCTTATAATTTAATTTTTGATTCCAATTTTGAATGATGGTATGATGGTGTAAAATCTCCTCAAAAATCGAATGTGAATGGAATACTTAAGGGAGCTTCAGATTCTTCCTTTGAAGAGGACCTAATATTAGTATTTGATGTAAATACTGGTATTTTCTAAGTTTCCACCTGGAGCTGCTGGGACAACTCTTTCCATCTCTGGTGGCAGTGGTTGGGTGGATGCTGAGCTCTGCATCACCACGGAATATTTCACTTTTTACATTTAAAAACCCCATGAAGCTCTGAACAAAACAAATCCAGAACTGGCTTTGGCGATTACTTGAAATTCTCATCTCGAGATGGATGTTAGAATTCACAGGAACAAACTGTTCAGCAGTTCCTCCAATTATTCTTTCCGAGGAGAGGGGGGAAAAAAGTGAAGTGTCCAGGGACAAAAATGAATTATTTGAATGTGGTTCTTTATGTTTTCATATGTTTTATGAAGACTGTTCTCTGCATCTTGGTCTCTACAGCTCGCAGTGCCTGGAGGCATGTCTGATTTAAAGGTGGTGTTGGTCTGTGCTCTTTAAGCATCTATTAACTTGCTATTATTATGCAAATAACTGTTGTAATACACATACTAATTTATGCATGGTTAGATTATGCAGATGCCTCACAAACATGGTTATTGAATAATAGGCTGGGACTCATTCCCTCTCCCATTTTTAGAAGCTGTTTTAAGCAAATTCTCCTGACACTTTTACAGACTTGGGAAGGTTTCGCCTGGGTGGAAATATTCTGATTTTTCACTTTTTTTTTTTTTTTTGTTTCTTCTGCAAAATGTTCACTGGCACCATTAAGAGAATAGACTTGGAATATTTCATCTGGATTTTAAATGTGTTTTTGGAGGGGAGGCTTGGAAAAGAAACTTGTGTTGAAGAGCCCTCCATGCATGGGGAGCTCTCTGAGGGTCTCCATGGTCGTGTTTAGGTGTTTTATGACCTAAAATCCAAAGTGGTGAGGGGACAATTCAAAATAAACCTGATTTGAGTGTCAGAGCACGGGGAAAGGAGGTTGGAACGGGCACATTCCATGTGGTTCCAGGCAAAAATGTCTCCCTGAACTGGGAGCAAACCATGATTGCCAAGTTTAAAGATGCTTTTTGCTGTTCTAATTAAAAAGCAGATCGGGTTTGTGAAAGAATATTTGGCAAGGCAGTAGTCCATGAAATTGTATATATTTTTTAATGCAAAACAGTCGAGGAGGTGAAACTTCTAAAATGTGGCTATTAAGCTTTTCAAGCAACTGCTTTTCAGGAGGGATTTTATGTGAATTTATGTATTTTAGGCATTTGCTGTGCAGGAGAACCCTTGGAAATCTTCTTTGGTTAGGGGATAATTAATAGGGGGTTTTTAATCTCATTATTTTCCTACTGAGGGCCTGATTCTGCTCATTCCTTGAGTAATTCCTCCTCACTTCAGTGGGGTTATTCAGGGAACGAAGTTAATCAGTGTGTGGTTCAGTTTGTCCCTAAAAACCTCCAAGTTGCTTCCCTGTGAAAATGGAGAGTGTGGCCACGTGGGTGAGAACACCTGAGATTTCCTACAAATGGATGTTTGTCTCCAGCTGCAGCTGCAAAAAAATGTCTTTTTTCTTTTTCTTTTTTCTTTATTTTTAAGACACAGACAAATGGTGTGTGTAAATTCAGTTTAAATGAAGAAGATTTATAGGGGGAAATCGCTGCAGTGTGGAAATTCAGGACATCCTGCAATCTGCCAGTAAAGCTAAAGGATGATTATTTCATTTTCTGGCCTTTAGTAGAATATTTTCATGGCAGGACTTCCCACATCTTTATTTTATAAGTGTCTATTTTGCTGATTTATTGGTAATTATTTAATCTTTACAAGTCTTACCTTGAAAGCACTTAGAGCAGCTGTTGTGTCAGTAAAGTTCCTTACAGGTGTGTTTAGAGTTAATATATAATTATTAACTCTAATTATATTTTTTGTCTCTATATAGAGAATAAAATCTTCATAATCTCAATATTGTCTCAATATACAGAATATAATCTTCATAATCAGCCTCTTACAGCAAAAGGGAGCAATCTGAGCAGGGAAATAACAAATAGTGATGCTCAGAACTGACTTTTCTGCTCTAAAAACTTTGCACAGGGAACTCTTAAGCCCTAAAATGGAGTAAATATCTGAATTTTTGGTGCGTTTCATTGTTTTGGTGTTGGTTTTCCTGTCGTGGTCATGGAATGTGCTTTTGTAAAATATAAAAGTCCCTTTGGAAGTGGGAGGGAACGATGCTTGTAGGATTTTCCATGGGTACAAAATTAAGTTTTTAAGAGCAAATGTACAAAATTAAGTTTTTAAGAGCAAATTCATCCTGGATTTATTTGCACCACTCTATTAATTAATAAGAATGGTGCTTGTGCTCACAAATACCCTTGAAAGAAGTTATTTTCTACATAAATATTAAAAAAAGAAAGGAAGCCCCTTTTCCAAGGGTGCTGGTCCATTACCCATCCAGCTTTTTAGGGAGGACACACAAGGAAAAGAAGTTTTAAATTTTCCTTTAAAAGTTTCACCTTAATTTACATTATTTTGAAACTGGAAGGAAAAACAGATACCCCAAAAGGCCACAGCACCTTAAATATTTAATTAAATTTAAGGTTGGACCCCCAAAGATCCGAACAAACCTCACAGGGAATCCCAGAGATTGAAATTCCACTAATAAAACCACAATGGGGGCAGTGACTTGTTTATTAGGAGAAATGAAAGGAATTGCCCACTAAATATTCTCAGCTTGTAGTCAAACTTTCTAGAAAGCAGGGTGTGAAAGGAGGGCCCATCCATTGGGGAGATATTCCAAAGGAGCAGGCGGCGCTCAGCTCCCAGGATTCAGCAGCTGCAGGAGCCACCACCACCGCTGCATTTAAGAGACTTTTACATGTAGAAAACACAATCCCAGCCTTCTCTTAAGAACTTAGATAAAAATGACCTGTTTTTTTTTTTTTATTTTTTAAAGGAAAAACAGCACCAAAAATATTCCCATCCCTCATTTCCGCCCCCTCCCATCCCGTGCTTCCCCTTCCCGTCCTGCTGCTCGCACTGCTCCCCCCCAAATCTGAGCAAATACTGCCCCTGGTATTGTAAAGCTTTGAATGTTTTCACACCCCATTAATTTATTACTTCTCTTGCCTCATCTTTAAAATTTTTTTTCCTCTCTTTTTTATTTTTTTTTCCTCCTTTCCTTTTTTTTTTTCCCTTTTTTTTTTTTTTTTGTTAAATTCCGACTCCCCGCTGCTACAGCGATTTTCATCTTGTTGTTAATTTTCCCTGCTCCATATGGAGCTCCAGACATTTCACCTGGAGGCTGTACTAGATTTTGCTGTAGCGATCGCACTTCCGGAGGCCAAAACTGTCATTTAAGGTTCCCGGTGCATCTGTCTACGCCAGGCTTTTTTTTTTCTTTTTTTTTTTTTTTTTCCTCTTTTTTTTTTTTTCTTTTCTTTTCTTTTTTTTTTTTTTTTTTTTTCCTGGCACCAGGAGAGTGTGAATAACAAATTGGATGCACCTGAGATTCGGATGATTAGTGTGTTTTGTGGAGCTGGGGCGACTTGTAAGCAGATCGCTGTAGGGATGGGGAGGGCTAAAGAGCCACCCCGGGTGAATCCCCCTTTTCCACGCGGGGGGAAAAAAATAATAATAATAAATAAATAAAATAAAATAAAAAAAAATCGGGAGCATCCCGGCACCAAATATTTCATCCTGCCTTGTCATTGATTAGAAAAGAGCCTTTAATTTCATTTCACCCCATGTTGTGATTAATTTGCATTCTTTGTCAGAAGTTAATGGAGTTTTTTATGGTTTGCTCTGAAATCCTTGAAGACGTCGGAGTTGATCTGATGTTTATACAACCGCCAGCGGAATTTTTGCTGTTTGATTGATGGAGAGCTTGATGTTATTCCAAACGGCTTTTTAAGCTGTTTTTAAGAATTATTTGAATAAAATGCGAGCAAGATATTGTTATAACGGCAGAGATTATCTGTTAAAAATCTGTTTCAAATAAAGAACATGATAAGTAGGAAAAAGGAGATCAAAAAGACAGGAGGAGTGATGGACGCGGGAGATGATATTTGTTAAAATAGATCAGCCAGGGATTCAAATAACTTATTCCAAAATGCAGTGGGAGCAAGAGACCTTAATTTAAGGCTCTTTTTTATATACAGAGTTTATTTTTGCAGCAGGAGAAATAACAGGAATAAATTAGGGAAGAATTTAGTCGTAGTTGGATTTTCCCCTTGATTTTTTTTTTTTCCCCTCTCAGCTTTTTCCCCCTTCCTTTTCCCAGCACTGTGAGCACAAACTGGGAGAGACAAGGCTGTCAGAGCTGGTAGTCCAACAAAATGATGACATATCCCTGGTCTCAAGGAGGAGACATCCTTAAATCCCACAGCAAAGGAAGCAGAAGTGGATAATGGGGAATTTTACAGCCCAGGAAAGCGCTCGCTGTGGACCTGCCGTGGCTTTGCTTCCTGAGAAAACATCACAGGGAGGAAAAAAAAAAAACAAACCACAAACCAGTGGAAGCAAACAGCTTTTTGCTCCTCCTGGTAGGGAAAGGTTTGTGCTTTTCCCAGACCCCGGGGTTTGAAAAGCCTCGGAGGGACAATGCAGAACGTTCGGGGCTGGATGCTCAGCTGGGTCCTGCTGCTCCGGGGCTGGGGACAATGAGGAGCCTGCCCCGGCCCTGGGACGCGGCTCCGTCCTCCTGCAGGACACCTTGCCCTTTCTGAAATTATCACCTCCGTCATTTTCACTGTTATTCTTTCATTTCTGGTCCCAGAGCTGAGGGGTTTCACAGGATTTCGTTTTTCTCCCTGTGGTTTCTCTCCTCTCCTCAGCCAGTTCTGCCCTCGCCGCGGTCTCTGCGAGTGAGATTTAATTCCAGCTCCGGAAGCTCCCGTGCAGCTTTGCCGTGGAAAATGTGGATTTATTTGCTGTATCTTAGTTTGCTAAATAATTGCCTGCCTTGAAATGAAGTTGCTGCTTTCTGATCCCTGCATTAGCACGGTCTAAGGTTCTTTTTGTTCTCTGCAATCCATACTATTGACCAAATTCGGCCTGGCTTCATTTAAATGGAAGCAGCTTGTCAAGGGAAAAAATATTTAGTTAAAGTTGGGATGCGAAATAACCATTTTAGTGTTGTTTTTTCCATTGGCAGAGGCATCCTTTAAGCATTCATTTCTTTGGGGAGGATAAATTGAGGGTTGTTTACAGCATGTTTCCTGGTAAGAAAGAAATGTTTTGTCTTCCAGATCTATCATTACATGGAACCATTTAAAAGACATTAAACACTGTTCAAATGCTAATGCCAAAATAGTGAATGAAATTGTTGGGTAATATCTTAAATATGATAGATTTCTGCAAATCTTTTTGCTTTTATAATATATTCCAGAAATCACTGGCAATATTTGAAGTCATCTGCTATTGTTTTAAACTCCTCCTAATTTCTTAGCATAGGTTTCACATAGATCATTCCTGATAATTTACTTCAGATACTTTTTGCTTTAT
Organism: Molothrus ater; assembly: GCF_012460135.2. Taxonomy (NCBI): domain Eukaryota; kingdom Metazoa; phylum Chordata; class Aves; order Passeriformes; family Icteridae; genus Molothrus; species Molothrus ater. The sequence goes on from NC_050490.2 coordinate 19,210,849, forward strand.
TTTTTTTTTCTCCATAGCCAGAAATTAGTTTGAACTTGAATTTGATTTGCCTGTTAGAAACTTGCTGTGAAATTCGAATTTAGTTTATTTTTCCAGAGGTGCTTTCATGTCTGGAAAATGGAGAGATTTTAGAAAATTTTTAAAAGAGTCTTTTAGGAATCTGAAATATAAGGAGAAAAATTTTATTTCTTTATCTTAATCTTCCTGATATTTTTTAAATGTAAATTTAATGTTTAAATAATATAGTCAAGTGCAGAAATGGAGGTAACCAGTAAAATTTTATACTAAGTTTTAATATAATGATTTTGTAGGAATTTTTATTTTGATCTGAGTATGTTTGAACGGTGGCTTATTGGCTTGGGATTTTGAAAGGCTGATGTGTATTTTTTTTAAATCTCTAATCCTAAGAATTCCAGGCAGTCTGAGGGAGCAGGACTCAAATTTATTCCAGGATTTTTTATGTCTTTTGTGGAACAAGGTGAGCTTTGAAGTCCCTTCCACCCAAACCATTCCAGCTTTCCAAGAAATACTGGAATTCCTGCAGAGGTGTTTTTGCAGATCTAGAAGGATCTCCTGCCTGAGTTGGTGGAATGGGAGATGTCCCTGGAGGGCTTGGAAGGAAACTTCTCTCCCAAATCCTGTTCCTGCTGTGAATGCCCATGAAGGAATTGCCTGAATGGGACCTTAAACCTGGGATTGGAGCTTCCCTTAGGCAGAAAGGCTGCAGGGGGATTTGTGTGCTTGGGGTGGCTCAGGTGGCCCTTGGAGAGCCAGCAGGAAATACTGGATTTACTGGAATTTTATCACCATTGAAGACTGGTTTGGGTTGGAAGGGACCTTCAAACCGTCTCATCCCATCCCCTGCCATGGGCAGGGACATCTTCACTGTCCCAGGGCGCTCCAGCCTGGCCTAGGACACTTCAGGGGTGCAGGGGACAGCGCCAGCAGCGCTCAGGCTCTGCTGGCCTGGATGAGGAGCAGTTTCCTCCCAGGAGATGACCAGGGACAATCCCAGTGCTCCTTTGCCCCTTCCCTGGGCAGGGCTGCAGCTCTGGGAGCTCAGAGCGGAGCTGTGGTTCTCAACAATTGCTGCTCCTCAGGGCTGGGGAGGCACTCATGGAGAAGGGCAGGGCACGCCCAGGGTTTGGGCTGTGCCAGAGGCTCAGGAATGTGTTCCCACAGGAGTGGGATCATCATCTCCTCCTCTGCTGGGTGCTGGTTGCTCAGCACAGTGAGGAGCCCCAGCCCCAGATGAGGAGTGAATAATTTTCAGGTCTAGGCAGGTGTTTCCTCATGTCCAGAGTTTCCATTCTTCTGCCAATCCCATGGGAATTTGGGGTTCATTCTGAGAGTGCAACACAGCCCAGTGACACAGGAGAGGATGGTGGTGCCTCAGTGTGGGTAGAGAAGTCCCCTGATGAACCCCAATTTTCATTGCTCTGGGTTACTCCCTTTCAGCTGTCCCTGGAATTGTGACATCTGCAGTGATCACAGTTGATTTTGCAGCTCCTCAGAGGAAGATCTGAATTTTTTTTAGGTGGCTCAAAAAGTGAGAGACTTCAGCAATCACAATTTTTACCTGTTCATTTCCAAGCCAGAAGGGACCTGCAGGGGTGTCCTCAGGAGCAGGGACAATCCTGCTGGAAATTCATCTGCTGCTCTTCAACTCTGCTGCTGCTGGAGGCTCTCAGCTCCTCAGATTGGTTCCTCTGCTTTGTTCCTTGAAAGGTTTTCCATGCTGCAGGATTGGGAGTTGTGGAGGGAGTTGTGAGTGGAATGGGCATGGATGCAGGATGGGGTGGTGGTTGTGGTGTCCTTGCTCTGTTTCCAGGTTCTTTGGGTCTCCCTGGACTTTCTGACTGATGGGGTTCTCCTCTGAAGAGCTCCCTGGGGCTGCCCAGGCTGAGGCGCAGGGAAGGAGGAGGGATCACCTGCAGTGGTTCAGCCTGTCCTTCCTGGACGTCCCACCACGGTGGTTGTGGTTTTTTGGGGGTTTGGACTTTGTTGGATCCCTCAGAGGATTCCATTATTTTCTTCCCGCTCGGTTGTGCTCATTTTCCCTCTCCCATGGTGTCCAATAAGTTCTCCTGCTGTTCCTCTCTGTTGTCATTTGGGTGGCACAAAGCAAGATCTGGGTGAAACAAAGCCCAGTTCTTTGTCTGGTGTCTGTTGGACCATTCTTTGTCCTCCTCACCCACTTTTTGTGGTGCTGGGAGCAAGGCCTGCAGACACAGTTTGGGGTGATGGTTGGACTCTGGCATCTTGGGGACCTTTTCCAACTTAAATCATTCCAAGATTCTCAACAGCGATTTGTTAAATTTGGGGTATTTTCCTCGTCCATACTCCTGCTGACCAAGGAGTTTGTTGTCAGGGTGTTCTGGTTCTAGCCTGGTGTAGAAATTATTGCTGGGAGGAGTTGTTGTCACCACAATCCCTCCAACAGTGTGGAGCTTTCCATGCCCACTTTGTTGAATTGTGTTTCTAAACTCTGGTAAAGAGATTTCTCTGAGAAGTGGCTGCAGTTCAATGGTGGATGAAATAATCTCTTTATATAAATTTGTTTGGAGACCTCGGGGAAAAGCAGCGTAATATAATTGTAAGAATATATTTAATATTAAGGTTGTTGTGAATTGTCTTTTTTATTTTGAAATAATTTTCTTCTTTTTTTTTTTTCTAATGTTTTGTGACAGTGATTGAAGTTTGCCATTTGCAAAATCCCCAGATGGGGATGGGGAAGGTTGTTTAGCATATCAGGAACAAATTAGGGAGGTCATTCTCACTGGTTTTGGTGCTTTGACTTCTTGCAGAAGTAGCAGCAATTGCAATTTTGCAAGAAATTGTGAAATATATCTGAAGATCATCCTTTAATTCCACAGGAATTGTGGAATGATGGTGAAACCCCCATGGAAACCAGAATATTTAGATATTCCTTTACCTTTTATATCAGGGCAGAGCTAAAGCTTTTGTCAGTAGGACACAATGTTAGTTTTTGCTCTTTTGCTCATTTGTGCAGTTGAAAAATAACTTCTGTCTGCTTTTAAAATCCACAGGAAAATAAATGTTGTCGTGTGAAGCCTCCCTTAAAAATCATAACTGTATGATTTGTAGGTAGATGGGTTTTTCTATTAAAAAAAGCCACTAAAAGGAGGCTTGAAAAGCAGTATATATGTAAAGAGAAAATTTGTTAACTGCTATGGGAAGATCTAACCCTGGGTCACCTGCAAATCTCTCAAACAAGAGCTCCAGGGCAAGTCCTAATTCCAGGGAGTAAAAGCGAAAATTAAAGCTGTAGCTGGTGACTCCTCCAAGTTACCCGGGGTGGATTCATTTGAGTTTCCTTGATTGTGCTGGTGCCTGCAATGTGAGAGGGATGGGAGAGGTCTTCTCAGCCACCTCCCGGCCCAAGGATCTCCATGGAGACAGAAAAATAACCCGATGGTCTGTCAGAAGTTGCCTTTCATAACCAGAGGCATTCATTAAATAGGAGATGAAGCAGGAGACAAACTTTGGCATTTTTAACCAACCTGGGGGGCGGAAAAAAAAGTGCTTTTTGGAGATTGTGCTTTCTGGAGTGGATTATCCAGGTTCCACTGGTGTTCCATGGCCTGAGAAATACTCTGATAATGGGAATGATTTATGGATCATTTCCCTGTTTCTGCAAATCATGAACTGTCACATGCAGTAGGTAAACCCACAGAAGATACAAGGCAGGTTAAAAATATCAAATAGCAGAGCTATTTCTGCAAGTTCAGACTGTTTCAGTGGCTTTTGGAAAGGCTGGAGAAGCTTCTGGGCAGGAGGTGTTGGTGATGAGCAGGGCAGTGCTCAGAGATGGCTGAGGGAGAGTCTTGGTGCTGAGAGGCTAAAAGTGACTTGTTTGAGGGGGAATGATCATGGAATCTTGGAATGCTTTACTTGGGAAAGGATCTTAAAGTTCAGCTGTTTCCTCCCTTGCCATGGCAGGGACGCCTTCCACCATCCCTGGGTGCTCCAAGCCCTGTCCAGCCTCACCTGGAACATTCCAGGGATGCAGGAGCAGCCACAGCTGCTCTGGCAATTCCAGCCCAGCCAGGAATTCCTAATTCCCAATGCCCCATCCATCCCTGCCCTCTGGCAGTGGGAGCCATTCCCTGTGTCCTGTCCCTCCATCCCTTGTCCCCAGCCCCTCTCCAGCTCTCCTGGAGCCCCTTCAGGCCCTGCCAGGGCTCTGAGCATTCCTGGATCTTTCCCTTCTCCAGGGGAACATTCCCAGCTCTCCCAGCCTGGCTCCAGAGGGGCTCCACCCTTGGAGCATCTCTGTGTCCTCCTCTGGAATCGCTCCAGCAGCTCCAGATCCTGCTGGTGCTGGGTGATGCCAGAGTTGGACACTGGATGTCTTCACAAGGACATCAAATTGTTCCTTGATACTCTCAAAACATGTCCTGCTTATTTTTTTTTTTTTTCCCTTCCTTTCACTCTGGGTTTTCTTGTGTCACTATCATTTCACTATTTAAAATTCTTCATGGAGAACATGAAGACACAACAGTCTCCTCAATCCCCAAGTTTTTTGGGCATCATGAGGGTTAGGAACACCCCAGGTTTTCCAGCTGTTGAGCTGCAGCCGCTGCAGTGGGATCCCTCAAGGTGAACCTGCCTCCAAAACCCCTCATCTCCCAGTAATGCACAAAATCCTGGGGCTTAGGGGAGGAGACAAAAACGGGGACAACATTTTCTGAGGAGCCCTTTTGAAGCAGCTGTTAATGCTCAGGAAAGCTGCTGCTCCCCTTTTCCCTGAACTGTGGGCAAGAGGAGAAGCCCCGGTTGTAAAGTTGTCGGCGCTCGACTTTGGTTTATGGTGGCAGAAGCTGCCCCATAATGGGAGCTGGGAAAAAGGTAAACAAGATGGTTTTAGCAGTGGTTGGAGCTGCCCTGTAATGGGAGCTGGGAAAAAGGTAAACAACGTGGTTTTAGCAGTGAAAAATCTGCCTAATATAAACACAGCAAAGTTCAGCCCCGCTCCCGAGTTGAAAAATACGGCTGCAGCTTTGTGGAGGGAAGGGAGGAGCAGAGCGCGGCCTCAGCAGCCATTTATCCAAGGCAGGGAGAAGAGGTAATCCATCTAGCTGGGGAGTCTCGGTGGCATTGCAGAGAGGAGAGCACAGGAGCTTTATTTAATTGAGAAAATGAATCAATTACAATGATGTTGCATCATCGGATGCGAGGGAAGCGGCGGCGATGTCGTTACACCGGGTAACAGTGTTAAAAAGTAATTGAGTGTCTTAAGCGTTTTGAATCAATTCCAGGTAGCGGCACAGCCACCTCAATGCAAAATTTATGAAGATGATCTCCAAATAATTTGTTGCCATCAGAATTGTGTAATAAAGGCTGGTAACGACGTGTGTGGGAGCGGGGCCGCGGCTGGGCCGGGCTCCGGGGGAGCCGCCGGTGTCACGGGGAGAATTCCCTAACACTGGGATTTGTGTTGCTTGATTTTTCATTAGGAGGGCTGAGTGCTTTTATTAGAAATGATATTTTAAATCTTGCTCTGAAATTGGATGTAATCATGCCCATGTTGGGGCCGCTCCGTGTGACCCCACCTCGATTCCCTTCCGTGACAAGAGCTATTTTTCCAGGAAGGAAATGTGACTGATGATCTGTTTGGCTAAAAACTGTTCCTGTGCTCTAATGTAAAGAAGCTCCAAATCATCCCTATTGAATAAGCTCAGTCTATTTTGTCATTTAACATCTGGAAGTGAAGTAGGGGAAAAAAAAGAAGGGTTTTTATAGCCACGGAATATTTCCCTTATTAACAAAACCAGCAGATTTATTCTGTTGAATTGTAATAGATGGAGATTGACGATTAAAAAATATAATGGGCTGTTTCTGCCTATTTATTATTGTATTTTCTCCTTGGAAAAAACAGAATTATACTCAGGAACTTTATGTTTGTGTGCTGCTGATACACTAATAAGAGACTTGAGCAGCTATTTCCTTGGTGCTGGTCTTCACCCTCCTCTCTATCCCAGTAAATATCTCTATTTACTGCTGGAAAAGTGTTCCTGGGGGATCCTGGCCCTGCCTGGGGATGGGGAAAGAGCTCCCAAAGCTGCTGGGAGCCCAAACAATCATCAAATCATCATCCTGGCACCAGTGAGGGAGAAGATGGGATGGAAGGGGCAAGGCAAAGGAAGGGGGTTAGACAAGAACATTTTCACTGAGGATCCTGTTCTGTTTGCATCAGGATTGTGTTGGGTTGCCAACAACTTTGTGTGTGCTGGGGAAAAACAGGTGATTAATTGCCCCAGCCATTAGAAATGGGGTGCATTGGGAAGTGTTGGGAGAGCAGCACCCCAAAATTCAGTGTTTTACACGAAGAGCCTGCTCTGTGCTTTGTGTTTCATTCTTTGTGTTGGGATCCTGCCTTTGTTTCCTTTTTTCATCCAGGGGAATGTGGGTCAGGAGATTTTGCAGCTCTTGAAGCAGTGGGAGGGTCTGTTACTGCAAACTCTCCCCCAGGTTGTCCAGAAATTCAGAAAGGCTCGGAGATAAATCTTCCTTTTCAGTTTGAAACAACACAAAGTTCACCAAACTTCCCCATCTCGTAGATGGTGGTGCTCTGCTCAGAGTCCAAGGAAAACTGGATAAAAAACTTGGGGAAAAGTGGAGTGTTAGAGGCTTTCCTGAGCAGCAGTAGATACTTCAACCACATAATTAAAGTTTTCTTCACAAAAAAGAGATTGTGAGCAGAGCCTGGCAGTAATCCAAAATTCTAATTTCTGACTATGATTTAATTTCAATTTTAAATAAATCGGTTTTTAATTTAAAAAGAGTGAGCTTCATAACATTAGCAATGATTGCAACATTAAGCCCAGTGTTCACAATCTAGCAATATAAAACATTATTTATATCTGAATCGTAAACAGCCTTTTGAAATGGATTATGGTTTTTCTTCCTATTCTAATACAACCTGGAGGGTACTAAAAAGTGTTGTGTGAAATTAACATTCTGCTGACTTTCGCCTATAAATGAGAAGCGAGCTATTAACATTTGTGTATTTTCATTATGTAAATTGTGTTAACACATGCCCACAAATTGCCACCAGCGATGCAATAATTTTCTCTCAGTGATCATAATGTGTCCAAGTGAGTCATTTTGATTATGACATGCTAATTACATATTGTCTTTTTTCAGATTCAGAAAAACCAGGGATCTTTAATGGTAAGCTTTATGAGTTCAGAAAAAAATTCACTTTTCTTTTTCCTGATGGCTGCTCCCTCTGCATGCTTGAATGCCTTGTTTTAAACTTAGCAAATTGCATTTTGAAGAAAATGCAAACCTTTAACTGCCTGTATTAGATTAGGTACCATTAGAAATAATAGAACATCCTGAGCATCAATGTTTTGATAAGAGTTTGCTGCCGTTGATTAATCTTGCTATATTTTATTGCATTAATGATTTTTTCTTTCCACTCCACTGTAAAGATATTGCATATAGTCTAATACTTTTTTTTTCCCCCTCTCTCCTTGCCATTGCAGCCTCTCCAGTTATTGCAGTGCATTGTTGATGAGGTGAGTCGTCGTCTTATGTGCTTTCACTCCTAAAGTCATTCCTAATGGAGTGGAAAGCTTATATTTTGTTTCCTAATGAAGCACAATGCCCAACCATCCTCCCCAGCACAAGTTGCAGCTCGGAGCTCTCACACATGAACTGGCCTGGTCCCACTCTCTGCTGGCTTTCTGCTCTAAATATTGAGTTTATCCAAGATTTGGGTGTCTCACAGGGCAGGGCTCGGAGCTGCCGGGGTCCTGGAGCCTCAGCCCAGGAGTGGGAGCTGTTCCTCTGATCAGCTGGGACAGGGACAACCAGATCTTCCATGTGGGCGTGTTAAAGGAGGTTTTGATGGGTAAAAAGGGCATTTTAACAAGGAGGGAAAATGAGGGGTAAGCAGGAGAGCACCTGAATGCCATCCAAGCATTTTTATTCAACCAGAAGGCCACAATAAAATACTGGGATGCAGGAGATGCAGGTGGGAGCAGGAGACTGGATTTCAGTGGCAAAACATCTCATTCCTGGACTGAAACACTCCTTGCATCTCCCACATCCTTCCCCAGCTGAGCTGTAGCAGGAGCCCAGCTCTGAACAATGAGGAGATAGCTGAGGCCAGACCTCTGTCTTCTAAATACTTGAAAAACATTGCAGAATCCTTGGAAAAGTGGGATTTTTTTCCTCCCTGAGAAAAGCAGCTCAAAGCCAAGAGACTGAAGTCTCTTTCTTTAATAACTGTATCACCACTTGGATCCTTTGTAAAAGGCTGCAAATGGCGTGCTGTCAAAAAAACTGGAGTTGGCTTCATTTTTAAAGTTTATAAGGTGGTACTGCTAATGAGGGAGTTCCATCAGGAAAAAAGGAGACACCACTCACTAAAGACTTGCCTCAGCCTCTAGCAGGAGGTCAAGTTTTCCCAGTCTCTCTTTGCCCAGCTCTTGGTGGAGATCTGGTTCTTCAGGTGCTTTTTAGGGGATTCTGTTTCTTTAACCTCTTCCATCCGTCATTGTTCCTCTTACGCACACCTTTGGTTGGGGTGTGGATATTCCAGAGCACCAGAGGTGTCATTGCCACCAGCAAAAGGCCCTCTCCATCCTCCAGGAGGTCGGCTAAAGGCAATCATGTGCTCTGCTGCTGCACAAATCCCTTTTAGATGGGTGCTGCTGCCTGAGTCTGAGCTCACTGTTCTAAAGCACAGCCCCGAGGAGCTCAGATTGGGGTAGATTATTGGACTTGATGATTTTAGAGATCTTTTCCAACCTAAAGGATTCTGTGGCCTTCTGGCAGCTTTCACATCTCCTCAGGATCAGAACTGCTCCCGTCTTCTCACAAAAACTTCAGCCGGGGAACTTTGTGCAGGCTGTAAATATCCCAGGTACCTTCACCAGTGACATTTTGGTATTTTTTAGAATTTTTTATGTTCCACAGCAAGTGAAGTCAGCATTCTCCTGAGGTGGTGCTCAGTGTGAGCTGTTGAAGCTCCAGGTGACAGAGCACAGCTCAGCTGAAAGTTCTTTAAGCTCTGCTCACTTTGGTTTGAACAGACTTGATGTCAGAATGGGAATATTCAGAATTAGAAATCCTGGTTTTGCAAGACTGACTATTCTGGGTCAGATTTTCCCCTTGGCTCCAAGGAGGTCTCAGAATTCCCTCAATCCTTCCCCTGGAGCCAGGTAAAACTTCAGAGCCTGATCCAGGAGAACCTAGAGATGTTTTAAAGTGATGAAATGGAGACCTTGACTCTTTCTGGTTTTATTTCTGGCTTACTGTATTGGTAGTGATGGGATTTGGTAGAACTTGCACCAAAACACAGCAGGAATCCAAGCTAGTATTAATTCATAGGATTAATTAATTCAGCTGCCCAGAGGAGCTGTGGCTGCCCCCATCCCTGGAAGTGTCCAAGGCCAGGTTGGATGGAGCTTGGGGCAACCTGGGATAGTGGACACTGTGGAATAAAAATTCCTTGGGAATTTTTAGGTTTTCTGCAGCAGTGAGATTTTTGGAGCTGGTTTTGAACTCTTAGTGAAATACATGAAACACGATGGGTCGCTTTGGCAGTTTGAGAAGTGTATTTGTTGGTTTTCTAGGACTTCAGTTGACTCACAGAAAGGATGAATAAGCCATTTGAGAAGCAGGAGAATTGAGCCCAAACCAGCCAGGCACGGTGGCTCCTCTGAAATCACAGCAAACCGTGCCTGATGGGTTGTGTTGAGAAATGATCTTCTGGGGCTGCTAATGGCATCGGGGCTGGGATTATTTTTTAATGGCAGAACTAGTGAGTAGCATTGTGTGGATGGGATCAATGTGCCTGCCAGAACCTTTATTTTTTACCATGTGGTGCCTTAGAGCGAGCTCTGATCCAGCTCCAAATGAGCCACGCTCATTTAAGCACCAGTCCTAATTGGAGCAGCATCTCCCACCATGACAAGATCCCTGCTCCTGGCCCAAAGATGGGATGGACTGGCTGTTCATGGAGTTCCTCCTGCCACAGCCAGCAGTAAAGGCAGGCTGCTGTTGTTTGGGATGCTGGATATTCCAGCACCGGGCTGAGTTTGTCTCCAGCTCCAGGAAATGGGACATGGATGATTCCCGTTGGGAAGGACACTCCTTGCTGGTTGTGTGAGCCTTTCCAGAGCACTCCACGTGAGGGATGGAGAGGGGCTGGAAGCAGGAGCCTGCCTGGGAAGATGTCCTGGATGTGGCCCTGTTGTTCATGGTGGCACAGCCAAAAAAACCTGCCATGGAAGGGGATTGTGCTTCCAAAGCAGTAGGTGCAGTTTCAAACAATTCCTAAAAGTTTTTGTCGTCGGAATCCGTTCCAGACACACAAAAAGAGTAGAACTAGGAATTGGGAATGCAAACCCCAGAGCCCCAGGAGCAGCTGAGGGAGCCTGGAGCAAAGGAGGCTCAGGGGGGCCCTTGTGGCTCTGCACAGCTCCTGACAGGAGGGGACAGCTGGGGGCATCGGGCTGGGAACAGGAATGGGGACAGGAGCAGAAGGAACGGCCTCAGGCTGGGCCAGGGGAGGTTTCATTTGGATATCTGGAAAATCTTGTTTGTGGAAAAGGTTGTGAAGCAGTGGAGCAGGCTGCCCAGGGCAGTGGTGGAGTCACCATCCCTGGAAATGTTAAAAAAGTGGGGATGTGGCACCTGGGGACAAGGTTCAGAGGTGAGTGTGGAGGTGCTGGGTTGGCAGCTGGACTCAGTGACCTTGAAGGTCTTTTCCAGCCTTGACAATTCCATGATTCTGGTTGCAGATTGAGTACAAAGATCCCAAAAGCCCAAACCCGGGAGCTTTGTGGTTTTCAGCATTTTGGCTTCCCATCCTTTGGATCCCATGGCTTTAGAGGTGTCTGCTCTGCATCTGGAGAAGGCTGGACAGACAGAAAGCTGGAAAACATCTTGTAGGGTCCTTTAAATGTTCCTTAAGCTCTGCAGGGCTGTTTTGTTTAACCTTTATGTAGTTGGAGTGTCCCTTCTAGGAACTTTTCCACTTTGGGCTCCAGCTCTGTAGTTAAACATCAGCTCTGCTTTCCAACCTTTTCTTCTTCCTCACCTGAGAGAAATTAATTTTGGTTTCAAAGGTGCCGTGGTTTGTCTCGCTGTAATTGTGATTTAAGTGTTGCTTTTGGTTTATTTGTTTTTAATTGTATTGGATAAGGGAGGAAAAGAACTGGATTTTTGCAGTTTTAAATGATTGTGTTATTCCAATTCCATCAGAAGCTCGGGGAGGGGAGACTTCCAAGAGCAAATCCCGGTTTGTACAAGCAAGAGGCAGCATTGCAAAACCTGCCTGGTTGAACAAGCCAGGCAGAAATTGAGAAGAAAAATTAATTAGTTGTCCTCATGAATCCTTACCCCGATAGCTTCATGAGTAAGCAGAGAAAAGCTTTCCATGAGTTTCTTGAGCATTTCTGTGAAGTGCCCCCACAGAGATACTTGGTCTCACAAGACTGCAGTTTAATCTAGCTCAAGGACTTTCCAAACTCCACAAATCAAAGACCTCTTTTTTTTCCCTTTTTTTTTTTTTGGTCTCTTTTTAAATCCTTACTCCAGAAACATTTAAGAGCTGGTGGGGTGTTAATGCTGAGCTGTGAAGCATTTCAGTGTCAATATGTTTTCAGATTTTCCTGTGGAAAAAATTAACTTGCACTTAATCCATGTTTCCTGTATAGTTGTTCCTATTACCTTTTTTTTTTAAAATGTAGTTAAATATACCTCTCTATTTATTGGAATAGCCTTAAAAATTCCCAGGATGTTCAGCTTGATCAAATAACATGAGGAGGGTTCCTGAATTCCTTCACCTTAATGAATCCATGCTGCATTTGCTCTTGCTGTAAATGCAGTAAAAAAACTCCACAAGGCTCAGAATTAAACAAGATTTAATTTCTTTTCTTTGGGAATTTTTCTTTAGATTCTCAGGTATTGATTTAAATGTAGGAAACCTGGAAATTCCTGGCGTTTTGGAGATTTCCATAGGTTATACATGTGTGTGTGCTTACCCAAACCTACAATAATTTGTTTTGTGGATAAGCTGCTTTAAGGAATAGTTTTATGGAGGCAGAAACTGTGACCTTACCAGTGTCTGAGATTCAGAGACTTCTACAGGAACAAGGTAAAACCACAGGTAGGAATTGCTGAATAATTACCTTTAGACCAACCTGAGCAAGAACCTTCCCAGGAGAACAAGCTCATTTAATGGTTCCTAAAACTCAATCTTGTGGATGTCAATGGTCATGCTTGATTATTTGCAGCGGTGTTTTATGAAAAAGCAATAAAAATGCATCGGGAGGGTGCAGGGGAGGAGAGGGAACAACAAATGGGTTGAGTTTTTTGCCAGGTCCCCTCGGTGTGGCTGTGTGTGTCTGGCTGCCCAAACCTGCCGTGCTCTGCTGCCTGATGAGCGACAGGAGAGGGAGGAATTCTTGGCTTGTTGGAGAGAAAAAGCAATTACACTTGTGGTGGAAGGAAGGATTAACCTGTTTTTGCAGGCCTGCAGAGGCTCAGAGCCTGGCTGATGCCTTTTTGGGACTACCTAAAAACAGAGGCCAGACAAAAGGAAGGGGATAAAAATCAGTGATGTTTATTGAAGGGCCTTCAGGTGCATTTAGGACATTCCTGTACCCAAAAGTGGACCACCAAAAATGGAGGTTTTCGTACTTTTGTAAGTTTGGTCCATTTGCATATTGGGGTTAATCTCCCAATTACAGCTTCAGGTAATTAAATCGTTTACCCCAAGTTCTCTCCCCCCAACTCACTTTTGTTTCCATCTCTGGGGTATGAGGCAGTGAAGTGTCTTTGATTGCCAGCCTGGAGAGGAGTTGTTGTGTCTGACCAAAATGGGAAAGCAGCAGCTCCCACTGAACATGGAGTTTAGAGTTATACACTAAAGAATTGCAGGACTATAAATGCATGAAAAATATAAAAGCTAAAATCCTAACATTTTAAAATATAAAAAGCTAAAATTCTTAAAAATATAGATATATATATAAAAGCTAAAAATCTAAGCCATCATGGCAAGGGGAGGAAGTGCCACGTCCCACATTCTGGATTATTCCTGCTCTCAATCACTTCTTTCCTGCCTTTTTCTGGGCTCTGAAAAATATTCCCCAGTAGCTACAACCAGATAACCCCAATCTCCACTGAGGGATATTAGCCAGGAGCACCCAGCCATGTTCCCAACAGAGGAATTCTGCTGTTCCCAGGAGCTGGGGGAGCAGCCAGCTGGAAGGGGAGCTGGTCCTCAGGAGGGCTGAGGTTTTGAGGTAGGAAGAGGAGCTCGGGAGGGTTGAGGTTTTGAGCTAGGCTGTGTTTTGGGGATGAAACATTGGCCTTTGAACCTGGCCTCTGCCCAGCTCCAGCTCTGCAGACAAACGAGTTTCCTGTGCGCGCACAGCTTCACACCGAGGTGCCCCCACGGATCATTTGTCACTTTTGGCACCTGCTACTGAGAGAAGAGCAGGAGGTGCAGAGATGTAATCATCCTTCACCTTCCTGCCCGGGGTGGGAGCCGAGCAGGAACAATCCAGGGATTCTTTCAAGTCCGGGCCTCGGAGCCACCTCCAGCCACCGCTGGCTGCTGCCAACTTGTTACTTGTCAGAAATCCCCTGCATTAGGGCTGCTCAGGCCTTTTGAAGTAGATTGGCTGGAAAGGCAGAAATAGATTTTTTTTTGTTGTTGTTTTATACAGAGGTATTGTTTTAGGAACGCTGTGGAAGAAAGTTGTAAGAGTAAATCAAAAGTCAAGCTTTGATTTTGTTTTTTATATAGAGAGTGGGGTTTTTTTTAGGAATGTTGTTGGAAGAAAGTTGGTCTGGAAGGAGTAAATCTAAATTGGGAAATGTATTTTATTTATGTATGTACAGATATATATAATTTTTTTTGTGGAAGAAAGTTCTAAGTGTAAATCAAAAGTCAGGCTTTGATTTTGTTTTTTATATAGACAGTGGGGTTTTTAGGAATGTTGTGGAAGAAAGTTGGTCTGGAAGGATTAAATCTAATTTAGGAAATGGATTTTATTTATATAGGTATAGTTTTTTTTTTTTTTTTTTTTTTTTTTTTTTTTTTTTTGGTGGAAGAAAGTTGTGCTTGTAGGAGTAAATCTGGGTTTGTACAACATTGTCATTGACTGTTCTTTTTTGTAGCCAAAGACCATTCACTTAAGAGTTGATCCTGGTGATCCTTATGGTTCCCTCCAACTCAGAATTTTCTGGGAGCTACAGTGCATTTACTGTAATTACACTTGCCAGCATTTCTGGTGCATCTAAAACTTATTCTTCTAAAAAAAAGAAAATTAAAAATCACTATTTGGCCACAAAACGAAATGCAGCTACTACAGAAAAGTAAAAACATTTTTCGAAAGCTTTAGTACGAGAGAAGCATAATAATTCTTTAATCCTCGAGATTCTGGGGGCTGAAGCGATAAGGCAGGAGGGCTTTGCAGAGCCCAGGCATTATTTCTGCAGTGCTGCCATTTCAGCACCCGGGGAGGAGGCAGGCCAGGAGCCCAGAGGAGCCGCTCGTTCCACAGGCAGGGAGCACCAGGGGAGCCCCAGCAGAGAGGAGCTGGGCTTGCTTTGCTGGGTTCTGGTAACTTCCCTCCTGTGGCCCTGGAGCCACAGGACCATGGCAGCTCCTTCTGCACAAGCAGAGCTGAGGGGAAGGGTTGAACAGGAGCGTTTAACCCTTCCCAGAGCAGCAGGAACAAAAACCTGCTTGGTTTTGGGCAGCCCCTGCTGCAGCAGGATGGGCTGGTGACAGTTGTCCATGGTTCCGTCTGTGGGGCTGAGCAAAGTGGGTTTGATCCCAAGTTTTCCATCACCACCCTGATGGCATCACTCCAGCTTGTCTCCTGTTCCCTGGCTCGCTGTGCACAGCTGGTTTGGGGAAATCAGAGGTTGCTCTTTTCTTCTCCTGCAGCAGATCCCAGTGGTGGAAATGTTCCTTGGATGTGTAGGGAAAGCTGTAATTCCTGATTTTCCACTGAGGGAGGTGGTGGCATTTCTCCTGCAGAAGGATGTGATAAATTTCAGGCATTAAAATGCGTTCTGAGAAATATTTCACTCTCAAGGAATTGTGTGGTGGGTAAGGCCCCTGAAGGTGTGGAAAGCCTGAGGGTTTTTGGTGTTTGTTGCCAGTCAGGAATGACTCCCAAATTTCATTGACATGAGAGTGTTTCCAAAACAAAGTAAGCAGCTCCAAACTGTATCTGTTGAATTTTCTTCTTGAAGTTATCCATGCAAACTGGAGAGGAAAGGGAGGAAGGTGCCTTATCCATGTTTATTTGTGGATTTTCTGGACATTATTTATTTCTGAGCCTCAGTAGCATCTGTGCCACTGCTCTGCTTAGGGAGAGCAAACAGAGCAGGAGAAGTTCCAAATAATCAGTTGGGAGTAAGCGAGGGTAATGCTGGGATCTGTAATTCAAGCTCATATTGCTAAGGTTCCAAAGGATTGACTTCTAAACTTGCTCTTAGGTGGTTCTTTCTTCCTTTGTTCAGACCTGTGAGGAAAAAAAGGAAGATCCAGATCCTGATGTTATTGCTGCCTTCAGAAGAGAGGGATGCAGGAGGGATTGTTCAGTGCTCTCACTCTCAGGTCCTCATTTAGATAATGTGGCTTCCCCTGACTCCAGGGAAGTCAATAAGGTTTATACCAGAGCCCTGGCACTCTATAAATTAAATATTAGGAGCAGTGTTTGAAGTTTAAAGCCCTCCCTCCTCCTCCAGCTCGGATTTTCTGCCGCTGTGCTTTTGTCTTTCTGCCTGAGCACCTTGCTGACAAGTGCTAATAACAAAATGCCAAGAGAGGGTCCAGTCGGAGTTACCACCCATTAAACATTCTGAACTTGTCCTTTTGCTCATAGATTGTGCATAATTAATAATTAAACGGTTGCAGTTGTAATGGGTTGACCTCCTTGAACTGTTCATTATTCACAAGGCAAAGGCATCACTCAAACTTTTTTCCTCTTGCCCTTCCCTCGCTCGGTGTGCACAGCTGGTTTGGAGAAATCAGGGGCTGCTCTTGTCTTCTCCTGCAGCAGATCCCAGACATGGAAATACTGCCTGGATCTTCTCCTGCAGCAGATCCCAGCTGTGGAATTACTCCTTGGATCTTTTGCAGCTCATCCCAGTCATGGAAATGTTGCTTGGATCATAGGGAAGCAGCCAGTCCTGGGAATAATTTTCCATGGGTCCTTAGAACCCTTTGTGTCCTCACTGCCATTTTGGCATCATCCCCAGTATTGAGGTCATTATGGCACTGGTCAGAAGCCATGAAAAGGAAAGAAGCTTTTCCCAATCAAAATTGAAAAGATCTGTTCCTCACTCCTTTAAAATCTTGGATTTCTGCTGTCTTTCCCTCTATAGTGTGAATTTGTTTTATAGGTAGGGAAATCGGGCAGGTCGCTGGGATGCAGCAAATGTGACCATATCCCATCACTCAGGCTGGGTACAGATGTGTAGCTTTACTTTATTTCCCTTTATTCCCATCTCTTGGAGTGTCAGACAACATCTGGGAAACCTCAGGATACACAATAACCTTTATCCTGGGCTTGAGCAGCCTGGTCTAGTGGAAGGTGTATCCTCAATATTCAACCTTGGTTTCCTTGAGCCTCCCAAAAGGCTTTGCATTTTTCAGGCAAATATCTGATAAATCTGTGCCCACTAAAATCTGGAATGCTCCATCTCCTTTCCATCCTGAGATCCAGAGTGTGTTCATCTCCACCCTTCCACACCAAATCTGCTTCTCAGAGCAAACCAACCCAGGTGTGGCCATGGCCAGCAGATGAAATACCTGAATTAAACAGAAAAATACGTCCTAAAAATGGGGGAAAAAATAGGATTTAACCTTTACTTCCATCCAGCTAAAATTCTCTTAGGCAAGAGCCCCTTGTCCCATGGCTGTGCTGCAGGACAGGAGCTGCACAGTCCAGGTTTTTATGCTGATGTTGGAACAACTTCTCCCTTTGCCTGGATGAGCCCAGAGGGTTTGGAATAGCCACAGTAGGACGCTGGTGGCTCCAGAGCAGCTCATCGGCTTCTCCTCCCCTCTCCTAATGAGCTTTCTCTCCATTATGGGCCCGTCATCTCTTGTGAATGCAGAAATTATCACCTCCCAAATGAGTGTGAAGTGCTGGATGCCCATCCCGATGATCCTGCAGCTTGGACTGAGCTGAGCTGGCAGCCCCTGGGAGGGATGGATGGCTTGGGAAAAGCTCCTCACTGGCATTTCAGTTAAAATAAACTGCAGGGGTGCCTTGCTGGGCACAGCCAGTTCCCCAGAGAATGGTGTCCCATGGATTCTCTGTCTGGAGCATTTCCCACCTGTCCCTTTTGGGTCCATTCATGGATTCTCTGTCTGGAGCATTTCTCGCCTGTCCCTTTTGGGTCCATCCCATGGATTCTGTGTCTGGAGCATTTCCCACCTGTCCCTTTTGGGTCCATCCCATGGATTCTGTCTGGAGCATTTCCTACCTGTCCCTTTTGGGTCCATCCCATGGATTCTGTGTCTGGAGCATTTCCTACCTGTCCCTTTTGGGTCCATCCCATGGATTCTGTGTCTGGAGCATTTCCCGCCTGTCCCTTTTGGGTCCATCCCATGGATTCTGTGTCTGGAGCATTTCCTGCATGTCCCTTCTGGGTCCATCCCATGGATTCTCTGTCTGGAGCATTTCCCACCTGTCCCTTTTGGGTCCATCCCATGGATTCTCTCTCTGGAGCATTTCCTACCTGTCCCTTTTGGGTCCATCCCATGGATTCTGTGTCTGGAGCATTTCCTGCATGTCCCTTCTGGGTCCATCCCATGGATTCTGTGACTGGAGCATTTCCTACCTGTCCCTTTTGGGTCCATCCCATGGATTCTGTGACTGGAGCATTTCCTACCTGTCCCTTTTGGGTCCATCCCATGGATTCTCTCTCTGGAGCATTTCCCGCCTGTCCCTTTTGGGTCCATCCCAGTGGCTTCAGGGAGAAGCCCAGGAAGGCTCTGCTGGGCAGGAAGAAAGGATGGGGAAAGGCAAATCCAAGGCTGGCATTTCCCTCTGTGTTTTCTCTGTTAATACAGATAATTTTCATGGGCAGTGCTTTGAAGTGGAGAAAGTTTAATTGTGCTGCTGATCTTCTTGTGTTCCCTCCACTCTCCAGCAGAAGCCTTCCCTAGATTGCTGTCATTTCTAAGTTTGGAAACAATAACCTCTCCCTCACCCGGCCTGAGTTCAAAGAGAATTTGGCCACGTTCTATCAAACACTCCTTGTGTTTAATAGAAGTCTTTGAAAATTGTCAAGCAATTTTGGCTTCTCCTTTTACTCTTCAGCTACTTTTGATTTAATTGTGTTTTCCAGCAGTTTCCAATTGTTCGGATTGGAAACAAAGCCTTAATAAGAGTTCTAGTTAATTTTCTCTCTTGTAATTACCGATCTCATTTTTCTGATAATTGGCCACAGCAATTATATGTATATTTACTAATCACACAGGAGGCTCTGCAGTCGTGTCTATCTGCCACCATTGATAATGGCACACACATTGCAGAGGTGCTTTTATCATCTTCTTTTTTCCACTACATCAAAGCTATTTCCCCGTTCCCCATAATGAATACATGCATGCATTTGACACAGTTGTGTGCTAGAGAAATTGTTTGGCTCCCACCAAATGCTGCACGCTCCGAGTTTCTTGCCTGCAGCGCTGGAAGGTTGTATGTAATGATATATTGCTCATCCAAATGGCCAAAGCACTCCAAAGCACAGTGAGATTAAAATAAGTCATTCCTTTGTTAATTTAAATAGGTGCATGTATCATACTTTGCAGGGTACTTTGTGGAGGGATGTCAGGGAGGAAAAAAGACGCCGAAAGGTATTTTTAATAGCAAATGAGAATAGATGAGAATGGAGTCATTTGCAGCTGCGTGTTTTATGTGGCTCTCTTGTTCCAACTGTAGGTCTAATGAGATGACACTGTTAAAGTACTCTGCAGTGTAATTTCATTACATCCTGAGCTGTTACACTATAAACACAGTGGAGCTCTCCGTCATTCCTGGAAAAACTCCGAAATTCGTAAAGCCCTTCTTTGCAAATGGTGATGTTGTTTGTTCCCTGTTCCTCATCTTTCTTTTTTTCCCCCTTCTGCTCTCTTCCTTTTTTTATTTCCATAAATACTGGCTGGTTGTTTTCTACCACTAGCTTGGTAAATCCTGCTCCTTTTTTTTTTTGGCTTTTAAAAATTCTTTTTGCCTTTTAAATCGTGAACAGGCAGCATATGAGGACAGCCTGGAAAATGAATAAGTGTAAATAAACATGAGTGTAAATAAATAGCGAATGCAGTGAAAGAAACAAAGGTCAACACAAGAATAATTTCACAGCTCTTTGTTAATTACAAGACCATTTGTGTGTTACTTAAATAATCATTAATTTCTCATTTACACTTTCCCTACCTTCCTTTTTACCCTGTGGCTATCATTGTCCTTTTTTCACCTCCCCTCAGTGTCTTTCCACATGTTTTTACCCATTGTGTAATACTCATTAGTTGAAATTCAGTGTTTTATAACACATCCTCCAAAGAATTTGTACCTTTCTGTCTCAAATCCTGCGTGTGAAAAGAAGGCTTTGGGGGTTATTATTCCTGGGGGTTTTATTTTGGGTTGGTTTTTTTTTAGCATATGTGTGTTTTGTTTTGCTGTTATTTTGCTTTCCACCTAAAAAAAAAAAAAAGGCAAAAAAAAAAAAAAGCTGTTGCCTGCTCCTGACTGCTCCTTGTCTCGCTGCAATCCCAGGAATCGCCGGTGCTTCCAGCCGGGGAGTTCTCGGAGCCATTTGTGCACTTCATCACTCAATGGTGAGCTGGGTCTGCAAACTGCCATGCCCTGGATGGAAATGATCCGTGCCATTAACTCCCAGCTCCCCGAGACCTTCTGGCTCTGCATCCCTTCCCGGAGCACGGGGGCTCGGGGGCCTTGGGCAGATGGGGCAGCAAAGCTGAGCAAACTGTTTAAATTATGTAAACGTTATTTACACAAAGGGTCGTAAAAGTACTTACAAGGGTTGGGCCTTTTTGGTTTTTTTTTTTAACCTCTTTTTTAATAAACCTCGCCCTGAATGTGGCTGCTGAGACTCTTAAGAATTCATCAGCAAAATTCATGGGTGTAATATCCTTATTTAGGGATTTTTTTTTAAATATTTTGTATAAAATTGCCTCGATGTTTAGGAAGGCGAGCGGCCTTGATGAATTCATTGGCTTCTCAGCAAGTCATTTGTACTTTACAGTAAGTAATTCGTCTGCAAAATTCATGTATGTAATATCATTATTTAGGGTTTTTAAAAAAATATTTAATATAAAATTGCCTTGATGTTTAGAAGGCAAGCGGCCTTGATGAATTCATTGGCTTCTCAGTGAGTAATTTTTACTGAGAGCCGTGGTTTAAAACACACCACTGGGTATATTTGCTGTCCTTAAAACGGAATAGTTCATTGGAAACCTTTTAAATTAAAGGAGAATTGGAGAGAAGAGGAGGTTGTAGAATAAAGAATACGGTTCTTGAGAAAGTAGAGGATACAAATCTGGCAGATCTTTAGGATCTCTGGTAAGAGATCCTAAAGAAGCAAAGGGAAGGGAAAAATCTCTTTTTAACTGCCCCACACCCCTCAAAATCCAAAAATAATTGTAAAAGGGAAGAAATTTATGCACAACAGAAGAAATAAGCTTGAATTTTGTAAAAATAGGAGGTGTTGAGGGAGAAACATCCCCTCTTGCAGGGCTGGGTGAGATCAGAGGGAGCCACCAGGGTGGGAGCTGTGTGTGGGTGGGAGCAGGAATCCAGGGTTGTGTCTTTACCCAGGGGTTTGTCCTGCTCCAGGGGTGGGTCCTTGTCCTCCCCGAAGCCCCCAGCCCCTCACAGGTTGGGTTTTGCGCATTTTGGGGTTTCCTGCCACATGCCAGGGCTGCTGCAGCAAAAGTGACCCCATAAAACTGAATTTTGAGCAGCTCGTAGAGCCCAAAGTATCTCTGAGGCCTGCCGCGGCCTGTAACCAATACAGCCACAAAAAGCAGGCTGATGAGCAGTTAATTAAAGTAACTAAATAATTAAAGTTTGTGTAACAGAGGCCTCGGTTTTCAGTGGTTTCAGCTTACAAAGACCGAGGGTATTTGGAGGATCCTGCAGCACAACCCGGGGTGTGGAGCTCCAGCTCCTTTCCTCCTCCCCAAACCAGCGATGCCAGGCTGCTCTCAAAAACCCACGGTGAGGCAGAGGGAGGGACAACCTGTGTTAAAACCCCCCAGATGTCAGCATGCAGCAGGAGTGATGGTGGCTAATAGGCTGCCTCTCCCTGGGGACAGGGCTACTTTGGGCTGTCAGATTAGAGCTGCTGCCTCACGCTGCTCGTGGGACTTGAATATCTGAGGGGCTTGGAGTTATTTGTAGGGGAAGGTAAATTGTGTCCTTAATATCTCCAATTTACAGCACAGCTCATTTGGTATTTTATACCCAGTGCTTTATTAGCTGTGCTTTGCGGTGGGGGGAATTACTGCTTTAAGAAAAGCAAGCAAAAAAAACCAAATAAGGAGCAACTATATCTTATTTAAGCAATCAATTTGGAATAACCCTGAGAGATGTCAAGTGAGCAGCATCCCAGACTTTGTGCCAGGCCCTCCATAAAGCCTGGCTGCTTGGATGGAGTCCAGTTAGTCCACAGGCAGCTCCTGGTGGTCACCTCTGTGCCACGTTATTGTGTTCCCTCACGCAGCTAAGCACGGCCTCCAGAGCTAATTGCACCTGTTGCAGGGAAAAGCAGGACTGTTTGTATGAGAAACATGATCCTATAACCAGGTTAATGCTGTGTAATGAACTATCACCCTGCAGGGTAATGGAAATAAATGGGGGAAAGTGAAGGTAGGAACCCCAGGGTATTGCGTGTTCAGAGGTGGAGTTGGATTTCCCACCTGTTTGGATAATTCTTTGTGTTGAGCTGTGTCATAATCCCCAGAAAAAATGGTGTGTAAATACAGAAATCCACACAAGTGGATTTAAAAATACGTAATCAAATACAAATCAAATATACAAATACATAATCCCCACCTTTCATGGTGTGGAGCCCTACATCCCATAAGGGAAGGCTGGAAGGGAGGAAAATCCCATTAATATTTTGGTTACTGTTAGGAGCCCTGTGTCTCATACACTGAAATTCTTCACTCTGTGATAAAAGGGATAAAGTACAATTGAAAAAAATGGGAATCAGATCCATGTACCTGCTGTTTTTCAGGGGTTTCTGTATTTACACACCTTTCTTAGTTACAAACAGTGTGGAGCCCTACATCCCATAAGGGAAGGCTGGGAGGGACAAAAAAATCCCTTAATATTTTGGTTACTGTTAGGAGCCCTGTGTCTCATACACTGAAATTCTTCACTCTGTGATAAAAGGGATAAAATACAATTGGAAAAATGGGAATCAGCTCTCTGTACCTCCTGGTTTTTGGGGATCTCTGTATTTACACAGTTTTCATGGTTACAAACAGTGTGGAGCCCTACACCCCCTAAGGGAAGGCTGGGAGGGAGGAAAAACCCAAAATTAATATTTTGGTTACTGTTAGGAGCCCTGTCTTCCATCAGCACCTGCTAAATTTAAGAAATACACTGGAACTCTTCACTCTGTGATAAAAGGGATAAAATACAATTCAATCTTTCAACATTTCAAAACAAGCAGTTGTTTTGATACAAACATTTTGTTTTATGACACAGCATGAAGAAGCAGCCAAAGGAAAGGCCAGCACCTGAAGATTTAATGGTGAGTGAAACCTCAGTTTGGATTTGTCAGTGAATATTTCTATTTACATAGAAATTTATCTCTTTTTTCCTGCATTTTTCAGTGTGCTCAGTGTATTTCTCTCTAAACTCTTCTGCTTGTGCAGCAATTCCATATTTGCACCC
Source organism: Molothrus ater (assembly GCF_012460135.2). Classification (NCBI taxonomy): domain Eukaryota; kingdom Metazoa; phylum Chordata; class Aves; order Passeriformes; family Icteridae; genus Molothrus; species Molothrus ater. The sequence continues at coordinate 19,233,789 of NC_050490.2, forward strand.
AAAGCAAGGGTGGAATTGTGGTTCTGAAGTTGGTGGGTATTTTGCTGTTGCCTTCATTTGTGATTTGGGGAGTTAATTCAGAACTTTCACAGCCATTATCGAGGTTCAATCAAAACCATTTTGGTGCTTGATACACATTTTCTTGCAGTTTGGATGTCCAGGGATTACAGCTTAATGTAGGTCACTTCTTGTCAGCATTTGCCAGCCTGAACCTTCCCAAAAGTGAGGATTGAAAACAGAGAGTGGGGTTAAAATGTGTATTTTAATGAAATGCAAGAGCCACTGTTTTCAGTGATGGTCATATAAAAGGAAACCAGATTGGCTGCAGAAGAATGAGAATATTTGGTGAGGTGTGTCCATGGAAGGGCTTGAAATCTGAGCTCAGAGCCCACTTCTTGTGCAATTGTCATTTTTCAGTTATTAATTATTGCTAAATACAGCAATTTATGTAGACTCCCAATCCCCTCTGGCTCGTGTCAAACACCTTTAATTTTAAAATGTTTCCTTACTTCCCTTTATATTCCGCTCGCTGTAACTCAAAAGCCTCTCTAAAATCATCATGATTTATTTGAAATGAAATATACATTTCAATATACATATTTATTTGAAATGAACATACATCTGTGCATGAAATATACAGGGATAATTGGAACACTGGAATAATTGTAAGGGACTTGGACAGGATCAGGACACTGGTGCATCCTCTCATTTCTTGCTACTAAGAAAGAGAATATTCTCATTGCTTCTGTGAGAATAAACAAGTTTTTCTCCTGCAGCAGTTCTCTAGTTAAAGGCTAATCTGTGAAGATGCCCAGGGGCAGGTGTCTCAAATCCAGACCAGTCTCTCTCCTGGTTAGGAGGTATTTAACTGTGAATCTCATTTTAGGGATATTGACTCCACCAAATCTGCACTTGGAGTTGGGCACCTGCTTAAATATCTCACTGAAATGAAACCTTCAGGTTTATCAGAGCCCCTCCACTTTGGGTTTTCTCCCACCAAAGGCCAATTTTTGTCTTTTTTATGAACTTTTGATGGCTGGGGAATTCTTGCAGTTAGTCACATCTGAGAAAACTTGGAGCAGGTTCTGGAGCTGCAGCCACATTTACCTCGTGCTCTGTTCTGCCATGGCTGGGTGCCTCAGCTATTAAAACAATGGAATGGGCTTTCAGAAAACCTCTCTCTGCTTGCAAATGCACATTTTGGTGATGCAATAGGCCTGCCACTTATAAATAAAACATCTGCAGATCCCAGCGCCCCCCAGAAGTGTGCGTGGGGATGGTTGTGAGCAATAACACCACTCCAGGGTGTAGAGCCATAAAAATGAGGCCAAAGGGTGAGTGCCTGCAGTAGCAGGGAAGTGCACAGATTTATCTTTCCAACTACATGCCCTGGAGTGTGCTGGGCCCCTTTAAAGGAGGTGTTTTGTGAAATTATTTGGAAATTCCGGCGCCTCTGGGAAAAAAAAAATAAATAAAAAAGGAGCGTTCCTACTTTTTAAACAATTTAATGCATTTTTTTTTTCCCACCTCCTTTTTAGTCAGTTAGAAATGAGCTTGCAACAACGAGTAGTAAAACAGGAGCTGCTCACTCCTTTAGATTATAGAGGATATATGTAATATTATATATATTATATATTTATATTTTTATTTAATATTACATATAAACATAATTATAATTAATTATTAATTATACTTCATTATTAATTATATTAATTATAACATTATATTATTATATACGGTGGTTTCTTTTATCTTGTATTATAATCAATAATAATTAATGGTTTTATAATTGATATTATTTATATAATATGTTTATAGGTTTCTTTTTATTTATATATTATATATTTATAGAGTCAAACCCTTTGTATTTTTGCTTTTCCTCAGTCTTCTCAAGGAGCACTTTATTTATGAAATCAATATGAATATACACATTAGCATTATGTGTCTGTGTACACAGATATGCACACACCATATCTGTGCCTAAATATGTGTGCAGAAATTAATTTATAGTTTCTGGAAAACGGGGCTGGAAAAAAACCAAAACTTTAAATATTGTGGAATTAATGAGGTTGGAGAAGCTCTCCAAGGTCATGGAGTCCTCACCTTGAGCAGAGCACTGAGTGCCACATTCCCTGGGCACAAAAATCCTGTGAATTCTGGAATTCCTCACCACTGCATCCTTTAATTCCATCTTGCTGAAATTGCCACGTGGCTCTGGTGGATGGAAGGAATGCACAGAGGGATGCAGTGAAACCCTGCATCTTCAAGGTCACCTTCTCACTGATTTAAACCAGAGCAGGGTTTCACCTTGTTATTGCAGTTGGGGTTGGTTTATTTTAATTAAAAGCAATGTTCCAGCAGTGATGGGAGGTGTCACACACACCCATCCTCACCTGCAGACACAGCTGTGCTGGGAGTCACTGGTTTGTGACCAGTTTAGGATAACTAAGTACTGAAAGCAAGTTGAAGGGAGCAGAAGATGAATCTTTCCCTCCTCGGCTGAAAATCAGTGGATTTTAGGGGCATTTGAGGAGCTGAGTGCCAATATCTGAAGTGCCAGGTTGGCACCTCCACCAGAGTCCTGGGATGGATTTCCCCTGCCTGTCATGCATAAAGCCCCTTTTTATAAAACCCAAAATGTTCATTTTGTCAGGAAATAGGGCCAAAGCTGAGGCTGAGTGAAATTCCTGTTTGAAGTCAGGTTTTTCATTACCACAGATGTCTATGTTCAGGTGGATCAGGCTCCTGTACTTATTTATTTCATTATTTATTTACTCACTGCCCTTTCTTCCCTGCAGCCATGCCCAAAATAAGATATCCCATTGGTTTTTCTGGATGTACATAATCAAATCAACTGACTTCTTCCACAGCAGTGAAATAAGGAACTTCACCAAGTAATGAGAGAAAGATTGTCCATTCAGGGAAAGGAACAACCTCAGAATTTACCAGTGGTCATCCTGAACTTGCTCTAAAATGCTGCTCTTTTATCTCCAGTTTGTTCCCTCTTAAGAGAAAGGCAGAGAGCCAATTAAATTGAATCTATTCCTGTATTATCACAGGGAGGGCTGCACAGCACATTCCTCTCTGTCTCTCCCCTCCCTTTCTAACATGAAAATCTCAACAATTCTTCTGTAGAAAGAGATTTTCCCCCTTTGCTGTTGCGTTTTTTGCCAGAAACACAGAGTTTTTCTGGCTCTCAGGGCAGTGCTCATTCAGGAGTTGTGCTGTGGCAGCTGCAGGAAGGTTTCTATTCTTGTTTAAACCCAGGGAAGGTTTAAACTCCTGTTCCTGTTTTTAATTCCCTTGTTGTACTTGTGGGAGATGTGGGAACAGGCAGCCAGAATGCATTTCTGAGTCTCTTAACATCTTGACACGTGTCTTAAGATATTTAAATATACAAACTAACTGTTTGTCTGGGAAAAAATACCCATTACAGCCAATAAAATCAGGGTGCCTGGTCCAGAGCCACTGCTGGAATGGAGAGGGGGATTGCTGGATGCATAGGAGTAGGAAATTTCAAAATTGCATTAGGCATTGAAATAAATAAAATACCAAAGGAGAACCAAAGGTTTTCCAGTATGTCAGTGGCTTTGACAGAGATGATATACAATTTATCACACAATGTTTAAATTGACACATTTAATTTTTTTTAATTTTAATAACTTAAATTAATAAAATCTAAATTTATTTTAAGCGATTTAAAATTTGTTTAAAAATGAAATTAAGTATCAACGTAAGAAACATCAGTAATTTAAATTTTTTACTCCTGTTTAAGCCCAGGGAAGGTTTAAAGTCTTGTTTAAAGCCAGGGAAGGTTTAACTCCAGTTTAAGCCCAGGGATGGTTTAAAGTCTTGTTTAAAGCCAGGGAAGGTTTAACTCCTGTTTAAACCCAGGGATGGTTTAAAGTCCTGTTTGAAGCCAGGACAGGTTTAACTCCTGTTTAAAGCCAGGGAAGGTTTAACTCCTGTTTAAACCCAGGACAGGTTTAACTGCTGTTTGAAGGCAGGGAAGGTTTAACTCCTGTTTAAACCCAGAGTCCAGGGCAGCAGCCAGGCTGGGGCTGGGCCTGTATTTACGGTATTTTCCCAAAGCTTTCCATCCTAAGCTCTATTTAATGGAATCTATGCATAGTAAGTAATCAGGTCAGAGAGAAGCAGCATCCCCTGTTTGAGATCAATCGCTGGCTAATACTTTATCTAGGCCACTTTATTATCTCATGCTGATTCCATTCCCATTCTCCTCCTCCTTTGTAGTGTGCACTTCAGCTGTGGTAAAACTACGCCTGGCATACATATTAAAAACATATACCCATTCTATCTGTATGTAAATGGGGGAGGCACAGCTGGATATTGCAGGAGTTTGATTTACTAATAGTTATTATCTGTTCTAGCTGTTCAGAGGCAGGGAGAGTTGCAGAAAACAAGCTAGCGCAGAAATTGCCTTTATGATATCACTGCCCTGCTTTGGTAATTGTTTAAAATCTCTTCTTTAGCTGCAAGCTCGGCCCCGGCTGCTGCAGATTGTTGGTGCTTTTTTTGGAATTGCTGGAGCCTCTTGGTGAGGGGTTTTTTGTTGTTAGTGCAGCACTGAACTCCTCCGTGATGGTTATTGGAACGAAAGGTGTTTACGTAAAAAAATGGTATTTGAAGCACCAAAAGTCAGGAATGGAGCAGTTATTCTGTTGTGCTCTCCTGTGGAGGCATCAAAGCACAGCCTTTAGGGTTTCTCAAGGAAAAATTGGGCAGGGAGATGATGCAGTCACCTCCTGCACTCCATTACTTTTGCACAGATCTAATGATTCTTCTTCAAGTTGTCAGCACAACCAGGAGCTTGTCTCCTTCTTAAAATTTAAATTACTGGTGCTTCTTATGTTAATATATTATCAATTTAAATTGTATCAATTTAAACATTGTGTGATAAATTCTACATCATCTGTGTCAAAGCCACTGACATGCTGGAAAACCTGTTCTCCTTTGGTATTTTATTTATTTCAATGCCTAATACAATTTTGAAATTTCCCATTCCTATGCATCCAGCAATCCCCCTCCCCATTCCAGGAATGGCTCTGGATCAGGGACCCTGATTTTATTGGCTGTAATGGGTATTTTTTCCCAGACAAACAGTTAGTTTGTATATTTAAATATCTTAAGACGTGTCAAGATATTAGAGACTCAGAAATGCATTCTGGCTGCCTGTTCCCACATCTCCCACAAGATGAAATTAAAAATGTAAGGTTTTACGTAGCTGGATTTTAAGTAGCTATATTTTATGTAGCTTTATTTCAGAGGGTCTGCACAGTAGCTAAACATATTTGCAGTTAGTTGTGTTAAACCCCTGCTTTCAGCTCTCAGGAAGCACTTTTATGGTTTAAACAAACAAATGGAGGATCAGCATAATCCTGCCTGGATTTTCATCTAAAGCCCCAGAATAAAGCCAATAAAACACTGGTGCTTAGGTTTGTCAATTAAGGGCTTTCCCCCAGTGGTATCAGTGAGGAGCCAGGGCTGGGGTTTGGATGGTGATGGTTTTTGGGATGGACCAGAGGGCTCTCAGCACTTCCCTGTGCGCAGACACAGAGATCCATGCTTGTTGTGTGCACCTATCCAGATGTTTGGGCACCCTTGCTGAATCACAGGGAGCCAAGAATTTTCCCTCTTTGGCTACTTTGTTTTATCCTGGGCTGGTGCAGGATCTCCCATCAGGGCTGATAGAATTGTCTGTGCTTGGAGCTGTGATGAATGGCTTTGTTTGCAGATGTGCAGCCTCTCCTCTGTCACAACGATCCCAGTTATTCACTCCATGACAAGGGGAAGTTCTGACAGACACCAAACACAAGCAGATGTGAAGGAAAGGGCTCTCTCCTGGTTTCTCAAGGAAAAAAAAATACAGAGCCAGGTATTTTAGCTATTGTAAACATAGAATTGTGTAGGTTGGGAAAGGATTTTTAGGATCATCCAGTTCAATCATGAAATATATGTGGTAAATAATGAACTGGGTCTTCAGTCTCTCAGTTCAGACATGCAGTGGACGAAGAGTTCTGGATCAAATCTTGGATACACTGAAGACAAATCAGAATTTATATTGAGGCAAGGATTTCACAGCAGAGCTCAGGATGCTCCTGTCACTGCGTGCTCAGTATCTTCCTTGCCCAAGGTAGCTTAAGAGGAAAAAAATCTGTGTTTCTTCAGGTGGCAGCATTGCTCACTGAGCTGAAATTGGGAGAGGTGGGTCAGGGATATTTCCCCTTCTGTCTTTCAAAAAAAAAAAAGCGGGGGGAAAGCCATCTCTGTCCTTTGGGGTGTGAGTTCATCTGTGCCACTTGAGAAATCAGCTCTTGAAATGGAGACATCCATTCTATCAGTGTCACTAAATCCAGCAACCACCCAAGAGCAGGATGGTGACAGGTTATGGGGTGGTGCCTTCATTCCCTGCCTGCTGCACCCATTGCCATGGGATCACCCAGTTCCCCCAGCAAATGGGAATATCTGGGAATAATATCTGGGAATAAATGGGAATATTCCCCTCCTACCATGCCATAGAGCTGCACAAAACAGCAGCACTTCCCTGTGAAATGTGAAAAGGAGTAACTCGAGTAGGCTCAAAGAGGTGTTGAAAATCTAAGGAAATTGGACAAAAACGAATTGGCAACAGCTTAGAGGGATACAGTTCATATTTTTTGGTTACTTGAGTCTCCTGGGCTTTGCAGTTTAATTTGAGCAAATGTTTCATTTGGCACTGCTGGTTGTTCAGTAGTTCTCCAGGCACAGGGACAAATATTTACATCTCACTCATTTTGGTAGCAGAATTGCAAATCTTTCAATTACTGGATATTGAGAAATTGTGCATTTGCCTTGTTGATACTTGATTTCAGCTGTCTTCCTTATGTATTTATTTTGAAAAATTGAGGAAAACAAAAATGCTAGCAGTTCCAAAATAAGACCCCTATCTTTAAATCCCAGAATACTGTCCTTTCTATTCATTCCAAATCCATCAATGAATTTGCTCTAACAGGCAACTGTTGAAATCCACATACGATTTTTATTTGTGTAGTGAAACTGGCATTTTAAATCTATTCAGACACTCTGCATAGATTAAAATGGCTGGTGCTTGTGCAGTACCAGCTACATGTGGGTCTCTAGTCCAATTAGCACCTCAGGACACTCCTGCAGTATTAAATAAGAGTAATAATTGCCTATGAATAAGCAGAGTATAAAGCAGGAGATAGAGATATGGCTTCTTAGTGACCTGTGTGCATTATGCCTCAAATCCCTTAATCAGATTTGTGCCGCTTGATTCTTCCATCCGCAGAAATTCTGCTGGAGGATCAGGGCCTAAAGTAGTAAAAAATCAATTAATACGACTTTCTAATTTGTGCAGTTGACAAAAAAAAAAAAGGAAAAAAAAAACCCGCATATAAATAGGGGACATTTTTCTCCTGAAGAGGGGCCGTGCTGAAAGATTTTTTAATTGGATTTTCATTGTGATTGACAGCGCTTGATTATGACAGTAACTTTATTTGGCTGGACTGTTAGAGCCCCCTTGTTCAGGGTGGTTTTTTTCCCTTTTTTCCCCATCAAAGGCCTTTTTTTCTCGGTGGCATTCCCGGCGGAGAGGCAGAGTTTGTGAAAGAGCCTTTTAGCACCTTTGTTGCCGCCATCCCTGGTGACGATTGGGCCCAGCTGGTTGCAGGTCGCAAAATGCTCCTCTCACAAAGAGAAATCTCCCTGGCCTCCATCATTTTAAGAGCTCCAGAAACCTGTTGAGGATTAGAAGTAGCTTTAGATGTGAAATGAGTGTTAAGTATTAGTAATCGGGAGATTAGGGCCCCGGGGACAACGGGAGATAAACAACCGCAATTAAGGCAAATCTGCCAGAGTAAACAAAATTGAGCAGAAACAGATGCCCTCGCCATTTTGGGGGATTGATTGGAGGGCACCGAGGAATCGATTTTTGTCTTGTTTACACTTCCAAACCCCGGTGATAAACTGGGAGGCTAAATATTTCATAGCGCCTGATTTTAGTTAATTTTTCTCGGCTCCTCACAGTGACCAGGCCCGGCCTCGCTCAGCCTTCACAGGGAGCAGCTAATTGCCTATGAAGGGCCCCTGTGTTTAAATGGGCTTGACAGGAATTTAAATTTTGTTTCAATCAACCTCTGTGCTCACAGCCTGCTCCAGTTTCTAATTTTTAAATTAAACATGATTTCTTTTTTATTTATTTTCCTTTTTTTAAGCCGCAGCCTCCCCTCTGGAGCTGCCTGCTGGCGCTTCCACCCGGGGCAGAGCTTGGAGCATGCGGCTTTATTGAGGCTGAAACCCCAAAATATAACCCTGGAAAAGTTCATTGTCCCATCAATGGGCATCTGCCTGCTTGGATTTGATGGGAGAGGTTGGGGAAACACTCAGCTGCTGTAAATCAGGTTGAGCCTGTGCCTGCTGGGCTGGGGACAGCCAGGTTTCCACCAGGGAAAGGCTCCCCTGGATTAAAACACAGCTCTGAGCATGGAAATGGTGCTGGTGGCCTCGGTCCTCGCTCAGTGACCTTGGGGGGGATTCAAAGGAATTTATTTTTTTTCCCCAAGCCAACTAGTAGTGATGTATTTTGCTCTCTCTGTGTTTTCAGCAGGGCCCTGTGCGTTTATTCCAGCATTGTTTCACACCTGAGCTTTCTCTGCTCCTCAGACAAGGGGATTTGGCAGCACCTTCCCCTCCATCATTTAATACTTTACTGAGTCCCTTCACAGAGCCTGCCAAACACGGGGATGTCATTTTGCACTCCGTGCAGGCAGTGTGCAGCCATGGAATGCAGGATGATCGTAGTGGTACTTCTAAAAACAACTTGTTCATTTGCAGAAACTTCATCACAAAAATGCTAACGAAGTACGAGCTGTTCCATTCTCCCTTTTTGCTTCCAGCCACATCATTTTCAGGGTTTTTTTTTGCTTTTGTTAATTGTTGTTATTTGTGCGTGTGTGCACACAGCATTTTCTTCTCCAAGGTTTGGGTAAAAAACATTTAGGAGATTGTTTCAGTTTACTTCAGCTTAGTAATTTGCTTAGCAATTTTTTTTTTCCCCAGCACAAAAACTTGGGGAAAACAGTTGTTTTCTTCACCCTTCCCCCTGAGTCTAGGGGAGCACTTAGTCCTTGTTTGAGGGAAATTCTGTGTCAGCTTTGAATTCCTGAGGAGCTCTGTTTGGTGTCACTGAGACCATTCCTGTGCAGGAGCTGAGGACACTTCTGCAGGTGCAGCTCCACCAGAGCTGAGGTCAGGTGTGCCTTTCTGGTGTGAATCTCTGCTCTTTCTGAGCCCCCACTCCCTCGTTCTCATCACAGCCAGGTCTTGAAGCTCACGAACTGCCTCGATTTCAAATGAAGCCCCACCAGAAGATGTGCTCCAGGCACACACCTAATGAGCTCCAGCTACTAATGGGCACTGAGGCCACAAACCAGACCAGAGCTGGGCAAAAGTCAAAGCTCTTCCATCCCCAAAATGTTGCACCGAGCGTTTCACTCAGCAGAGCTGCTTCTGTTGTCGACAGCTTGCTAATGTTGACAGACTCCATCAGCCTTGGGCCACTCTCCCCATTCCTCCTCTGCAGCTCTCCTTAACCTCAGCAGCACTTGCAGAAGTAAACTCCAATTAGATTTCAGTTGCTTTAGTTTGTTTTAAGAGTTTTTAAGAGTCATAACACAAAAAGTGAAATACCTTTGCTGGGAGCTGGCTTGTTTTTAGCCGAGCAGCGCGAGGAGTGCCAAGGACAGTTTCTGCTTTAACAACAAATATCAAAAGCAAAGCTGCTGTGGAAAGAATGGTCTGCAGATGGGCAAATAGATTCCTCTGTGCCACAGCCAAACCCTAAACCCTGTAGTAAATTTCAGACCAGTCTTTGCCACAGGAAGGGAGCAAATACAGACCCAGGGTCCTGCAGGAGGAGGGGGTGAGGGGTTTGAAGCCAGGGCCAGCTGGGGAGTGGAGCTGCTCCAATTCCTGCTGTTCTCACCTGAAAAATTCCCTCTTGACCCTTTGTCTGCTGATGAGTTGCCAGCTTGGACACATCAGTCAAGCGCACGAGGGGTCTCTGAGGTCTGTTTTGGGGTCACCAGCTGTCCAAAGCCTGGGAAAATAATATTTTAATCATAATAAAGAATCTGTGTTGCTGTTTAAAAATGGTAATTCGGGTGAGGTGTGTAGACAGTTGCTGTTCAGGTTAAGGTGTTGAGGTCAAAGTTAAGGTGTTTTTCCTCTTGGTCCATCCATCAAGCCTGGGGACTGTTGTTATTTGAATACAAATTCTGTAAATTCCAGGAGAGTTTTGGTGCCTCAACAAAACTAAACCAGCTGAAAATCGCTTGCAATTAACTTTATCATATAAAAAGGAGAAATGCATTGGTGAAAGTCAATCTACAAACAAATAATAGGGGAAAAAAGTACTTCTTTAAAAAAAAAAAAAAGGAAGAAATATAACCCCAGGGCTTCAGTGCTTAGTTGTGTTATCCATTTATCTTTGTTTTGCACCATCTTTTCACTGTCTCACATATCATCAGAGGGATAAAATCATTAGTGTGCTAATCTAGGTAGCCATAGTTCTAAGGCTGACCTAGGCTAATCTGCCTTTGCAATTGCAAGTACTATGTTTGACTCCTCTGAAAGTAACCTTAAATTGTAGTCTTGTAAGAATTCCAGAGCTGTATCCTTCACTCCTTCTCCTAATGAGGTTATGACCAAATGCTCATTATAATTGCTTTAGACTCCTTTTAATTTTCAAGCTTATTAATCATAAGAAGAGTTATTTAAAATTGCATAAATTAATCTTAGATTAAAAGCCCATCAAAGCCTCGAAACAATTAAGAATAAGTAGGATTTCCCTGGGGCAGCAAGTTTTATTTTAATAGTGTAGTCAGGTGGATATCAGAACATTGAAGTATGGTAGTGATTAATGTATGCAAAATTTAAATGAGAGTTTTTAAATGGCAAATCTAAATCACATATTGACCTAACTGTAGGCTTTAACTGCATTGTCTGTCATATATTTAAACTGTTTAGTAATCAACATTTTAATTACAGTGTATGTTAGGGAGGCCGTGCAACAAACAAAACTCCCCACTTCCCGAGTGGAGCTGCTCAGCAGGCTGGGCTCTGCTCTCAGCTGAGGAGAGAGGAAGCAGCAGAAACTTGCAGGAAAATAACCAGACTTGGTTTTCCCTATGGATGTGTTCCTGTTCCTGCCTCATCTCCAGCCAGAAAACGCCACTGGTCCATGGTGGGAGGGCTCAGGGTTGGATGGGAGCAGCCTGGGCTGGTGGCAGGTGTGGGAGGAGGAGGAATGGGTGGGTGTTAAGGTCCTTCCAGCCCATGAGTGGGGGATGCCATGGTTCTGTGGTGCCATGGTTTCACCCCCTGCTCTGGGGCTTTGTCTCCAGCGCCCAGCTGAGCACAGCTCTGGGGTGCTGGAGCCTCTCTGGTGCAGTGAGCACAGTCCTTGCCCTCAATAGTCTGAGGACAGAACAGTGAGAGAGAACTGGGCCAGCAAACCTCGCTCCCAGATCAGGCACAGTCCCAAGGAGGAGCTGCAGTTTTAGGGTTAAGCTCAATCTGTGATCTGCAATCCCGTTTGGAAGAGACAAGGAGGCTGCAGCTGACCTTGCTGCAGCTTTGGGACACTGGGGACACTCTTGGCAGACGCACAGACTGAGCCTCCCAGTCCCTGCTGTTCCAAGCACTTCAGGTGCTCACACTTCCCTTAAAAGGGTTTAAAAAATCCCAAAATTACAAAAGGAAAACAAGAGATGGAGCAGCTGGATCACACTGGAATAGTGTCCTGCAGGGCCCTTTCACCCATGGGAATGTTCTGTGTCTCTGTGCATTCACCTGTGCTCTGCCTTCAGAGTTCTCACCCCACTCAGGCCTCAGAAGCTGCGTGGAGCATCCCCTGAGGATGCCCTGCCACCTTCTGTGCCTGTGAATTAGCCATGTTTTGGGAGTCTGCAGTGAGAGAATTGGCCTGAGGATTCCTCGCTGCTATTCCTGGCTGTGGGAGCCGCAGTTGGATCCTGTGGATAGCTGGCACAGATAATTAGAGCAGCTTTTAGTGTGGCTTGTCCTTGGAGGCAGCAGCTCGAGATGGAAAATCTTCCAACACTGGAGGCAGGGCTGGAGTGATGAAATCCTGACACGTGCTGAGGGCACTGCAGGGGGACCCGGGGTCACTTCGGGGTGTTTGGGTTACTCAGCACTTTGTGTTTCCAGGAATTCTGGGAAGCTCTTTGGGTCACTCAGCACTTTGTGTTTCCAGGAATTCTGGGAAGCTGGTGCAGCTCTAGAGCTGAGCTTTGTGTTTGTCCTGTTGGAGGTGGGACTTGTCCCCTGTTAAACATGAGGATGGGCAGGATTTCCCATCAAATCCATACCCTGAGTTCGTACAAGAGCTGTGCACAGCACAGGCACCTCAGGAGCAATGGGAGAACCAACTGGGATGTGCTGCTAGACAGCCAAGTTGGAATTCTTTGGAGTTGGAGGGATGAGCTGCCAGCCAGGCTTTCCTGATTTAACATTTGAACAGAGCACCTGGAGTGGGGGAAGGCCTGGAACATCCCACCTGCTCTGGGAGCAGCAGGGATTTGGTGTTTTACTCATGTTTCACATGGAGTTGGTGCTGGCAGGGCTGGAATTCTGCTCAGGGGCTGGAATTCTGCTCAGGTGAAACGGGGAAAAACAGATCCCAGGTGTCCAACAGAGAGCTGGGTCAGAGGCTGCTCTTCCCATTCCCAACTCCTGCTGCCAGGGAGGAATTAGGGAATGGCAGGGAAGGGGAGCAGGCTTCCAGCTTACACTCTGTTCTTCCCAGGTGCTGCTGTGTTTTGTGCAGGAAAAGCTGCATCTGATGCATTCAGGGCATGCCAACACCACCCAATAAACTGCTCCATCTTCCTGATCCCCCCTCTAAAAAGCTGCAAGTTAAGCAGCGAGTGAGCTTCCCTCAGAGCAGCCTGCAGCCAGCAGTAATATTTATTTTCTCTATTTGTTTTAAGCCTGGGAAGGCTGTGGTTTCCTGCACACTGTCCTGATGGAGCCCTGCCCAGCGAGCGTGCAGTGCCCCCAGCCCTAATGTGCCATTAATGATAGGTTAATGTACAGTATAATGTTTTTTGGACTATGGGTTCATTACACTTCTGAGTGCAAGGTCCTTCTGCAGAGCGCCCAAGGTCCCATTGCATTATATCATGCAATAAAAATACCCTTTTCATATCACACACTAATAAACTGTATTTGAAATGCTGTCTGAGGGCAAGGCCATTGTCTTCATAGGCTGTGGCTGCAACAGTTGGGATCTTTTTTATTGTGGTTTTTTGTGGCGTTGAGTTCAGAATTTTTTTAAATGGAAGGCATGGTTTGTCTGTGCTGCTTGGTGATAAATGGAGTTCAGGCTGGGAGGGTTCCTGGAAAAAGGAATGGTAGAAGGGTGGCACCACTGCAACCAGTGCAGTGCCACTCATTTCCCAACCTTTCTTGCATAAGCATGAGGAATTTTATTATAATTTTTAATTTGCTGCCCTCCCCAGTCAGCCTCTAACTGTGCCAGGGGAAAAAAATATAAGGAGGTGCTGGAGTGGGTTAGATCTCATGTTCTCCCACCATTTGGATCCAGGCTCCTGCCATGTTCTGGGCCCCAGGGAGCACCACCCTGGGGAGGAAAATCTCTCATTTTTGGGGGTTTCCAAGGAAATCTGTGGCTGAGTGGCATTTCACTCTGGAAGTGTCCTTTGTCACCATTCCAGGCTGGTAGCTGCCTGTTCCATGGACCTTTAGAGCAGTCTGACATAAACACTGACGCCTTTTGTGCCTGGGATCCCAGGCATTGCATGAGGGGCACTGTTGATGGTCTGCCTGTCCTTTGGCATTGGTCTGAGCCTCCCTGGTGCTCTCCAAACACAAACATTTTATGGCCAGAGGGTCCTGTTGGTGGGAGAGGCTTTCCTGAAGCTCTGCTCTTCCCTGGATTTGTGTGTGAGAGGCAGTGGAAGCTGTTCCCTGTGCTTTAGACTGAAGAGCTGAAGGGATTCGGAGCTGTGGGTGATTATTTTGTGTCCCAGAGGGAATTTCATCCACCTGGAGCAGAGCTGCACTCTCCAGGTGGGCACTTGGAGCTGGAAAAGGCCCATGCACGTGCAGCCCTGCCCAGGATGCCATGCAAGCTCTGTGGCAATAAGCTCAGGGTGGGTTATTGTCAGAAACAAAGATTTTTTTATAGGCCAGAGGAGAAGGCCATGGAAGCAAATTGCTGAATTTTAGGGGTAGATAAAATGATGGAACTTTTACCCTTGAATAATGGGGATTTAATTGACTGGGCTAAATGATTGATGGTTGGTGAGCACTGAGTTGGAATTACCAGGGCTCTGTGTTCAGGGGGGCACTGCCCTTTTAATTTCCTGTCAGGTATTTAAATCCTTCACCTCCCCCTCTGCCAGGAGCTGCCCTGTGAAAGAGTTAAACCTGTCTGGTGGGACACTGCACCTCGAGAAATGTACCCTTTATCAAGAGAACCAGAAGAGACAAGTTCATTTAAAAAGCCTGGTTTGTCATTGTTTATCTCATTTTCAGGCTTGACACACAAAATTAGGCTGCCTGACACTCACTGGGGGCCAGCCCTGGCCCTGTCCTGCCTGATCTTTCCAGCTCCAGGCTCTGCAGCAGCCACTTCCCACTCCCTGTAGGATTCCCAGTGCATCCCACTGAGCCAGGGCACAGCACACCAGTACCAGGCCAGTAAGAAAAACCACTTTGCTGCTGGATTTTCTACCTCTCTCCTGCTGGCTGTGCTGAGTTCCAGGTGTTTCTAAGGCTGAATATTTAAAAACCTGGGATCTGAGGTTTCAGAGCTGATATTTCATTTGGAGCAGCCTAAATGGAGGGAAATCCTGGGGGTGAGGGGGCTCTGGCTGCGGGGTCTCTCCATCCTAAAGGGGAAGGGACTGGCTGGAGTATTTGGGTTTGGCTGCCCCAGAGCATCTGCTTTGCCCTGTCTGTGCCTCCTGAGTGTTCTCTGCTGCTTCTCTCTGGTGTCCTTGGCTGTTCTGCTGAAGAGGTGAAACAGCTGCTTCTAGGCTGTGTTGGAAATAAAAGCATTTATCTTATTCCTGCACTTTTCTACCCAAAACCACCCCAGTGCTGGGGCAGAACACCTCATCCTGTCACTCCCTGCCTTGTCCAGTCCCTCTCCAGCTCTCCTGGATCCCCTTTAAGCTCTGGAAGGTCAGTGCATGTGAAGGATGCACTGTTGGTTGTTAAAAAGGTGAATTTTAGGACATCACATGCATTTACAAGCAGAGGGGCAGATTACCAGGGTTTTTTGGGATATCATTTTACCCAAACACCATTCAGCGACTGCTCAGCTGTCCTGGAAAGGGGCTGGCTCAAAACACAACGAGCAAATGGAATAACAAAACCAAAAAGAGCATTTCCAAGGAGTCTGGGCTGCCTCCCCCTGCTCAGAACAGGCTGTGTGGGTACCACGGATCTGCAGGGAAATCCACTGCTCTGAGCCGGTGCTTTATGGCCCTGCTGTGGCTGTAAGCGTGGGATGCTGCAGGGGCTTTGTGCTGCAGAAGGGCTGTGTGTCTGTCCTGGCTGACCCTGGCTGTCCCCTTGCAGGGCCACCCCTTCGTGGTGCAGTACAACGACGGCAATGCTGAGGTGGTGTCCATGTGGGTGTGCAGGATGCTGGAGGAGCGGCGAGCCCAGGGAGCCCAGTGAGCCCTGCAGCACCCCAGGGGCTCTTCCCACACCAGGATCTCCACCTTTGGACTCCCAGCTTATCCAGATCCTGTTTTACTCCACTTTCCTAGAAGCATCAACAAAATCAGGGTGTTTGTTGGCTGCCTTTCCCTCACCGCCGCGTTAAGGAATTTTCTTAATTGTTTCTTTTGTTGCTGAGCAATTTCCAGGTTTACCTTCAGTTATACTGTACACAGCCTTAAAGCAAGTATTTTATATCTCTATTTTTGGGTTACTGAATGTTCTGTTTCCTGACTCCAGAGTATTTTTTAACTGTTGCTCCTATCCAAGTGTCCAGAGGATTTCCTGACGAGTTGGTGGCTGTCTCTGAGTGCAGGCAGCCACTAAATACTGGGTTTAAGTGTAAAACAAAAGCAAACAGACAAAAAAAAGAGAAATATTTGGCTTGCCCACCCTGTGAGGAGGTGAGGGGTGCCAGGAGGGTCAGCATCACACCAGTGAATGACTGGGAATGCCCTCTCTGCTCCCAGTGCCAGCTGCTGGGGCATGAGGAGCACCCATGGCCAGGCTCTGCAGGCTGAACCAGAGAGGGTTTGCTGAGGTGGAAAAGGGGAGGGGAAAGAGGACAGGGCTCTGGTCTGGAGCCGAGCTAGGAATGTTTCCCTGGAGAAGGGAAGGATCCAGGAACCCTCAGAGCCCTTGCAGGGCCTGAGGGGCTCCAGGAGAGCTGGAGAGGGGCTGGGGACAAGGGATGGAGGGACAGGACACAGGGAATGGCTCCCAGTGCCAGAGGGCAGGGATGGATGGGACATTGGGAATAATCCTTCCCTGGGAGGGGGGGAGGCCCTGGCACCAGCTGTGGGTTCAGCCAGGCCAAGCACAGGCTCCAGGTTTGGTGTTCCAGGAAAAAGGAATGGCTGCAATGTCCTGCAATTCCTGGGGACGTTTCCACAACAGACCAACACAGGTTGAGTCATTCCTTGTGTAAAAATGCTTATTAAAAGGAAAAAAAATAAATAAACCATGGATGTGAGAGGCAGGTTTGGGGTGAGCGAGTTGGGTGGGAGGAGGTTGGGGTTTGTTTGCTTGTCTTTGCATTAGAAATAAACTTTTGCTAAAAAATAAAAAAAGACTCAGGTGGTTTATTTTCTACCAGCAGCTTCAACCCCCCCCCACAATTCAGTGAATTATTCCTCCCGAACCACTGCAAATCCTAAATGTTATTCTGGAAGCAGCCTGGAAAAGACTTGCTTTCCTTCCTTGGAGGGATCGTTTGTCTTCTTTTGAAGTGTAGAGGTTGCAGGCATGAACTTACAGACTAAAGTTTGTCTTAATTGCTCTGATGTCACAACCTCGCTGGCAGATAACAGGCAATGAATGAGGCAGCAGCCCCCGTTCCTCCAGGTCCTTTTGCTAAAGTGAGACAAATTCCCTCCCTGTGAGCCAGGCAGGGCATGGCAGCGCTGCCATTTATTTATCCCTAACAGTTCCAGCAGCTTTCCCTGGATAAAAGGGCTCTCTCTCCCTCTCTCTCTCAGATTTGGTTTAAAACTCAGCAATCCCAGGGCTTTTCCTGCTGCTTTTCCTGCCAGGGAGTTTGGGAGGGGAGGACTCGCCCTGAAAATCCGTGTGGGATGGAGCTGGGAAAAACCTCCTGGTTAAAGCAGGGACAGAATTAACCTTCATGTGGTTCATCAGGGGGGATGAGTCCAGGGGAACTGGGGGCTCCATCCCTTCCCTCTCCCAAATCCTGGGATTCAGTGCAGCCAGGGATCTGCTCATCTGCCTCTTCCCAGCAGAATCTGGGCAGTGGGGTTGGATGAGAGGGCAGAGGAGGGAAGTTTGGGATTGAGCAGCTCCTCTCAGCCTTGCTGGCGTTCCCAGCTGAGACCTTCCCAAAGCCCCCCCTCCTGCCTGGATATGGGCTCTGGGCTGGTTTGTCCCCATGTGGACCCCAATTCCTGCACCACCCATCAGCACCGAGGGGCACAGCTCAGGGGGAGGGGGAATGCAGGAAATGTGGCCAGGACTGAGCTCACCCGCGTCCTGAACCCGGCCCAGGCTCCCCTCCCTGCACCAAGAACATCCCAGTCCGTGTCTGTGCCCTGTGGGATGCGGGTGAGCCTGGCCTGGGGCACCCCAGCAGTGCAGGAACCCCAAACCTGCCCCAAGGGATCCCCCAGCACCACCGGGCTGCTTTGGGGCTGAGCAAATCCTGCCTCAGGACACTCAGAGATGACACCAAACATGCCCCGGGCTCTGCCTTGTGTGTAACATCACCCTGTTCCCAAAACGTCCAGCGATGGGAATGAAGCTCCAGGGAGGTTTTCCTGGAAGTGCTGGGTGCAGGGAAGGGGCTCAGCAGTGCTGCTCTCCCCACAGGCAGGAGCTGACCCAAACCTGGGGCTGCTCAGGGATGTTTTTTTCCCTCTCTCCTCTTTCCTGCTGCATTTTTTTTTTTTAGGGGGGGTCTGAATTGTGGCATTTCTTGGCTGGAAAGGTTGCAGGAAGTGCAGCAATATCACACCCTACAGCTGAGTCCTGCTCAGAGGATGGCATCAGGGGTGTGTAATGAATTCAGCAGAGGATCCACAGCTGCAGAGTGAACCCCAATCCCAATCCTCGCCCCAGCAGCCCCACAGCAGTGTCACCTCTGTCTCCCCTCCTATAACCTCAGTGATGATGATCCCCATGGGAGTGTGCATGTGGGAAAGACGGAATATGTCCCGTCTGTGCCAAAACTTCCAATATTTTCCACATTTCCCTTTCCCACTGCCAGGCAAAGCTCCCGTGAGAAGAGCCCGTGGAAGATCGCCTTTAAATCGGCACAGAATTAGAAAATATTTTGTTTCTCGCATCCCGTGGCCAAACCCAGCCCGCTGTCAGCATTCCAAAGGCAAAGCGCCCGTCTTTGTTTTCCGGAGAGCAGCCTGAACAGCCGGGAGGGGAGGCGGGGTCCTTTACCTGCCGCTGTCCCCCGGCCCCCAGTGTGGTGGCGTTAATACCTGAGCCATCGCCGGGAGCAGCTCTCGGGAGCTGCCTTTGATCCCTGGATACCCGAGAGGAAAAGCCAGCGGGAGGGTTGGAGCTGTGGGTGCCCTGGGTGCTTTCCTGCCGGTCCTGCGGGGAAAGTTCACCTGGAGGCATCCACGGCACAGGGATGGACCGCGGGAGCGTGCGGGCAAAACCTGGGAATCTGGGGCTTTGCTGGGGGAAGAAAACCTCCCTGCAGGGAGCCAAATGCACTGGTGGAGAGCGAGAGCTGCGGGAGAAGCGGGGACAGAGGGGGCGATGGCACCGCAGCGGGCACTGGCCTGGCTCGGCTCTGTGGCCCCGGCGCTGTCCCCGGGCAGGACAACCCGGGAGCCACCACATCCCACAGGAGCTGCCCTGGGAACCCCCGGGAGCTGCAGCCTGGGCTGGGCAGGGGCAGGAGGGGCAGAGGGCAGAGCAGGGACTGTCCCAGGTCGCGGCTCCGCTCTGCCGGGGCTGCTCCGGGGGCAGGGCACACACACAGAGCCCCTTCGGGCAGGGAACAGGAGCGGCCAGTCCCGCCTCCAGGACGTTCCAGGGGTGCCCAGGCTCCTCAGCTTCTCGGACACATCTCCGTGCTCTTCATCTCACTCCCGTTGGGATGTGACAAACACAGAGAGAACCCCGGGGAGCCGTCCTTGCCCAGCTGCCACGGGCCCATCAGGGCACAAACACAGCCCAGGTGCCCCCGGTTACCCGAGAGCCTCAGAGGATCCAGCCGTGCCCCTCAGCCCCTCCCGAGGTGCTCCTCTGCCCCCGGGCAGGGTATTTATGGTGCCTCTGCCCGGGGAAGCAGGCAAGGAGCAGCCCGAATGCTGCAGCTGGGTGGGAGCGATGTCCCCGCGGGGACAGCCAGGCCTGGGGGGCACAGGGGCTCTCCACGGGAGGACTGGAGCCCACGGGATGATGCTGAGGTCCTGAGCTGTAACCGGGGCTTTAGGGTAGCTCATGGTCAGCATTCCCGGGGGGTTTCACAGGCACCAGAATTTGGGGTCTGTCCTCTAAACTTTGTGGCCTCCTCCTGCTCCCCCAGCTCACCAGCCTGGACTGGGAAAACCTAACGGGGAAAAAAGAAATTTAAAAATCTCCTATTCCGGTATTTGGTAGCACCGAATAAAAAAAAAAAAAGGTTGTGCAAGCTGCTCTAGAGGAAGGTGTCCCTGCCCATGGAGGTGGGGTTGGAACGAGAGCAGCTTTAAGGTCTCTCCTAACTCAAAGCAGCCACAGCGAGCCTGTGATCCTGCGCCTTTCCCGTCGGGAAGCTGCAGCCGGAGCTGCAGGAGCGGCGCTGACCCGGGGCTGCGTTACCTTCGGCAGAGGCTCTGTCTGTCCATAAAGCACCGTGCGCGCCCAGGACAGGATTTATGGATTGAGCCTTCCCGGCTGCGGCTGCTCCCGGCGCCGGGCCCGCGGCGCAAGTTCAAGGTTGGTGAGAGCCGGAGAGCCCGGGAGGTGTTTAATGGCAAATGGATGTCTGGGGCTTTTATGGGCAGCAGCAGCAGCAGGAGGAGGAGGAGGAAAACTTCCCCGCGGCCGAGCAGAGCGGCCAGGCCCGTGCAGGTGAGTGCGGCTCCGTCCCGGAGCGGGCACGGCACGGACTGAAGCGCTGCCCTGGCCTCGTCCTGCTCCATCCCTGCCCGGTGCTCGGCTCCACCCCATCAGTGAATTCGTGCCTATCGATCCCGCGCTCTCCGCAGCCGCTCCGGCCCAGGAACACCGGGAGGTTCAGAGGGGCAGGGAGGGCTCGGGGGGCCACAGAGGTGAGGGGAGGGGGACAAGGGGACAGCAGCTGCGGGTTGGGCCTGGGGCACACTGGGGACAGCCAGGGCTGTGTTGTGGGGATGAAGGATGTGTGGGGTGTCATGGGAGGCACGGAGGGGGCCATGGGAAAGGGGGTGCACACACTGGGGATGCACGGAGGAGGCGCAGCGGGTGGGGGTCAGGTGTGCCCAGCCCTGGGAAGGGATCCCGGGGCGCTCCGAGAGGAAGCCCCAGGCTCCCCGGAGCCCCGCACGGCTCCCCCCGGCCCGCGGGGGCTCGGCAGCCGGGTCAGGCGGAGTGTGCCCGGCCTGCAGAGAGCCGCCGCCCGCTCCCTTTGTCAATGTCCAGTAATTAAAATGTCACCGTTTAATTTTCAGGCCTCTCGGAGCAATCTTTTCCTAATAAAGAGTCTAATCGAAACGCTCCTTCCCCCGCCTCGGCGGGAAGGGCCGCGGAAGAGGCTGCGGAGGTGCAGAGCCGCCGCGGATCGATGGAGAGAAGCCCGGATTGATCGGCCTCTAAAATTAAATTTATTGGGGTCATGGTTTTATATGGTGCTGATACAACTGTTAAATGGGGAACATTCATTTCCAATAGGAGGCGTTTATTAAACTTCCACTGAATTAGACCGCCGTGATTTATGTGGCAATCTCGGCTCAGCCCTCCAGGAGCGCGGGGCCTTCCGCGCCCGCCACGCGTGATTATTTATTTATACACCCGTGACACGGCTCCCTAAGTTTTAACCTAAATTATCCCCCGGCTTCGTCTGCCAGCGGCACCGGCCCGGGGAACGGGGAAGGATGGGGGGTCCCGTCGGGGCGCTGCGCCCTCCCCGCCGGCCGCGGCCCCTCCGCGCCCCCCGGCCCCGGGGGTGTCCCTGGGGGGGGTCCCCGGTTTGGGGGGCGGCGGAGCCCGCAAACGTCCCGGCTCTCGCGTGCGGCGATCGTTGAGCGTTAATTAGAAATTCATTACAATTAAAAGCCGCGCGCACACGCCTTAATTACATCTGATTTTTAATTCCGAATCCGTGTTTACACAGTAAGCGAGACGTACCTCCTGATTATCCCCAATACTCTTTATACTGTACTAATTATGTAAATTAAACCTAATTAACTGACAAAAACTGCAGTCAATTCAACTGTTAAAAGATACGGCGATTGCGAGGAGCGGGGAGCGCGGCCGGGGCGGCGGGGCCGGGGTCGGGCCCGGGGCCGCTCCCCTCCCCGGGGCTCCGCGCCGCCGTCGGGGCGAGCCGGGGGCCGCCTCCGCCGCTGCGGGCTCGGGCTGAGCTCCGCGGACACCGGGCAGAGGCAGGGCCCGGGCAAGGGCACGGCGGAGGGAACCGGGGCAGAGCCGCGTCCTCCCGGAGCGCCCCCCTCTCCTCCCGGTCCCGGCGGCACCGGCTCGGTCCGCGCCGCCGCCCGCTGCCGGTGCCTCGCAGCCCGGCGCGGCTCCTGCGGCTCCCGGGCGCCGGCGGGATCGCCCCAAACGCGGTGCCGAGAGGGGCAGCGGGGCTCGACCAGCGCGGGAGCGTCTCACCGCGCTCCTGCCTCCGTATGGCTGGAGGAGGGGGGGCTGGCGAGGATAAATAATTAAAAGGCGAGGAATAATTACCGGCTCGGGTTGCGATCATTGCGGGAAGGCCGCGCCGCAAGGCCCGGCCGGCAGCGCCCGGTCCGCGTCCCCCCCGACGGGGCGTCCCGGGGGGAGCCGCGGCCGCTGTCCCGCGTGGGAGCGCGGCCGGAGCTCGGCTCTCCGCGGAGGAGAAGGGCGGCTCCGCACCCGCGTTCCGCTCCGCGCCGGCTCCGCCGCATCCTCCCGGTGCCGCCGGTGATGGCGGGGAAGGAAGGCGCGGGGGCACACACAAAAGTGATAGCTGGGGGCGATCCGCGCCGTTATTAACTTCTGTTTGATCGCTGTAATTGCGCCGATCGCGGCCGGACGCGATGATTAATTACAGTTTAATTAACGTGGCCGTGACGAGCGCCGCATGCGGGAACCCAACCCGGGCAGGGATGCGGCGAGAGGCCCCCGCCACGCCGGCACGACCGGCGGACACCGGAGCGCCGGGTCCCCCAAGCCGCTCCGCCGGTCCTGTCGGCCGGTCCTGCCGGTGTGGCGTGAGCCCCCGTGGGGAACGAAAAACCCGAGCTCGCCCCTCTCCGCCCCCTCCTCCCGGCGATTTCGTTGCCGCCCGATGTCCCCCGCTCGGCCCCGGTACCGCTCCCGCACCCGCGCCCCGCACCGGAGCGCGCATCCCGGCTGCGAGAGGGATGCGCGGTAGCAGCGCATCCCCGATTTCGATGGGGTCCCTCCGCCGCTCTCCCCGGGCTCCTCTTTTCGTTACCGCCCGCTCCCCGCGCAAACTTTCAACGAGCATCGCTCCCCCCGGGCTGGCGGCACGGCGGGAGGCGGGCGCGGGGGGGGACACGGGGGCGCGGATTCCCACGCAGGTGCGGCGCGGGGCTGATCCCCGCTCTTACCTCGCGCTGCCCGGGCGGGTCCCCGCTCGGTGGCGGCCCCCCACGCCCTCCCCCCCCTCCCGCTCCCTCCCCGTTCCGCCGTGCCTTAAAGCCGCGCCGTGATTGACTGGAGCGCATCGGTGATTGACGGCGGCGGGGTCCCGGAGGCCGTTAATGTAAATATGCTGGTGCTAAGTGGGTGTGTCTTCCCGTTATTTTAGCTGTCACCGGATCAATGTGCAGCGTCTCCAAGTACGGATCCGGATCCTCCCTCGGTGGCGCGGCTGGTCACTCGCTCTTGTTGCATCTCGCCCGGGCGGACGCGGCGGCGGCGGGGCGGGCGGCGGCCCCGAGGCGTCGGTGAAGGGCGCGCCCGCTGCCCGCCCGCCCCGCGCCCCGCAGCTCCGGCTGCCCCGGGAACGGGCTCGCTGCGGACGGGCCCCCCCGGCCGATGGCGGCCCCGGCTCCGGGCTGCGGCCCCTAGTCCCGAGCAGAGCCTGCACGTCCAGCCGGGCTCCGCGGCGCGGTGAGTGCGAGCGGGAGGCGGATGGAAGGGTGGGCACGGGGATGGGGGGGGGGCGCAAAGCTGGGCGCGTTTTCGGGACTCGCTCCCCGTTATTTTGTGTAATTACCACGGAAGCGGCTTAAGCACCGGGAGCCCTCCCCGCTAAGCCAATTTGCCTGGCTCGCTGCTGCCCTTCTGCTACGTGCGGCGGGCGCTGCCCGCCCCGGCCCCTAATCCGCCCGCGCCTAATCGCCTGCCGGGGACACCACAAAGGGGCTCCGGGCCACCGCGCCCGCCGCCCCGCTCCGCCCGCGAGCACCGAGCGCCAAGTTTGGGCCCGCCCGCTCCGGCCCGCGGCTCGGGCCCCCGGGACGCGCCGGCCGCATCCTCCGGCGCGTTTCGTTGGAAGCCGCCCGGAGCCCGCCGCAAACCCGGCACGGCACGGCCCGGCGAGCCGGCACAAAGGGAAGGGACGCGGCACCTCCCGGGGACTCAGCGAGGGAGGAAGCGGAGGTGGTGACCCCCCCCGGGGTGCCCTTGCCCCGGGCTCCCGGGGCCGCTCAGCCGCGGGGCCGCGCCCGGCGGGCGGATGCGGAGGCGCTCGGTACCGGCAGCCGCGGCGCGGGGGATGCGCTCCGGCCTCGCCGGACCCCGCCGGCCGGGGAGGGTCCTGCGGCAGCGCCCGAGGGGCTCCGGGTCAAGGCCAGCAGCGCCGAGCGAGGAGCGGGGGGGATCGGGCGCGCCGCGGAGCGCGGGGCCCCGGGAGCGGCGGGCCGGGAGCGGCGGCGGGGCCCGGGGAGCGCCTCTAACCTGCGCCTTTCCCCGATTTCGTTTTGCAGGGGCGTTTTGGGGGGGAATGGAGGCGATCGCCAGTCAGATGGGAAATGGGAGAGATGCAAGCTCCTCCCCAAATTCAAAGCAAGAGCTGCAGCCGTACCAGGGCTCCAATACCCTCAAGCCCAACCAAGTGGGTGAGACCTCCCTGTACGGCGTGCCCATCGTGTCCCTGGTCATCGACGGGCAGGAGCGGCTGTGCCTGGCGCAGATCTCCAACACGCTGCTCAAGAACTACAGCTACAATGAGATCCACAACCGGCGCGTGGCCCTGGGCATCACCTGCGTGCAGTGCACGCCGGTGCAGCTGGAGATCCTGCGGCGGGCCGGGGCCATGCCCATCTCCTCCCGCCGCTGCGGCATGATCACCAAGAGGGAGGCGGAGCGGCTCTGCAAGTCCTTCCTGGGCGAGCACAAGCCGCCCAAGCTGCCCGAGAACTTCGCCTTCGACGTGGTGCACGAGTGCGCCTGGGGCTCCCGGGGCAGCTTCATCCCGGCGCGCTACAACAGCTCCCGCGCCAAGTGCATCAAGTGCAGCTACTGCAGCATGTACTTCTCGCCCAACAAGTTCATCTTCCACTCCCACCGCACCCCGGACTCCAAGTACACCCAGCCCGACGCCGCCAACTTCAACTCCTGGCGCCGCCACCTCAAGCTCAGCGACAAGACGGCCACGGAGGAGCTGTCGCACGCCTGGGAGGATGTCAAGGCCATGTTCAACGGCGGCACCCGCAAGCGGACCTTCTCCCTGCAAGGGGCGGCCGCCGGCGGGCCCGGGGCCGGCTCCCCCGCCGCCAAGGCCGCCCTGCACCCGGCGCCGCCCGCCGGCCCCGAGCTGGCCCCGGCGCACAAGAGCCTCCGGTGCAGCGGGCAGGAGGCGGCGGGCGAGCGCGGCGCGCTGGGGCTGGCGGCGGCGCACGGCGGGGCCGCGGGCGCGCACGGCGGGGCGGGCGCGGTGCGCAGCTACCCGGTGATCCCGGTGCCCAGCAAGGGCTTCGGGATGCTGCAGAAGCTGCCGCCGCCGCTCTTCCCGCACCCCTACGGCTTCCCCGCCGCCGCGTTCGGACTGTGCCCCAAGAAGCAGGAGGAGGCGCTGGGCGGCGCGGGGGGCGGCGAGGCGGGTAAGGGCGGCGCGCTGCCCCCCGGCATGTTCTGGGGACCCCCGCACCCCCACCCGCACCAGCCGGCCCAGCCGCCGCACCAGCCCGGCGCCGCCAAGGACACCGGCGTGTACCCCTCGTTCCCCGTGTTCTGGCCGGCCGCCGGCAGCCTGCCCGTGCCGCCCTACCCCGCGCAGAGCCCGGCCAAAGCGGCCGCCACCGCCGTGGTGGTGGCGGCGGCGGCAGCGGCGGCGGCGGCGGCGGCCGAGCCGGCGGGGCTGGCGGGGCGGCACGGGGAGCTGGAGGGCTCGGAGCCCTCGGGCAGCGGCCGCAGCAGCGCCACCCCGCAGGAGGGCGCGGGCGCCGAGGGCGAGCGCTGCCCCAGCGCCCTGTCGCGGGCGGCGGGCGAGGAGGAGCGCTCCGGGGACGAGGCGCTGCTGGCCCCGCTGCCGCTGCCCAGGAAGGGCAGTTACCTGTCCGCCTTCCGCCCGGTGGTGAAGGACGCCGAGAGCATCGCCAAGCTCTACGGCACCCGCGAGGCGTTCGGCGGCGCGGGGCCCCGCGGCCCCGGCTACCTCTCGCCGGACTTCCTCAGCGAGGGCAGCTCCAGCTACCGCTCGCTGTCCCCCGGCGGCGACACGGCCGAGGAGCCCGAGGTGGACGTGGAGTCCAACCGCTTCCCGGAGGACGAGGAGGAGGAGGCCGCCGCCGTGCCCGCCGTGGCCCCCGCCGAGGGCCGGGAGCCGCCGCCGCCGCGGCTGCTGGCCGGGCCCGAGGAGCCGCCGCCGCCGCCGCCCGCCGGGGCCGAGGGGCCCGAGGAGAAGCCGGGCGAGGCGGGGGCGCAGGAGGGCGGCCCAGCCCCCGACGGCAGCCCCGAGCGCAGCGGCAGCAGCGGCGCCTACGAGGTGCGGGGCCGGGGGGGGGATCTGCCCTCCGGGGTCCCCGCGGGGCCGGGCCCGCTCCTGACTCGCTCTTTTGTAGGTGTTCGCGCCCGAGAGGGGGGAGCTCCTGCAGCCGCTGAAGCCCGCAGCCTCCCTGGGAGCCCCCGCCGCCTTCCTCTGCACCCCCGAGGCCAAGGGTAACGCGGGCCGGGCTGCGCAGCGAGGGCTCAGCCCCGGGGGGGGCGCCGAGGGGCCGCTTTCGTTTGGGGCTTTCGGGAGAAAAGCGAAACAAACGGGATCCGGGCGGGGAACGGGGCCGGGGCCCCCCCGGGCCCGGGGATGCCGCGGCCGGTGCGGCGGGGATGGGCCGGGGGGCCGAGCTCCTGCCCACAAGCTACTTACTTTCCAACGGCAAAGCGATTAGGATGTCCGCTAAGAAGGTTTTAACGAGGGCTTTGTCCGTAATTATGTAATTAAGGATATATCAGGACCATACTTTCATTGCTTACGGTTGAAAATCGGTTTATTAACTTTAAGAGCAAGATAAAGAAGACAATCACTCCGCGGCGGAGGATTTAGAGAGCAGAAAATCCTATCAGGACCAAAGGAATGTCTCTCATGCCAGCCCTGTAAATACCGACAGAGGTAAGCACCGCTCCGCGGGGCGATGCGCGGCCCCTCCGCGGGCCCCCCCGGCGGGGCTGACGCCGCTCTGGCCCCCGCAGGCGAGGAAGGGCTCGCTATGGATGTCACCGGCACGCAGCTGGTGGAGAAGGACATCGAGAACCTGGCCCGAGGTGAGGAGCGGGGCTCGGGGTGCGGGGCTGGGGTCACGGCACCCCTCGGCCTCTCCCCGCGGCCCGAGGTATTTGTGTTTTGTGCAGGAGTGATTAACTCCTGTGATTAATGTAACGTAATGCGATTAGCGCCGCGCCGAGCCGCCTCCAGATGGAAAAGTGCGGGCTCCCCTCAACCCCGCCGTGTATTTTTAAACAGATGAGTTACAAAAACTGGTCCTGGAGCAAATGGAGCTGAGGAAAAAGCTGGAGAGGGACTTCCAGAGCCTGAAAGGTACCGGTGCCCCATCCCCTGCCCACGGCCCGCCCCGGCCGGGCAGGGGGGGCGCGGCGCTGACCCCCGGCCCCACAGATAACTTCCAGGACCAGATGAAGCGGGAGCTGGCGTACCGGGAGGAGATGGTGCAGCAGCTGCAGATCGTGCGAGGTAAGGCCGAGCCCGTTAGTACTTTTATTTTTGTTTTATTTCTTTTATTTTCCTTTTTAAAATTTTAATTTCATTTTATTTATTTCTGCTTTTTTGTTTGTTTGGCCGAGGGGGTTACAGTTTATTTTTGTGTTTTTTGTTTGTGTGGGGTTTTGTTTGTTTGGAGTTTTTTTGGTTTTGAGATTTTCTTTTCTTTTTTCCTGTTTGTTGTCGGTTTTGTTTGGGTTTTTTTGTTTGTTTGTTTGGTTTGGTTTGGTTTTGCTTTTGTTTCGTTCTGTACCTTTTCCTGCCCTCCAACTCCTGTCGCGATTCCGAGCTGCCCCGCAAAGGGCTGCGAGGCATCGTTCGCACGGCAGCGAGCGAGCCTCCCCTCCCGCAATCGCTCCCACTCGGGCTAAACTAAAAACCCGAGCGGTGAAACGCCTCACCTGGCGAGCCGGGAAAGCCGTGCCCGGCTCTGCGCCCCTGTGCCCCCCGTCCCCCTGCCCTGGGCGCGCTCAGCCCTCAGCCAGCGCCGCTCCCCCGTCGCAGACACGCTGTGCAACGAGCTGGACCAGGAGCGGAAAGCGCGCTACGCCATCCAGCAGAAGTTGAAAGGTACCGGGGGCGTCTCGGAGGTCTCGGGGGGACCCTCCCCGCCCGGGGGAGCCCCGGGGCTGACGGCTCGGTCCCTTGCAGAGGCTCACGACGCGCTGCACCACTTCTCCTGCAAGATGCTGACCCCGCGGCACTGCACCGGGAACTGCTCCTTCAAGCCGCCGCTGCTGCCCCAGTGAGCCCCCCGGGCCCCCACCCCGAAGCCATGCGGGCAGAGCCCACACAAGCCATTCCCACGAGGAGCCACCTGTACATAGAGGACTCGGAGCCCGGCTTTGCTCGGACTGGCGCCAGGGCGGGGGGCGGCCCCCGCTCCGCCTCCCCCTCCCTCCCCGTGTGTCCGCTTCTTCCACCCTCGTCCAGACTGGAAACAAAAGTGGCTATGTGCAATGGATATAAATGTACTGTGATTCTCTTGGTACAGTATTTGTCGGATTTTTATTTATTTATGATGTATATCTATCTCCCCCTGCCCTCCTTTCCCCCCATCCCTGTAAATTCTGGATGTAACGGCACTTTAACGGGCGGCCCGCGACTCCCGAGGCACAACAACGCTCGCCCGCTCTGGGGACAGCCCCCTCTGTACGTGACTTTGGTTCTTTAATAAAAACACGCTTGGAGAAGCCGCCTGGTGCGTGGGGCTGGCCCGGGGCTCGGGGGTCCCCGGCCGGGCCGGCGGCGGGAGGGGCTGTCCCGGGGCCCCGCCGGGCTCCCCGCGCAGCCGGAGCTCATTAATGCCCATTTATATGCTCCTTTCACACATGAAGGTACCGCATTAATGAGCTCGGAGAGCGGGCGCGGAGGTGCGCGCACACCTATTGGCCCGAAATAGCCGTTTTTTAGCCCAGAAATAACCTGGCAGCGCTGCGGGGCCGGGCTGGGGAGCGGGGCGGCACCGGGGGATGCAGAGAGCACCGCGGGACCGGGACCGGGGCAGGGATGCGGGCCCGGAGCATCCCGGGGCTCGGGGCCGAGGGAGGCAGCGGAGGGGCCCGGGGCTGCCCATGGCGGGGTCCGGCCGGCCCCGGGAGCCAGGCGGACAAGGAGCCGCTGTTAATTAGCGCCGGGCTCATTAGGCCGTTCCGCGGCCTGCGCCGCCACCGCGTGGGCGCAGCCGGAGGTGCAGCTCCTCAATTCTCCCCCTAATTCCGAGCTCGGGATCAGCTGAGCGGGGGCAGCATCGCCCACCCAGCCCCGAGCGGGAGGAGGAGGAGGAGGAGGCACTCCCAGCCAGCGCAGGGGGGCACGGTCGGGGGGGATGAAGGCTAAAAACCCTCGGGGCTTAGCCCCTCGGGGGATGAAGGCTAAAAACCCCGATGAGGTTTTTGGGGTTTTGTCTGTCTGGGTCTCAGAGAACGTTCTCAAGGCTCCTCTGCCCCATCCCTGGAGTGCCCAAGGCCGGGTTGGACGGGGCTTGGAGCAGCCTGGAGTAGCGGGAGGTTCCCTGTTCATGGCAGGGGCTGGAATGGGATGAGCTTTAAGGTCTCTTCCCAGCCATTCTGGGATTCTGGGATTCTCCCTTCGGTCTCGGCCACCCTGCACAGGACATCCCGAGTGTGACCCTGGGCAGAGCAGCGGGGCTGGCGGCGCCCCCAGGCAGGTGAATGCAGGGGGGATCACCCTGCAGGACACGGAGGGGACCCAGGTGTGACCCAGGGAGGTGAATTCAGGGTCTGAGTTGAGCCGAGAGGCCCTCATTGAGGGAATGAAACATTTGGACACTTTGGAGTTTGTAGAGGGGTAGCAGAACATTTCCCTCTGCGTTTTGTGCCTCTCTGGGTCGTTGGTGCCACCTCACAGAAGCGGCACTGGGTGACCCCACGGAGGAGGTGCCCTGGGTGTCTCTCCAGCCCATAATTTCACCCAGGCCCCGCTGAGCCCACCTGCCCCAGCGGTGCCTCCCGACACAGGCACAGAAATGAGCCATTAGGTTGTATTAATATTGCCCCACTACTTAGTGCTCATTAAAATGTGCTTTGCAGAATTTAATATGCGGCTTGAAATGACACAACGTATTAAGTGCTTAATATACTAGAAATTATGAAACTATTACAGTCTAAGTAATATGAAATAATTAGAGTGAATTAAACTTCACTGGCAGAATGAGGGAAAGGCTTCAATTTTTTTATAGTTGGTGGTTTTTTTTTTTTTTTTTTTTGTTGCTGTTGTTTAGTCTCAAAACAGTTGAATGCGATAACAGCCCCTGAAAATAAACAGCCAGAGTCAGGATTTTTAAATAATTAAAGCAGGAAGGAGCCCGGAGCGCCTGTGTGTGAGGAACCGGGGACGGGGGAAGCAGAAGGTCCGCGGATGGAGCCGCTCTTTCGGGCGGGTGGCGGAGCGGCCCCGGAGCGGCCCAGCCCCGGCCCCATCTGCCGCTGCCGGTCCCTGCCGGGGCTCCCGCTGCCGCACGGCCCGGCCCGCAGCGCCCACCTCGGGGGGTGCAGGCACCGGGGACCCCCGGGAAAACCCCGGCAGGGATTCCCCCCTTGGGAAGCGCTCGGAGCCATCGCGCGGGTGCTGGGGTTGAATTCCGGGGGCTTTTCCTGGTGGGAGGGGATTCCTGGGGCCGGGGGGTGCCCTCAGGAGGGTCTCCAGCAGCGATGCCAAGCTTTAAACAGGGGGGTGGGAATGGATGGGAGTGGGTGGGAATGCGCCACTGGGCACCGAGCGTGTCCCAAACCTCTGCTGCTCCCCGTGTGGATGAGTTTTAGATGGGATTTGGGGATGGAATTGTTCCCTGTGAGGGTGGGCAGGGCTGGGATGGAACTCCCAGCGCAGCTGTGGCTGCCCCTGGATCCCTGGCAGTGCCCGAGGCCAGGCCGGAGCACCCTGGCATGGTGGCAGGGATGGCCCTGGATGGGCTCTGAGCTCCTTCCCACCCCAATTCCCGATTCCAGGAAGGCGCCAGGAGGTGGCGGCTCAGCCCAGCGCTCTCCTCCGGCGCTGGGATCGAGCGGAGCTTTTGTGCTCCTGCCCCGGCGAGTGCCCGGGCTGCCCCTGGGCAGGCACGGGCTGGTGCCAGCCCGGGCAGGACGCGACATTTGCGCTGCCCAGGTGCCTGTCCCCATCTCTGGGGATGTCCCAGCCCTGCCCGCTGCTCCCCGCTCGCTGTGGCCCCACCGGGGTGGCAGATAAGGTACAGCGCTGCCCCCGGTGCCAGCGGGACTTTGTGCCCGGGACCATCACAGCCCGGCCAGTTCCGCTGCTCGTTCCCTTATCCCGTCCCCAGATCGGCGCTTTGGCCACGAGGATCCCGCGGACGCTGCCGGAGCCGAGGTACACAAACCCCGCTGTCCCTTCCCTGCATCCCGAGCGCCTCAGGAACGATCCGTGCCCGGGGGGCTGCACCGGCTGCTCCCAGCCCCAGCGCTCCCTTGGGATGCATCCAGCAGGATCCGCTCCATCGCCTTCCCGGGGCATCCTCTGGGCATCCTCCTCCTCCTCCTCCTCCTCCTCTCCCGGCCCAAGGCTGTGAGCCCCCGGGGCTTTTTCCCAGCCCCAGCCCTGCTGCGACCCTTTGGGGACGATCCCGTGGTCCCACAGGGATGCTGGCAGATTCCCAGGATCCTGCCCACCCTGGATGCGTTTGTCCAGGATCTGAGGAGCACCTGGAGGGTTCAGGTGTGACCAGAATGATCCCGTGAGCTGTTGGCTGCCTGCAAATCCACAAAGATCTTCCTTGGGGAAAATCCCAGGGTCTGGCTGAGGACAAGGTGATGTTTACACAAGGAACCTCCTTGGCTGGCCGGTGTCCTTTGGGTTGAAATCCAGCATTTTAGGGGTGAGTGTGAACAGGACAGCAAGGGCCTGTGCATGAACAGGGCAGTCCACATGCGAGGAGGGGTGGGTTCAATTAAATTGATTGAATTTTGGATGCTAATAAGACTTTTTGTGCGTGCATTGTGAGAAGGGAGTGAGCAGGGCAGCCCTGCCTTGCTTACAGAATCACTTTTATTTTCACACAGCAAATCGAACGCTGTGATTCTCCTGGAAACTTAAAGCACATTTTCCTGGGTTTTTTTTTTTGCCCCTCAAAAGCTGACAATCCCTCCCTTTGATTTCTTCTGTGACTCTTAACAAAGCTGTGGGATCTGCTCCTTTTGGAGGCACTGTTTATTGGAGATCTTGCACCTTAAGATGCAATCATAAGGTTCTGCATCTTATTTGATGTTATTTGGAGATCTCCAGGCTGAGCAGCTCCATCTCCTCCCCCTGTCCTCCCAAGGGGGGTGTTCCAGTCCCCCCACCTTCACAGCCACCTCCAGGAGCTCCCTGTCCCTCCTGTCCCTCCTGTCCCAGGGCTCCGGGCCCTCCTGCAGGTGAGGGCTGAGTGGGGCAGGATCCCCTCCCTGACCCCTGGTGCAGGTGGGAAATGCTGCAGAACTCCTGCCCCGAAGGAAAAACCCTTCGGAAGAGGCCAGGAGCACTTTTTGGGAATCCCTTGGAGCTGCCCTGGCTCTGGAGTGGGGCTCAGCTCGGGCTGGAAGGGCCATTAATGTCACCTTGCCCAGCCCTGTGCTCGCAGGGCCCTGCCAAGTCTAGCACGTTTTAATTTGCTCCTTTCCCAGGCATTCCTGGGTTTATGGCTCTGCTCAGCCGGCATGGAAAGCTCCCTCCAGAGGGTCACTCCACGCCATAACCTTTGCGGGCTCCCTGAGGAAGCTGATGTGCTATTCCCTGGAAGGTTTCCACCTGAACAGGGGCTTTGGGCTGGATTTTGTGGGAATTTGGAAGCCGGCAGGAGCCATGTCTCTGGTGATTCTGTCTGAAGCTGGGGTTGTTACTCTGCTGCCTGCTTTAAAGGCTCCCTTGTTTTCAGGTAGGACGGATTTGGGAACACGCTAATTGTGTAAAAATTAAAGAGAAAGGGGGGGGGGGAAAGGAGAAACCTGGGAGAAAATGGATTTTAGTGATGCCTGCACCACGTTGAGGAGCACATTTGGAGCTGGTTACCACCTGCAGCATGAGGCCAAAGCAAACACCACC
The DNA here is from genome assembly GCF_012460135.2 of Molothrus ater. Taxonomy (NCBI): domain Eukaryota; kingdom Metazoa; phylum Chordata; class Aves; order Passeriformes; family Icteridae; genus Molothrus; species Molothrus ater. The sequence goes on from NC_050490.2 coordinate 19,266,910, forward strand.
AGCCCAGCCAGCTTTGGCTGCGTGGTTGCCATAAACCATTGCAAGGGCATCCAGAGTAGCACAGCCCTGGAACCACTTCTAGGATTAGGCCTTACTCCCTTGAAAAATAAACCTTGGCAAGAGCTCCGTTCTCCCTAATAAAAATTCCGTTTTCACAGCTCTAATCAAGTTTTCCAGAGCCGTGGTCCAAATGAGAAACTGCACACAGAATCTCTGACCCGGGAGAAGGAGACGGAGCCCTGCATTTAGAGCTGTGCCAGGCTGGAAATTTCCAAAGTTCCCGGTGTCTCACCCGTGGCAGAGCCCTGGAGTGTCCCAGGAAATCTGCTCCTGGCACAGCAAAGCTCTGCCACGACCAAATTCCTGCTCCCAGGTGGGTGAGGCTCCTCTGCAGGGCTCTTCGGGGAGAGCTGGCACTGTCCAGCCTGGAGAAGAGAAGGTTCTGGAACATCTCAGAGCCCCCTGCAGGGCCTGAAGAGGCTCCAGGAGAGCTGGAGAGGGACTGGGGATGAGGGATGGAGGGACAGGACCCAGGGAATGGCTTCGAATTGGAAAATGGGAAATTTGGGTGGGACTTTGGGAAGGAATTGTTCCCTGGGAGGGTGGGCAGGGGCTGGGATGGAATTCTCAGAGCAGCTGGGGGATGTTCCCAGGGCCAGGCTGGACACTGGGGCTTGGAGCAGCCAGGGCCAGTGGAAGGAGTCCCTGCCCACGGAACTGGACGATTCCAGAACTCCACGATTCCATGAACTCCTCCATTGAGTCTACCCATGAAAGGAGGATCCACACCACACCTGATCTTCGTGTCTGAAGATGCTCAGGAACGAAAACCTGGGGTGAGGCTGGGGCTGGAATGCCCCTGTGGGCTCCCAGCTGTGGCAGCACGCTGGATTCCGTGGCACCAGGGGCTTACAGAACACCTTTTATGGAGCTCTTGGCAGGAAAACAACGTGTAGAAATAACAGATGTGGCAAATCACAACCACGTTCTGAGAGCTCGCTGCAGCTCGGTTTTCTGGAAACAATGGGCTGGGTTTAAATTGGTTTGGGGTTTTTGTTATTTTTTTTTTCTTCAAGAAAACCTCCATGGGCAAAGAAATGGTTGAAAGAAGGGGGAAAAGGCTGAAAGTGCAGATGGGGATTTGTGCAGATTTGAAAGTGCAGATTTGCCTAAAGAGATGGGCAGGAGGGTTGAGCCTTGGAGAGCTCCTTGGGACCTGCAGTGAGATTTTCCTTCTGAGGCCACCAAGTTCCTGGGATGGATCCCAAGGGAATGAAGTAACCCAGTGTCCCCATAAGCAATTGTCCTTCTGGGACATCCCTGTGGAAATGTGGCACTGCCTGAGGCTGGAAGGACGGGGCTGGGGGTGTGGATTCTATCACATCTGTCAGAGCTGGGGCAGTTCTCTCTGTCCATGGGACAGTTTTCTTTATCTCCCCCACAGCCAATCCTCCCTCCAGGAGATCTCTGCTGTTCATGGGCCATTCATTATTAATTATCTGCTGTCCATGGGCCAGTAATCATTAATTATCTGCTGTCCATGGCCAGTGAGTGTCCCTGCATGGCTGATCCAATTCCATCATCCCATGGGGGGATGCTCCGCCCAGGGGGAGGAGCCAAGCATTCCTACCTGGGTACAATCTGAATTTTGGAACACCCAGTGCATTCCCAGAGGAGAGGAGCAGCTTCCTGCTGCCCTGCATTGCCAGAGGGAGCCCAGGCCCATCTCCAGCAGCCCTGGAGCTGCAGAGGAAAACTCCCCCCTTGTGCAGGATCCCTGCTCCAGCAGAGCCACAGCTGGCACTGCAGGAGGGCTGAGCCCCCATGGGATGGGGCTGTGCCACCCCCTGACACACAGGGGGCAGGGCACGGTCTCACTCTGGCAGTGTTGGTTTGTATTACTGCATTTTTTTATTTTATTTTTTATTTTCAATTTAATTTTTCAAAATTTTTTAAAATTTAATTCATTTTCATTTTTCCTAATGAATAACTGCTATTCCTACTCCCATATCTTTGCCCGAGAGCCCCTTAATTTCAAAATTACAATAATTCAAGAGGGAGAGGGTTTACATTTTCCATGTCAGGGGAGGCTCCTGCCCGCCTGAGCAGCGCAGGACAGGCCCTGGGGGCATGGCTGGGTCGGTGCCTGGACCATTCTTGCAGGGATTTTCCAGCCTGATGATTCCCCGATGGTCCCTTCTGCAAAGGCTGCGGGTTTGGGATGAGCTGGGATGACAGTGGCTGTATCCTTGTTTTCCTGGGGTTTTCTGGGGTGGGCTGGCTCTGCAGCTCCTCAGAGGCGCTGGAAGCAGCAGCAATGTGGATTTTCCCCCAGGCCCCTCCCAGGGGAGCAGAGCAGAAGGGACAGGCTGTGCCTGCCCGGCTGATAAAGAGGAACAAACTCAATTGAGCACCACCAAACCTCTCTGTTTGTCATGGGACACGGCGTCCTGAGCACCTCCAACCAGACCCAGCCCTTTAAACCATGGCTATTGTGGGATATTGCTGGGGGTTGGGTGCTTTTTTGGTTTTAAACCCTTTTTTTAAAATTTAAACCCTTTTTTTAATTTAAACCCTTTTTTTTTTAATATTTAAACCCTTTTTTTGTTTTTTGTTCTAAACCTCTTTTCTGGCCATCACTTTACAGCTGATTTTTACTTGGACATATGGGAACATCCCTGGTACAGCAGGTCTGTCATAACCCTGTTTCCCAGAGGGGAATTTGGCCTCCAGTCTGCTCCAGGATGTGCCATTAATCCATAATTTATTGTTTGGGAGAGCCCAGATGTGAGCACAGGAGCAGCCACTCTGCAGCAATTTTGGCCAAGAGGTGCCAATTATTTGTTGGTATCATTTGAAAGAATTTTGGGTCCCCAGACAGGAGAAAACTGCAGGACATCTTCGATGGGAAGGGAAAAAGCAGTGCTAACAGTCTGTCTTTATTAGCAGAGAAAAGAAAGATATTTTAGCTAAAGGCTTCCAACTTGGAAAAAAAAAAAGGAAAAAAAAAAGGAAAATTCAGCTGAAAGAGAGAAGTTACTGTTTTGAAAGAGTTCGCTGGGTGGAGACATCAAACAGAAAGGATCTTGTGTAATTCTGCTTTTTTGGTCTAATGCTAAATTCACCCCTTTATTCCTTGGCTTTCCCACAGGGAGATGGCTGAGGAATGCTCAGGGAAAAGCTGATTTTTGGAGAGGCTGGAAGCATGTGGCATCTCCCAGGATCAGCCCCAGCCACTGCTGTCTCTCATTTTTGCCCAGACAGCTGATATTCCCCAGCTCTTCCCACCCTCCAAGTCCTCTGCAAGTGTTAAGTATTTTTTTGCATCCAGCAAATGGAACAATAAGGGAGGACTTAATTTTCCCATCTGTCAACTCATCCCGAACAAATTGTGCGTCTTCCTCTTCGGAGTGAAATCTCAGCTAAATTAAAAGCTTTAGTGTTCATTTTCATGTAGCAGAGGTTCTGGAGGAAATTCTGTCATCACATTTCTGCCTGCTTTTTTGTTTGTTTGTTTTACTCTTTTTTTTTTTTAATTTTTATTTTTTATTTTTTACATGTGTCGCGAATGGCGGATGGTTTGTTTCTGGAGCTTGGGTGGTGGCTCTGTCTGAGGTATCCAGCCTGGAATTGTGCTGGATTGTCCCCAGAGTAATGCTGGGCAGGTTGAAGCCAGAATTATCATGGAATTCTGGAAGAGTTGGGGCTGGAGGGACCTTAAATCCCATCATGGGATTTAGTGCCACAGGCAGGGACACCTTCCCCTGTCCCAGGGTGCTCCAGCCTGGCCTTGGGCACTGCCAGGGATCCAGGAGCAGCCCCAGCTCCTCTGGGAATTCCATCCCAGCCCTCCCCACCCTCACAGGGAACAATTCCATCCCAAAATCCCATCCCTCCCTGCCCTCTGGAGTTCCCTGTGTCCTGTCCCTCCAAGTCCCTCTCCTGGAGCATCTCTGGGCTCTGCCAGGAGCCTCCCTCTCTTCTCCAGGCTGAAGTTTCGGGGCACAAACGCCGTGTTAAGGAAATCCAGGGTGAGTTTTTTTGGAGGTATTTCTGTGCTGCTGCAGAGCTCGAGGGTCAGGAGCCCCTGGTGACAGCACAGCTGCCACCCTGCCCTGCTGAGGGCACAGCCAGGCCGGGGCGCGCTGCTCCCTTCTGCCTCTGAGCCGGGCCTGCAGCAGGGGGTGGCACCAGGGGCGTTTGGGGTGTCCCAAGAGGGGTCTTGGGTGTCCCAAGAGGGGTTTGGGGTTTCCAAGAGGGGTTTGGGGTGGCATAAGAAGCATTTTGGGCATCCCAGGGGGCATTTTGGGGGGCTCAAGAGGGGTTTTGGCTGTCACGAGAGGTGTTTTGGGTGCAGGAACCCCCTTTTCTCTCACAGTTTTATTTCCTTGCAGATGCTGTCTGTCCTCCCCTCGGCCTGTCCCTCCTGCTGTCCCAACGTCACCCAGCTGGCCGGCTCAGATAAGGGCTCCAGGGGCAGATAAGAAGTTCCTCCCCTTCTCCTCCCTCTTCTGGAGCAGCAGCAAATGGTGAGGCTGAGCTTTGACAGCCCCACAAACCCCCAGGAAAGTGAAACCAATCCCACCCCCTCCCAGGCTCTGGGAAAAACATTTGTCAACGCAAATCTTTGGTGAGAGAAGTGAAATAATAACCAAAAAAAAAGTTGGCTCCTCTCGTCCTCAGCAGCCCTAAGCCACCCCTGAGGTTCCAGGGTTGGGTTACCGGGAGCAAAACCCTGCTCTGTGATGTGGCAAGGACACACCCTGCAGGAGACAGGTAGGAATTTGGCTCTGGAGCTGTTTTCATGGGAAAACAAAAGGGTTTCTGTGACAGTGCAGAACAAGTGCCAGCTCCAGGCTATGAACTCTCCCCAGCCCCTGGTAGCTGCAGGATGTCCCTCACAAGGGCCCTCCAAGCCAGCAGCAGCTTTTCCCAACCTTCCCAATCAGCTTGAGAGCAAGGGGATGACAAATCCCAGGAAACTGGGAGAATTTCAGGGCAAATCAATGCCTTCTCCTCATTGCCTGGTGCTTGTCCCTCAGTGAGGCATTCCCAGGGGGCACCCATGGATGCAGGAGGAGCAGGAATCCTGCTGGGATGTTGGGAGGAGCTGTGGGACTGCCCCACGCTGATCATGATGCCTTGTGCAGGCTGACCTGGAGCAGAGGCTGGGCAGAGCTCCAGAATAAAGCAGGGATTCATTCAAAGCATCTCCTCCATGGATCCACCTTGGGCAGCACCAGAGCCCAGCCAGGGCTGCACCCAAGATGAACCAAAATGGCCCCAAAATGCACGGCCGGGCACGGGCTCTGTCCCTGGGATCAGTTCTGCTCCATTTGCACCTTGCAGTTCATTGTCCCATTCCAGCTTTAGCCCCTGCAGTCCCACCCTGCTTGTTTTTCTCTCTCCAGCCCACGGGGTTTGTGCTCTGGGGCTGAGGTTTGGGTCATTTGTCCTTGGTGCCCAGCTGGAGCAGGAATTGTTTTGTGTCCCTGCTCTGTGCACAGAGCTCACCATCCCTCATGTGAAGCCCAGACCCACCCACTGAAGCAGCAGAGAACCTGGAAAATATAAAATCCAAACCTGAGGCATCAGGAGGGGGGGCAGAGGCAGCTCCTGCCTGGGCCAGGGGTGTTGGGAGCTGCTGGTGACTCCAGGCAGGATCCAGGCAGGAGCTTTGGAGCAGATCAGGGTCAGGAATTTGTCAGTGCTGATGTCAGAACAGGGATGCTGTCATGTTGATCTCCCCTGGTGGCTCAAGGCTGGGCTGTGCAGCCCCCAGTGAGTGAGAGCACAGGGGCAGGAAGGGGCAGGAAAAGCTCCGGAGTGTTTGGGTCAGAGCTGCAGACAAAGGGCTCTTTGTGCCCAGAGCTGACAATGACAAATAAAGAGGAACCTGTTGATCTAGGGGAGAAACGGAGGATTATGGACAGATCACATGGGGAGGAAAAGACCTTGGCTGCTTGTCTGGCTGTCAGTCTGGCCCTTCGTTAAAGCACTTTGCTTAAATTAAATATATTTTTAAAAAATTAAAATCTAAAATACAAAAAACTCTTAAAACTCTAAATCTATAAACTAAAACTTCAACACCAAATTTAATATAAAACCTTAAAAAGAAACCTTCTAAACTTAAATATTAAAAATAATAAAAATTTATAACTTAAAATAAAAAATAAACACATTTAAAATTTAAAATAAAAGCACTTTAAATAAAAATACTAAAGTAAAAAATTAAAATATAAAAAATAACGACAAAGATAAAGAAAAATTTAAATACAATACTACAGAAATATTATCTAGTATAAATATAAATAATTATATAAATATGATGTTATGAATATATAAATATAAAATATTATAAATGTATTCTAAATATATTATGTAATATATTAAAATTATGAATATATTTACATTTACGTTGATATAAGTTATAAATATAATATATAAAATATATTACGATTATGATTATATAAATATTATATATTATAAATATTAAAATTTAATATGAATTAAAATAGAGTACATTTAGATATCATAATTAAGTAAAAAACCTTAGACCATAACATAAATATAACATCAAAACTTAGGCTATAACCTATGGCACGAGCTCCTGTGCTTTTTCCTCAGCAGAGGGGATCTGCTCCTCGCTGGCTCCCAGCCAGCCCCGAGGCATCAGGACAAGAATCAGTGTTTGCAAAGCCCTGTGATGGCAGCAGCGAGGCTCAGCCCCACTGTCTGTCCATAAACCCAGGACACAAAGAAAAGCGGTAACAAAACGCCTGTAACTCAGCAAAGTTCCTGGAAGGAGCCCAAAAGCCGTGTCTAATGCTAATAATAAGCGTGTTTCCCAAAGGTAACATTTGATTTCTCTCCAAAACGAAACATATTTGAAGCCCTGCCTGGTTGGGGCTGTATAGGAGATTAACTGGGGCGCTTTAATGTGTGGCTGGGTTTGTAAAGCCTCCAGCCAGCTCTGGAGGAGCTGCCCCAGCCCTGACAAGATCCACAAAACACTTCCCAGATAGCGTGGTGTTTTTCACAGCAAGCCTGGAAAAATCCGGGGCAGGGCTCTGGGTTTGTGGCACGCACATCTGGCCCGTGCGGAGCCCAGAGTGGCGTGCACAGAGCATGCTGACCAGAAATATTTGTGCTGAGCATCGATGGGCTGCCCAAAATGACCTCCAGAGCCTGCAGAGCACCGTGGATTCCTAAAAAAATCTATCCCGGCCCATTATGTGCTGGAATGCATCTGAGTGCTCCAGGGGAGCCTCTGCTCGGGGAGACTGATGGAAATGGGGGGGATTTGGGATAAATCAGGGTTGTGGGGGAATCACAACAGAATGCTTCCCCCTGTTTTATTTATTTATCTCGATTTATTTATCTTGATCTCTTTATCTTTCCAGCTGGGGGAGGGGAGCCCCAGAGGGAGAGAGGCCCTGGGAGCGCTTGCAGTCAGTGCAGATAATGCACTTGCAGTCAGTGCAGATAATGCACTTGCAAGTGCTCTCTCCTTTACTGGTTTTCCGTAAACCGCTGGGCACAGCTTCCCGGCGATAATGGCAGAGCTGTGCCTGTGCCAGCAAGGATTGACTTCCAAACAAAAAAGGAGAGCGCAGCTCCTTGGGATGGTTTAGTCTGGGAGCTCCCCCCGGGGTTCCACCTCTCCTTCCTGTGGAACAGAGCGTTCCTCCCTTCCCTGGAGTTCATCCCAAAGACACAACAAACCCAAACATCCTCCTCCTCCTCCTCCTCCTCCTCCTGGAAGTGCGTGCTCAGGGAGGCCTGGAGTCCCCAGCCCTGGATGCTGAGCCTCCAGAATCCTGGAATGGTTTGGCTCGGAAGGCACCTCAGAGCTCCCCTCATTGTCCCAGGTATCCAAGGAATTCTGGATGTGGCACTGAGGTGACAAGGTGGGGATGGGGCACAGCCTGGACTCGATGACCTTGGAGGGCTTTTCCAGCCTCAGGGATTCTGGAATTCCTGCTCACTAACCAGAGCCTTTTTCCAAGCACTGCTCTTCCTTCCCCTTTGCCATCCTGATTTTCCACCCTGGTAGTGGGTGATACATTCCCAGAACAGCTGGATTAGGCCTAGGGTTCAATTAGCCTCATTAAAAGTATAAAATAATAATTCCTCATTAAAAGTATAAAATAATAATTCCTCATTAAAAATATAAATTAATAATTCTTTGTTCGAAGTGTAAACTAATAATTCCTCGTTCCAAGTTGGTTTGCTATGGACAGCCCCACCACGGATTTGGTGCCTGATGATGGAGTGGGGGCTGAGTTTTTCTTTTAATGCTATTTCTTAACTGGAGGCAGCTCTATTTATGTGATGTGGGAGGGTAATTTTTAGGACTGGATGACCTTGGAGGGCTTTTCCAGCCTCAGGGATTCTGGAATTCCTGCTCACCAACCAGAGCCTTTTTCCAAGCACTGCTCTTCCTTCCCCCTTTGCCATCCTGATTTTTCACCCTGGTTGTGCTGGATTAGGCCTAGGGTCCAATCAACCTCATTAGAAGTTAAAATCATTACACTAATAATTCCTCATTAAAAATATAAACTAATAGTTCCTCATTCAGAATATAAACTAAGAGAATTCCTCGTTCCAAGTTGGTTTTCCATGGACAGCCCCACCAGGGATTTAGTGCCTGACACTGGAGCTGGGGCTCAGCTTTTTTTTTAGTACTATTTTTTATCTGGAGGCAGCTCTATTTATCTGTGCTTTGGGAGGGTAATTTAATGGGTAAATATAATCTTTATTAATATTTTCTTTGTTAATTCATTGATGTTGGTAAAGAGCTTTGAAGATGAAAGCGCTGCGTGCAATAAATATTAACGTTATTCCAACTTATTTGAATGTTGCCAGCATTCCAGCTCCAACATCTTTCATCCAAGAATCTCAAAGTGCTTTTCCAAATGTTAATTAATTTCCTCTCAGCAGTCCAGGGAGACACCTTTTATCAGCAGCATCTTCCTTTCCCCAAGGAGTCCTTCCGAGTGCATTTCACCCCATGGATTTGGGCAAACTCAGGGAACGTGGCAGGAGTTTTTCTGGGATGGATCCAAGAATTCCTGCCTCCCGTTTTCCCAGCCCTGCTGCCCGACAGCATTCCCTTCCTGGGAGTGGGGTGTGACACTCAGCTGCTTTTATTGGTGGCTCTCGAAAGAAATAAAAACAGACAAGGATCGCAGGCCCCACCCAGGGCAGGGGAGGAAATGGAACTCTTCCAAATCAGGATGGTCCCAATCAGGAATCCAGGAATTTTCAGGATTTTTGATGTGCAGGAGGAAATCTTGATGGGATGTTGAGTCAGAATCTTGTAATTCTTGCTAAAAAGATTATTAAAATAGAAATATTTTCGGAAATGCAGCACAGGTGAAGATCTGAGCTGAAGGAAATGAAACTCTTCCAAATCAGGATGATCCCAATCAGGAATCCAGCATTTTTCAGGATTTTTGATATTTAATTTTTTGTTTTTTTCAGGAGGAAATCTTGGTGGGATGTTGAGTCAGAATCTTCTAATTCTTACTTAAAAGATCATTAAAATGGAATTTTTTTTTCTGAAATGCAGCACAGGTGAAGGTTTGAGCTGAAGGAAATGAAACTCTTCCAAATCATGATGATCAGGAATCCATGAATTTTCAGGATTGTTGATCTGCAGGACGAAATCTTGATGGGTTGTTGAGTCAGGATCTCGTAAATTTTATTTATAAGACCATTAAAATGGAAATATTTTCTCGGGTGAAGATCTAAGCTGAAGGAAATGAAACTTTTCAAAATCAGGATGATCCCAGTAAGGGATCCACCAATTTCCAGGATTTTTGATATTTCAGTTTTTGTTTTTTCAGGAGGAAATCTTGATGGGATGATGAGTCAGAATCTCGTAATCCTTATTGGAAAGACCATTAAAATGGAAATATTTTCTGAAATGCAGCACAGGTGAGGATCTGAACTGCAGGGCAAATGCTGCAGGTGAAAATTCCCCTGAAAAACCCTCCCCAGTCCAGAGGTGAGTGAGTGATGAGCCAAAAAAAGAGGATTTCGAGACAATGTGACTCCAGCAGGCCATGAGAACAATGAGAAGTTCAAAAATAGCACTATTGACTGGTGGAAAAACAACATACATATAATTTTCAGGTAATTACTGCAGCATAATTAGCTGGGTTGTTTTCACATGAGCCATCTGAAATGAGCTCTGCTTGCTGCTGGAGCTCAGCTTTATTTGCAGCATTCCCATGACTCAGGGGATGCTGGAAGAGGAGGGATTGGGTGAAAAATGAAGATTTTTTTTTTTTTCCCTAGCTGAGCCCATCTCAGGGCACAGCCTGGCTGCTGCTGCTTTATCCTGAGTTTATACTGGGTTTTAGGCAAAAAAAAAAAAAAAAAAAGGAAATTTGGAGCAAAATCTACTCTGTAGGAATTCCTTGTGTGGTCCATAATGGGAATTATAGGACAGGAAAGAGACTCAAATTGGAACAGGCCTTTTTCTAGATCACTCTATAGGAAAAATTATTATAAATTCAGATTATATGATAATATCAGCATTTTATGTGCACTATGTGAATGGAGGGATGGGGGAACATCCTAAGGACTCACTCTCCAAGTTCTGGAAAATGTGAGTTATTTTTATTTCTTTGTTTTATTGCCACAGGCTTTGCTTATTAAGAATCATTTACTATCTGTAGAGAAACAACTTCTGACTTAAGCACTGGGGCCTAAAAAATCACTTTTAATTGGAATGAGAGAGTTCCTCCCAGTGAAACCCTGGGTTTGTTGATGCTGGAAGTCTGGAGAGTGCAATTAAAAGCCTCCCTCACCTCTGTGATGATATTTGGGAAATAAATGCAGCTTTCTGGAGTTTTTCTCCTCATGTTTGAATAGTTTTTTGGCCAATTTGAAGCTTCTGGAGAATTTGATGTTTTCAGTTTTGCCTGGCTTTGAATTTCTGAGCTCCCCAGGACCTGCTGTGGTTGCCTTTTACTCTTTCTTTTTGTGCTGCATCCACAAATTATGAAAATGGGTGCTAATGACCAAAAAAAAAAAAAAAAATCCCAATCATGATTCATGGAAATGGAATTTTGTTGACAAAAAGAGGGGGATTTAACTTGGCCAAAGGAAATGCTTTTCCAACTGGAGATGAATATCTCAGGAATGACCATTTCTTCTCAGAGACAGAACTATTCCAGTTTTAATTTCAGAAAAAACAAAATAGAAGAATTCAAATAAAGACCTGGAGAAAAGCAAGCAGATCCACCCAAAAGGGGCAGTTTTTCCAGACAGAGAAGTCCCAAAAGTGAATTTTGGGTGAGTAAAACGAAGGTGAGGAGGATGCTGGGGCAGGAAACGCTGTCACCTCCCCTGGGCTGGCCACACCTCGTCCCAGTACAAACCAGCAGCTCCCACAATCCTGGAATGGTTGGGCCTGGAAGGCACCTCAAAGCTCTCTTCCTCCTCCAGCTGTCCCCAAATCTGCTCCTGAGGTCCCCAGGCGTCCCCAAACCCCGTCCAGGTGTCCCTTAGACCCCCCTCAACCCCTTCCCCATGTCCCCAGGTGTCCCTAACCCTGTCCCTGATGTGCCTCAGTGTCCCCAGCCCTGGTCCTGGTGACCCCACGTGTCCACAGTCCTGGTCCCGGTGTCTCTGGGTGTCCCCAGCCCTGTTCCCAACATTCCCAGGTGTCCCCAAACCCTGTCCAGGTGTCCCTCACCATGTCCCCAGGTGTTGCCAATGCTGCTTTGGATGTCCCCAGGTGTCCCCAAACCCTGTCCAGGTGTCCCTCACCATGTCCCCAGGTGTTGCCAATGCTGCTTTGGATGTCCCCAGGTGTCCCCAAACCCTGTCCAGGTGTCCCCAACCCTGTCCCCAGTGTCCCCCCCCTCATCTGCAGGCAGGTGGCCCAGACCAGTACAGACATGGATGGGGGACTGGGGGATACTGGGATCTACTGGGAGCCCCTCCCACCCAAGATCATCCCGGGAATGCAAATCCTGGGCAAGAAGGGGCTGATTGTTGTGGCCACGGCCATTGTCCTGCAGCTGCAGGGCCCTGTGGAGCTGGGGAGTGACAGCGGCTGGGCTGGGAATTCTGTCACTCCAGACTGGGAATAGAGGCTGGGAATTCTGTCATTCTAGGCTGGGAATTCTGTCACTCCAGGCTGGGAATACAGGTGGGAATTCTGTCATTCCAGGCTGGGAATTCTGTCACTCCAGGCTGGGAATACAGGTGGGAATTCTGTCATTCTGGGCTGGGAATTCTGTCACTCCAGGCTGGGAATACAGGTGGGAATTCTGTCATTCCAGGCTGGGAATTCTGTCATTCCAGGCTAGGAATACAGGTGGGAATTCTGTCATTCTGGGCTGGGAATTCTGTCACTCCAGACTGGGAATAAAGCTGGGAATTCTGTCATTCCAGGCTGGGAATACAGGTGGGAATTCTGTCATTCCAGGCTGGGAATATGGGCTGGGAATTCTGTCACTCCAAGCTGGGAATTCTCTCATTCCAGGCTGGGAATTCTGTCATTTCAGGATGGGAATTCTGTCACTCCAGACTGGGAATACAGGTGGGAATTCTGTCATTCTAGGCTGGGAATACAGGTGGGAATTCTGTCATTCTAGGCTGGGAATTCTGTCATTCCGGGCTGGGAATATGGGCTGGGAATTCTGTCACTCCAAGCTGGGAATTCTCTCACTCCAGGCTGGGAATACAGCTGGGAATTCTGTCATTCCAGGCCAGGAATACAATCTAGGTGTGCAGGGCAGCCCCAAAATGAGGTGAGAAATGCAAATGTCTGTAAATGTTTGCAGAAATCGCAGCGGGGCAGAGTTTGTGCAAAGCCACGGCGGGGCGTGAACTCGAGCGGCGTGGGCAGAGCCTGGGTGCCAGAGGAGGGAAAATCCAGGGAGCAGGGAAATGAGGGATGTGTCACCCCGTGACACCGCTCACGTCAGTAACAATTACACAAACTCATTTGCGTGCGCTTCCCACAGGGCCACTGCGGGGGTGACGTGCCCAAATGCTCCAGGATCCCTAAATTCAGGTCTGAGCTCCCCCTCTGGGAGTTCCCCCCACAGGAAAGTTTCCTTTCTGAGCAGCAGCCCTCGTTTGGGCCCAGTCTGGGAGAGGGTGGAAACACAACATGGTATAATTTGGTCTGATATTGCTCTTGGATGTGGGTTTTGGGGAGATGTTTGTGCCAGCCCTCTCCACATCAACTTCCTGCTCAGCACAAGGAGCCACGTGTGTTGTTATAAAGTTAAAAATGGGTTTGTTTTATCAGATATGGGCTATTCCATTGTCTTCTCGTGCAGCCAAGTAATTTTCACTGAAATATTCCTCTTTTTGTCCCTCAGAAAAGGGTATTTCACACATTTCGTGCCTGCAACAACCTTGGCAATAAAGGGATTTGAAGGGCTTGGTTGTGTTTTCTATCAAGAAATAGTAACTGAGAGTCTCTCATTAAATCAGTTTTATTCAGGCTCAGAAATGCCCTTATATTACTTTAAAGCAAAGAGTAAATTTGGATTATTAGGCAAAAAGGGAAAACTCTTGGATACTGGGACTAATGAAAACAATATGTTCTGAGAAAAAAATGCATATCTTTAAAAAATATTATTGTGTCTGAACATGGCTTTGAGCGTGTGAGTTATGTGACACGAAACATTTTTGGGGAAGTTACGGAAGAGGAAAATAAAAGAAATGGGCGAGTAGGAGACAGATTCTTAAGTCATTTATTTTACTGTGATACGGCCAAAAGGGGGAAATGCAACTTTGGAAAATTGGGAATTGAAAATAACAAAATTTTGGAGGGTTGAGGGAAATCTTGGTCTTTCGTTTTCTCTCCCCACAGAGGTTAAAAATCAAAAAAATATCATAGCTTTAGCTCAGAAGCAGGACACTGGAGGATTGTTTTGGGGCTGTTCTCCCCTACTCCATTTGCATCCCAGTATTTTCTTCTGGAAATGGAGAGAAAAGGAAAGATTTAACTTTCTGACAGATCTGAGTGCTGCCATCACTGCCACAGCTGGAGCCACTGAGAGCACCTCTGGAAATGACTGCGTGTTGACAAAGGCTTTTTTTGGCAATAAACCATCATCTGAGCCTCGGGAGCAGAGAGGAACAAAATTTCACTACATGTAAATAATAGCCTAAAAATAGAAGCGCAGATTGTTTTTCTCATTAAGTTCCTTCTCCATCCTCCAGTATATTCTGCACTGAAAAGGGAGTGACTATCAAAAAGCCCAAACTAAAAAAAAAAAAAAAAAAGAAGAGCCTGGGTGAGGTTCGGCTGTAAAAAACACTGGCAGGACCATTTTAAACCTGATTTTCTGTATCCCCTTTTTTAGTTCTCTTCCTTATTTTAATGCAGCTGAAGCCATTCTGGGGCTGTTTTATTTAAGTGAGTTTTGAGAGAGGACGCTGTGGTTTATGGCCATGTGTCAAGTTTGATAGTGTTGTGCCATGATTTAGCAAAACACTTTGAAGCACATGTCCACATCCCACTGAATTTGGTAGGAAGTGAAGAAGCAGAGGAAAAGCTGTTTGGCTGTGCAGCAGCTTCATTCAGGGGGAAAAAAATACAAAAGTGATCGAAATAAACCAAGGATTTGTCTCCACACAATTACAGAGCTTTAAGGCCAATTTCTCTCAACTTGATGTGAGCTCATTGATCATATTAGATCATGATTATGACGTGTGTTTAATAATTTCAAATGAAAGGGTTCTGCACTGGGCTGCCTCAGACCACTGAAATAGACGGGCTAATTATGGGAGCCGTGGGCGTTCTGGAGTCATCTGACTTTTATTTTTTTTAGCAATCTCACCGAGCACCCTGCCCCCTCCCCAAACCAGCCTTTCAGACTCTGGGAGAAATCTTCATTACACACAGGATTATCAGAGTGCTGCTCGTCAGCCTCCTCTAATTGCTGCTCATTTTCCGAGTGCTTCGTTTGAGCGTGGCAGAGCTCCAGGAGAACAGTGGCCATCCATGGAACTGGGATGAGGAAAGAGGGGTGTCAGCCAGGAGTTCCCCCGATTTTCTGCCAGGCTGGAGAAGATTTCTGGGTGAAATGCTTGGAAATGAAAAGTTTGGAAAGAGATACGAGTTGTTTGCTTTGTATCAGGACTTCATATATCCTCACCATAAACAGGATGCCATCAAAAATCTGCTTATTGAAGACATAAAATTTATATATATATGTTCATATATTTATTTGTATATGTTTAAATAATTTATATATGTTCCTTTTCTAGGTTAAGTGTATGTGACTTGTCCACCTTGGTCAAAATCCATACAGTTTTGTCCTGAAATGATGGGATGTGACACATCCTGATACCATTCCATTGTCATCCCTATTTACTAGGAGTTGTTTTCTTCAGGTCTTCATATAAATATTCTTACCAATAACCAGCATTGTATCAAAAAGCTCCTTAAACACATTTGACACCTCTCTCCCATTCTTCCCTTAACACAAACTACCTAATTTTAAATCCTGGGTAACCCTCTGAGTCAAATGTTTCAAATTTAAATTCTGTAACTACCTCTCGTGGTTATCTTACCCCAGGCTCCCTGCACGCCTTTTTTGATTCTGCAGAGCTGGGACGTTAAAGCTTTATTTTATTTTCAGTGTCCATAATCTAAGTGCTTTCTGAATGTAGGATGATGGATTTTATGGCAGCTATGGAAAAATAGGAAATTTTGTTTTCTTTGTTCCGTTCTGTGCATTAAGGTGAAGGCCAAGGAGAGAAATTGTCATGGTGATCTATATTTATGGAATAACACACAGGTAGAAAGAAGCTGAATCAAGCTATAGTGACTTAAATACTAATATTTAATCTACCGAAATTCACAACTAATGCTGTCATCTTGCCAGGCAGAATTTTGGTAGATATTTTCCCCTCTGGCTTGCTGTTGAAAGAGCACAAATTTTATTCAAAATTGACACGAAATGGGCGTATTTGGATCCAAATTCTCTGCTCTTTGGGACTCCTAAAACACCTGTAGTGCTGTTCCTCGGTAACAGGAAAACCCGGGAGAACTCACGGTGATTCCTGAACTTCTCGGCATTAGCCCAGGGAAATAAAAATTACAATTCCCCGAAATAAAGTTCATTATTTCCCGCTTGATGCAGACCAGGAGCCGGAGGTTCCGCCGGCGCCCTCTGAGGTACCCCAGCCCCATCCCGTTCCACTCCTAAAGGTCTGAAGCCCGCGGATTAAGTAGCAGGAAGCGGAGTTCCAAAATCCCACTTTAATCAATTTATTTATTACTGCAGGAAGGCGCATCCACCGCTCCCCTGGGGCGATCCGCGGGGCTGAGGGGGCTGAGGGGAGCCGGGGCCGCCCGGAGGGACCCGCGCCCCTCACGGAGCGCGCAGCGAGGCCGGCAGCACCGCGGGGGCCGCGCCGCGCACGGCGAAACTTTACGGGCAGGGCGGCGGCCACACGGCGGCCCGGGGCGGCTCGGGAGCCGCAGCGAGAGCCCGGCGGGTGCGGCGGCCGCGGGCCGAGGGCTCGGAGCGGCGGGGACGGCCCGGCCGAGGAGGCACAAAATGGCGCCGCGATTCAAACGCTGCGCGCTGCGGGCGGGCGGGGCGGCGGGGGGGGGCGGTGTCCCGGCGGGGTTCACTGCGCCTGCGCGCAGAGTCGCAAGATGGCGGACAGTGCGGAACTAAAGGTAAAGCGCAGCTCCGGGTCCCCCCGCGGCGCCGCCGGGGCCGCGGCCGAGACCGGCCCAGGGGCGAGACGAGCCCCGCCGGGGCGGCCGCGGCAGAGCCCCGCCGGCAGCGAGGGCTGAGGGGCGGGGTGGGTGGGGAGCGGAGCGCGGAGCTGCCTCCCCTCGCCGCCCCCCCTCGCCGGCCGCGCTCCGCCGGGCGGCCCCGCCGGCAACCGGGGCAGCGCGGGCGGCTCCGCTCCGCGCCCGCCGGGTCGGGCCGCGCCGCCGCGGGCTGAGGGCGGCGGCCCGGGGGAGCCCCCGCGGGGGGCGGCGCGGCCGCTGCCGGGGCGGGGGACGGAGCCCCGGGCGCCCCGCGAAGTTTGCAGGGGAGTCCGGCGGGAGCGACCCCCGGCAGCGGCGGTGCCCGCGGTGACAGCGGGGGCAGCGCGCCGGGGAGGCCGGCTCGCCGCCCCTCCGGTAAATAAAGAACGTCACAAGCAGATGTGGAGGAGTTCCGCGGTGTTGAGCTGGCGGCCGTCCCTGTCATCCTGCGGAACGCGTGCAAACGGGGCGCTCCGAGCCGCCCCGCAGCCCGGCCGGCGCTGCCCGGGCGGGGGTCGCTGCGTTTGGGGCGGTTTTGGAGGATTTTTGGGGGGGGTTTGGGCGCTCACCCGCGGGGCAGGAGCGGGAGGAGCTCTGCCGGACGCGGAACTTCGCGTTTCCTAACGCGCAGGAGAATCAGCAGTTCTGAGGAAGAGCAGCATGCATAGAGGGTGGTAAGGGTAAGCATCCGCCCCAAAATCCGAGGAAAGGACCCCCCGAAACTTTGCGGGAGCTTTGAGGCCGTGCGTGGGTGCAGACTGAGCCCTGCACGCCCTGCAGGGTGCTAAAAAGTTGCAGAGTTTCCTCGCAGTTGTCACAGGGTCGTTATTCACCAGGAGGGCTCCTGCCTCTTGAAGTTCGCAGAGTGAACGGCACGAATCAGGTGGATATGAAATGTGTACGGGCACGGGCGTGTTAAACGTGTAACATAAACTACGGAATACGTCAAGTATGACTAAGGAGATACTTTGTCTTTCCCTCAGTTTTCTGTGTATCAAAGGTATCGTGCACTTTCGTTTTTAGATGCTTAAGGAGCTGTCAGCAGGCGAAGAAATATCAAATTTTGGGTGTGCTCTGGCTTGTGTGGGTCAGGAGCCTTCAGATCCTCCTTTAAATCCTCCCCTGGCCTTCGTTTTTCTGGGTATCTTCAGACCACATTGTATTGCTTGAGCTGTGTAGTCCTTAAGCCTTTTTTCTTTTCAAACTCAGCTTCCCACATAACGAGATCAAAGGGTTAAGATGTGATTCCAGTGCTCAACTTTTTTGTTAATTTTAGCGTGGCAAATGGAATAGTGTGTTTTGGTAAGTAACTGCGAGAGTTTCGTGGTGCACAGCAGCCAGCTTGGCTTTATGTGATGCCTTTATTAGCAAGAGGGATTCAAAAGGAGTTCAAAGAGATGGGAGATAGGGAATAAAGTCATTCCAAACCTCTTTATTGATCACGGTAAGAAATCTCCTTCTTGAGAATCAACAGAGAAAAAGCAGATTTTTTTTAAATTTATGTTTCCTAAAGCGCCGTTGCTGCCTCAGGGTTGTGGAGGGCAAATGGCAAAGTTACTGTTTTATTGTCAATCTCAGTTTTCTGCTCAGGTTATGATCGGAGTGGCACTTGCAGGCAGGGGCTGGAGGGTGGCTCTCTGTGAAAAGTTGGGCTTTTTTTCTGTAGCGACAGGAGCTCGGCAGTTTGCTTAACAAAAAAGTCATTACTTCATAAATTCACACTTGGAAGACCTCAGGACATTTCTGAATTTTTTTTTTTGTCTTTAAACTTCAAAAGGCACGTGGGTGGGTCCTGCTCTGTCAGGAAGGAGAGGGGGGCACAGAATCTCCTGCTTGGGCTTGGAGCTGTCACCCTGCAGCTCTCCAGGCTCTCGGGTGCTGCAGGAGCTCAGTGCTCCTCAGAAAAATGTGGCTCGTGGGAAGCCCTGACATCGTGGCTGGGGACACTGGCTATTTTTTAAGCAGGAGTAAATCCCCAGAAAACGTGCTTTTCAAGTTCGTTGTTTTTTTTTTTTTTTGAGAGTTGAAAGGTAGCTAAGGGAGGGTTTGTGATTAAGACTCTGCTCTTTGAAGAATGACCAGTGAATTCCTTTAATTATTTTCTTAGGTAAAGCCTTGTACGGTTCTCCTCTGATTAATTAGCAAATGGGATTGATTTCAGGTTTAGTGACCTTTAAAAACTAAAATCAACTGTAATACTTGGGTTGGGACTCTTTTGCCTGGCCAGAAAAAGTTGGTCAGAAAAACTTACTCAAGTTTCTAAAACTTTGTTGCCTTCCTGTGCTAAGAACCCTGGAGCTATGTGTGGGGAGCATGTGGAAATTAGGGAATGTGATATGATGGGTGCTATTGCCAAAGGAAAATTAAAGTTCTTGCTCCCTCCAGAAAAACAGTGGTCAGTCTTACTTGCCACAATTTTTCATGGGGGTTTAATCATGAAATTGCCTTTCCTGTAATCTGTTTTCTTACCACAAGCAAGGGCCTTTCAGCCTTTTTTGCCCCCATTTGGGATTGTTTGTTCTGTGGGGGAAAAAAAAAAATAATCAGATAAGATGAAACACAACTTTGTAGATCCCAGCCTTGTGAGGTTCCTGAATTCCTGGGTACTCAGGAAGGTTGGGGTAAATTGAAGCAGTATGTTTTCCTTTCTGCTGCTGAAATAAGGTAACTGCAAAGTTTGTTCTTCTGCAGAGTTCTCCCTCACTCCATAGGCTGAGGCATATGTGAATTTTCCTGATCTTAATTACTATTCCTGTCTAATTGCACCCAGACTCTCATTTATCTCAAGGTAAGCTATTTAAAGCTCTTTCTAATTGGAAGGAGTATACTTGAGTGATTAAATCTTTCCTTCAATATTTCTTACATCTCTTTAAATTGGTTATTAGATTGTTGTGATCTTTGCCTTCCACTCCAGCATTTTGGAAATCATTACACAGTTTGCAATAATCAATTCAATTAACCACGGATCAAAGAATGAAAAAGAAAAGCTTATGTTCAAGTATTGTCATTCTTGATACTGTCCTAAGAAGCTGGTTTGGAAAGCACATGCTGGGAGGTTTTCTCCTTTGTTCTCTCTCCTTTTAAGAAAGTGCCTTTGGGGATTGAAGAGATCCCTGGTGTGTTTCTTGTTAGACATAATTTATACTTAAAAAAAAAGTGAGCCAAGAGTTTGAATGAAAATTCATCACAGCATTTCCACACAATGGTGAGGAACACAAACCACTTAGAAATATTCTCAGTTGGGAAATACCCCTCCCTGAAATCCAGGGAGGCACTTTTGGGATAACAGTGACAAATGGACCTGTGGAATTGCATCCCTAATTTTAATAAATATAATCTACCTGTTTCAGTGTTCAATTAGAATTTTACACTTCTGCATTACGAGCTCTTCCTGCTTAATCCTTTTATAAGTTGCTGAGGTTGTGTGTTGCTGAGATTAAAGTAAATATAATCCACTTTTCATTGTTATCTGAGCCCTTGGATTACGTTTGCTCATGCTCTAATTTGGTGTGTGCCAGCACAATTGTATTTTTCACTGGTTTTTGGACTGGGTATCTTTTTTTTTGAGCCTTAGGTCATCAGCACTGGGGTTGCAGATATCAGAGGGATAAAATTGGCAGCTGAACTGTGCAAGCCTCAATCCATAACCCTTTTTTATGGCCATGAAACCGCAGATTGTTGCATGCTGCACATAAATACAGTGCCAGAGAACTTTGGGTAAACCTTCCCCATCCTGGGAGGATCTCTGGGTCTGTGCAAGTCAAATTCACTTGAGGAGGAAGGTATCAGCACCAGCATTTTGTAGTGGTTATTTTGAATGGATATACAGATGATTTTCTTTTGGCTATAAGGGTATTTAGGAATCCCAGTTAGAAGCAGGCAGGAGATGCACCTTATTCAGCTTTATTGGGCAAGAAAAATGTTGTGCTCAGGATTGCCTGGCCATTGGTGAGAATGTTCATGGATGGGGGCACACAAGAGAAACAGTGAACAGCATCCCACGGAGCAGGGTGTGGGGAGCTGGGCTGCCTCTGATACTGGGGCTATTTATAGGGATGGAGCCTGAGTGCTGCGGTTTAGAGCCTGCCCTGCCTCCAGCAGAGCCCAGGGAGGGCAGACTGGTCCCTAATGCGTTTGGCACGGTGGGCTGGAGTTCCTGGAATCTCTTCTCAGGGAAATCAGCCTCTCATCAGCTCTCTTCAGTGCCATTAGAGTGAAAACCAAACCAGAGCTTCAGGCACTTGAGGCTCGAGTGCTCCCTGTAATTGTTCTGAGATACCCCCAGCCCTGTCCTTTCTCTGGAGCATCTCCTGGAAACCTTGTTTGTCCTAAAGCTTGGGGTGAGGTGAGGGCTGACCCTTTGGAGCATCTCCTGGAATTCTTGTTTGTCTTAAAGCTTAGATGGAGGGTGGTTCTGACCCTTTGGAGCATCTCCTGGAATTCTTGTTTGTCTTAAAGCTTAGATGGAGGGTGGTTCTGACCCTTTGGAGCATCTCCTGGAATTCTTGTTTGTCTTAAAGCTTAGGGTGGTTCTGACCCTTTGGAGCATCTCCTGGAATTCTTGTTTGTCTTAAAGCTTAGGGTGGTTCTGACCCTTTGGAGCATCTCCTGGAATTCTTGTTTGTCTTAAAGCTTAGAGTAAGGGTGGTTCTGACCCTTTGGAGCATCTCCTGGAATTCCTGTTTGTCCTAAAGCTTGAAGTGAGTTGGGGGCTGACCCTTTGGAGCATCTCCTGGGATTGTTTGTCCTAAAGCTTGGAGTGAGGTGGGCTGGTGCTCTCCATCCCTGTGGCATTGGGCTGTGCTGAAACGATGGAATTTGAAGCCGTAGTCCTTTGGTTGCTTGGGAACCAGCATTTTGAGAGGGTTAAGTTTTGGATCTCTCAGTGTCCCAGAGGATTTGTGGCTGGAGAATGGATTTTTTCTCTTGGGGCTTTTCTCTTACGCGGGGTGTTGGTGTTTGGCTCTTGGCTCCACGAGGAGAGAATTTCACCTCCAGCGCTGAAGTTGTGTCAGAAATGTCTCTTTGCTTTTGCTGCTGTGCTTTCAGTGTAGAAACTTCTGCTTTACAGGTGCCCTTCTAATGGAAAACTTGGCTTTATCACCCTCCATAAAAAGTAGTAAAAGCCTTTTGAAAACCCCAGATTTCAGGGAAGAATGCAAACAAGGCTTTTACGTGAAAAACTTCTCTGTAAATACCTTGTGTGCCTCAGCTTGTGCTGCCCCCCTTCACCTCTGGTTAACAGAATTTTGCCTGCAAGAATCACAAATAAATGTTTGTGTTGTTCTTGAGCAGGAGAAAAGGGGAAATGCCCATCTGGAGTGACTGCTGGGGCAGCTGGATTTTGGGATCCTCTTGCTGAAGCTCAGGTATTGATTGTGCTCTGTCACTGCTCCAGCTCTGTGCAGACCAGTAAGTGCTGAGAGTGTTGGTTTGGACTTTTTAAAGTGGAGATGATTGGATTTTATGATGCAGAAATTGCACGTAGTACCTTCAGTAGCAGTCTGTTCATGGAAACAAATGCCTTTCTTAAAAGTAGAGTGAGTAGAGAGAGCAGATATTCAAAAATCTTTTGCAAGGGAGGGGGATGAGGAGGAGAAAGGAGCCTACAAAGGGCTGCTTATTTCTGTAATTTTACTCAACGCTATCAAAGCCATTTCAAACGTAGTCACTGCCATAAAATGTGGCTATTTCAAAGTAAATTAAAAGCTTGGGGGCTACAAGACAAACTAGAAGTATTAAAGCTTTGAGAATAGATGGAGCTGAGGATGGGGCCAGGAGATGGTAGTTTTGCTCTGATCTTGCAGGTTTTCAGGCAGAATTCTGTGGAACCAGGTGAACAGGATGTTATTGTCCCTTCAAACCTTTTCTTCTCCCTCTTTGGCTGAGGCTCCCGTGGCTGGTTCAGCTGCATTGATCCAGGAGCTGCTCAGCAATTTGCTTCATCTGGTTTTCCCTTTGGGACTGGGGCTGGCTGTGGCTGTCCCTGTCTGTTGTGTCCCTTCAGAGCGCTCTGCAGATTGGATTCCAAGGCTGGGGAGGAGTGGGAGGGTATTATGGGCTTGTCTGGAATATGGGAAACAAAGAAATGAAAAGCCAGGGTACAATTAGACCAGAGGTCAGCCTGAGCTTGACCTTCACGTCTACGGGAGATGATATACAAGAGATTTATATGGGAAGTGGCAGGATAATTAATGGGAAGGAAGAGGAGCCTCCTGAAGGCTGTGCCTGGGGAGAAGGGAGCCCTGGGCCCTGCAGCAGAGCAGGGACTCTGTGGCCACGTGGAGGTTTATTTAGGGGACAGAGATAAGTGCTGTCACCTCATGGGCTGCACTGCAGATGCTCCACAGTGAACTTCCCGTGTTTGGGTTAGGAAATGGGAATGAGCTGGCTGGACCCATGGGAGTAAACATGGCTGGGCCCTGCCTGGGCTGCAGGAAATGCTCCAGTGGCCATTTCCATCCGGGAAGGACGCCTGACAGCAGGACAGGGAACAGGGGGCGGCTCCTGTCTCTGCCCTGCTTTGGGGCTCACACAGCCAGCAGCTCCTCCTGCACAAATGGTGGAGCATCCCTTTATCTCTGTAGGGACTTCCTTCCCTGTCCCTTATCTGGTGGTGGTGTATCCTGAGTGCTTTTTCCCAGTTTCCAGCCCCAATATAAATGCTCATGCTGAATTCTTTAAACCAGAGTTCAGCAGGGATCTCCCATTGGTTTTTCATGGTGTTTCTTTCTGTTTGACACCTTCTTGATCCTGACCACAGATCACTCAGTGATTCTGGTTGGGAGGCAATCTCCAGCCCAGGCTGGATCAGCTGTGGGGTCAGAACAGGTCACTCAGGGCTTGGTCCAGTCTGGTCTGTGAAACTTGAGGGATGGAGATGGCACCACTTCTGTGGGCAGCCTCTTCCCTGGCTTAGCTGCTTTCATGGTGAAAACAGGGTTGGTTTGGCCTTTTTGGTCTCCATGCTGAGCCTCCTCCTTCAGCTTGTGCTGTGTTTCAGTGGGAGGATCGTGGCTGTTTCCGTGGTGACCTCCTGGACACACTGGAAGGTTGCCAGGAGGTTGCTCCAAAGCCTTCTCTCCACCAGGCTGAACGAGTCCTGTTCCCAAACCTGCTGCCAGGTCATCCTGCTGGACCTCACCTCTTTGACACAGAATTTCTGGGAACGGGATTTGGGCAGGTGATTCCATGCCACGGCGTCGTTCTTGAGGAGTTTGTACTCCTGAGGGTTTCTGTTCGTGCACATCCTCAGCAGCGTGCAAAAGTAGTTCCTGAGACTGTCCACTGATACCAAGGGAAAGGTGGGAATTGCTCCCTAAAATTGAAATTTCTTAAGAGGGGAGAAGGTGACACGCAGCTCTTCACCAGGAGGCTCCATGAAATTAATGTTCATGTTGAACCTCTCCTACTCCTTCCCCTTCTCCGTTAAATCCATGGCTCTAAAGCACCTGGAAAACTGAGCTCAATCTCCTCCTTGCTTGGCTGCAACACCTGAAGCTGCATCTTTTGTGGTCACAGTCAGTGGAGTGTGCAAACACGTGAGAAATGTTCTCAGGAATTCGTGCTGGGCACAACTTAGAGGCCTGGCTTTTCTGAGCTGGGCTTATACGAGATATTCAACTGCAAATGGGATATACAGGATGGTTTATACAAGATACCCAACTGAGAAATGATTAGTTAGTGTGCAAAATAGAATATAGGATGAAAATAGCAGCAAAGTGAGTTTTCCTTGGCAGTTTAGCTTAGGTGCAGCTCCCTATTCTGTATTTTTTTTTTTTTTTGTAAAAAGCAGAAGCCAAATGCAGTAGGGATAATTTGGTTCAGGTAAAATCCGTGGTGTGAGCTGCAGGAGAGTCCTGTGAAGAGTTGTGTGGATGAGAATGTTTTTGATACATTCATTCCTCATCTTGTTTCTCGAGACTCCCTTGACAAAATGATCTCACTTCTGTGCAGATGTTGTATCTCGTTTCCCTGGTGCAAAATAAGAGCCTTTGAAGCAGTCCAAGTATTTGTGGAGATTTTCAGCTTCTTGGAAAAGCTGTTGGAGGCAGCTCTGCTCAGGCTCTGGATGGAGCTGTGAGTGCACCTAGAAATGCACAGCACCAGGAACGTGGGACAGAAACAAAGCTGTTCTTTTTGGTAGGTTCTGTGTTGATTTAACAGCCTCTCATCTGTGAATCTGCTGAGGCCACTCCATGGCAGGGCTTCAGGATTTTTTTTTTTTTTATTTCAAGTATCAGAACTGTTGTTGGTTTGAATCACAAGGATTTGAAATAATATTTTTCTAAGGGTGTCCACCCAGGTTTTCATTCAGCTAATTTCTACTTTTGCCTCTTTGCTGCTAAAATGTCTCTTTCTGTTCTGCAGTGGCATTTTTATTTGAGGCCCTCGACAATGTCACTTGGCTTTTAGAGGAAATGGCTGAAAACAAACGTGTTAGAAACTGATTTTTGGGGATGGAAAAGTGGCTGTGGTGGTTCAGACCAAGTGTCCATCCGGCCTGGCGGTGTCTCCTGCAGCTCCTAGAAATGTGTGAGTGAGGAGAAGCAGCAACAGGGCAAAGTGGGAGAAATCCCCTCCCTGCAATATTCTTCCATCTGCAGCCACTTCCAGCTCAGCCCTCTGCATCCAGTGGGATGCATGAGCCATCCTAGATCTATTTTCAAGTGCCTTTCCAGGTTTCCTTGAACCTTTATAACCTGATATTGTTCCCAGTATTTTGGAAGGGATTTCTGACCCTGCTTGTGTAGTTTGGAGCCCGGTTCCATCCCTGGGTGTTGTGATGGAGGAGGACAGACAGCTCCTCCCTGTCCATCTCCGTGTGCTGCTCATGGTTTCCTAGATTGGATCACAGCTGTCCCCAGGTCCTCTATTTTTAGGTTGAAAACTCTGAGCTTTCATTATTTCTTCATTAGGGAAGTCATGCTGGACTTCTGCCATCCTCTGACATTTCCACTTCTCATCTGTGTATATATGTATATATAATTATTTTATATGTTTCTTGTGATGATACCACCGAACCCACCCACATTTGGACCTTTGGATGAAGCAGGAATTGACATAATTTAGAATAATTTTTCTTTTTGCTCTGTGCTCCCTCCCAGCCATTTCTCCCAGTGATCTGTGTGCTCGCAGCTGAGCTGATGTTCCCATACCTGTGTTTACCTTGGGCCCAGCAGTGGCAAAGGCCACCCTGCAAAGCTCTGGGCTGGCTGCTCTGCTTTCCCCACAAGTTCTGCACATTAAACTGGGCTCTGCCAGCGATGCTCCATCCTTCAAACCCTGCAGACCCAGGCTTTTCTGGCTGTGCAGGAACAGGTTAAGCCCAGAGTGCCAGTGCAGGGACTCCATGCATGACCTTCCCCTATTGTTTGCTCAGAACAGCTCAGCCCCACGGTAACAGAAGAACTTTGAATAGCTGAGCATCCAGGGCCTGCCTTCACTGTCTTAAAGGAGTTCTCGATGCTGGAGGAACGCTCAGCTCGTGTGTGCAGAGTGGGTTTTCATCGTTTCCTTTGACCTGTTCTGCTGTTCTTAAACACGTGGAGGACTCTGAGCTGGTGCCAGGCTGCGTGGAGGGGAAGCTGAGATGTGTTGGAACTTGTTTCCCACGTTCAGTTCACTCCAAAAGTTTGGTAGAATGTGCCTCTGTTTTTTAGAGGCCATTCACACAGTTTGGTAAAAGGCTTGAGATAATTAATAATTAATTAACTGCGTGGACTCCACTTCTTGGGCCCACACGATGATGTCTTGATGTCTTTATTTGTATTTTTCCTTTTGACATGGAGGCTGAGCAGTATTGTGAAGCAGTTAAAACATCCTTACCTGGAAGCAGGAGCTGTAGGTTGTTACCTAGTGAGTGGATCAGGAGGCACAAAGGTGAACTCAGTTCATACAAAAAATCTCTACTGAAACCCAGAAATTGCCTTGTTTTGTCAGCAGACCCTAAATAATCCTGTGTGTGTAAAAGAGACAGGCAGGGTATAAATTCATGAACGCGTGAGAGTTATTCAGAGGCCATTAATGAGCTGCAAAAGCCTTGTCTATATGCAAATTCCTATTCAGGGTGGGATTTGGATGAGGTGCTTAATGAGGTGGGGCAGAGGTTTGGTCAGTCAGGATGAAAAGGAGCAGTGATGGAACATCCTCCTCCCTCTGCCCCCAGAGTGGGATGGGAATGGGGGGAGGAGGGCTTGGAAAACCGAGGGAATGTTGAAGCAGAAACTGCAGCTCTGCCTCTCTCACTTGGTTGGGATTTTGATCATTTTGCTATCAGAGTTTTCTCTTTGGATCCCGGTTCATTCCCAGCGAATGCAGGATCCCGTTTGAGTTTACTTGCAGTGCTTTTCATGGATTTGAAATCCTAGGTGTGGCTGAAACTTGGCTTCTAAAAATCCCCTCATTCCATCGAGGGGTTTGTCTCTGTGCAGGGTAGGGGTTATTGTGGCAATAAATTAACTGGATTCAGTCTGATTGTGAGGAAGAGTGTCTGGAGGATGAGGTGTGGGGTTAGGGGAATGAAATCTCCCTCTTCCACCAAGCAATGTCCCTAGCATGTGCCAGAGTGCTGGGAAAATGTTCCTAAAGGCCCTGCTGAGCTCTGTGTGGGCCAGGAAAATATTGCATACAGAATATATAGAATTTCCTAACTCGCTGCGTGCTTGAGCCTATAGGTAACACTCTGGTAATACACATAAAAATGCAGTTTTCTGGCATGGACAGCTCTGGAAGCTGGAAGGACAGAATATCCCAGATTTTGAGGGCTGAAATAGGATTGTTGTGTTGGGATCAGCTTTGCCAGCAGTCCAGGCCTTGCCTAAGATGCATCTTCGGCTGTGTTTTCATTCCAAACCAATTGGAATCTCCTCATTGAGGGCTGAAGAAAAGCAGGAAGATCTGCTCCCTCTGCCATTCTTCTGCCATCTCGGTGCACTTTGCACAGTGGGGAGAAGCCCTGCTTGGGGCTGATATGAAAAACTGAATTTCCTGCTCCCCCTTTCCCTTTCTGTGTGCCCGAGGCTCTTTGGGCTCCAGCCCTGGGAGCTGCATTCGGGCCTTGGCACGTGCTGCTGCCATGTAGAGTGTAGAATTTATTTATTTAATTTATTAAATTAATATATTAACATTTATTTATTTATTTATTTATTTATTTATTTATTTATTTATTTATTTATTTATTATACATAACTAACTAACTAAATAAATAGCAGTTCTGTGAGGACATGAGGTTTTTTTTTTTTCAATGGGAGCTGAACTTTTCCCTGCCAGGATTTTCACCTGGGCTTGGATTCACATCATGGAACTCCTTTTGCTGATTTCTCTAATTATAAAATACGTTTCAACACTTTATCTGTGTCAATATATGATGTAAATTTAAATTCTGTACTATAAATATAGATTTTGATTATCATATTTATTTATTTATAACAAATAAATAAATTGCAGTTCTGTCGTGACAGAATCTTTTCAATGGGAGCTGAAGAACTCCCTGCCAGGATTTTCACCTGGGCTTGGATTCACATCACAGAATTTATTTTTTTTCTGATTTCTTTAATAATAAAATACATTTTAGCACTTTAATCAGTATCATTATGGGATGTAAATGTAAATCCTATACCATATAATAAATAAATTGCAATAAGTAAATCATTCCAGACTCATGGAAACACAAGTTTCTTGGTGCAGGTACCTAAAAATCTGACCCTGTGGATCCACAAGTAGACGCTTCTATAAAATAGAAAGGGGCAGCAATTCTAATAGAACAATCAAATTCTTAACTAATACAGTGGGAAAACATCTCAGAGGCACAAATCCTTTATTTAAATATCATAAGAACAGAATGTAAAAAGACAATTTCTCAGGATCCTTCAAGCTCTTCATTAATCTTGCTGACTTACTGCCATATGACTGCATAAAAACCCCAAACCTGTGTACTTTGGCTGCCTGAGGTAATTGCTGTGCGCGGCTTTGAAGACCTTAGGAAATAAAGAAATGTGGAATTTTCTTTGAAATTTGCCTTTTTCCATGCAGGTGCCAGGGTGGTTGCTTGGTGGAATCCTTGCTCTCTGCTGGTGTTTGCAGAGGGAACTCCAGGGCTCGTTTCTGTGATCACATTCAGGCTAATTGGTGGCAGTAATCAATTATTATTTCAGTGCTGCTAGAGGGGCACAGGCTGCTTGGCCAGGGGATTTCAGAGGCATTTGTTTGTCAGCAGATTTATTTCCTTTGGGAAGGGGAATCTTTTAGTAATAAATTATCATTTCCCATATCTGATGTTTTAGCTTATGTCATACTTTTTCCCCCTTTTTTTCCCCCCCCTTTTTCCCCCCCCCTTTCCCCCCCCTTTTTCCCCCCCCTTTTTTCCCCCCCCTTTTTTCCCCCCCCTTTTTTCCCCCCCTTTTTTCCCCCCCTTTTTTCCCCCCCTTTTTTTCCCCCCCTTTTTTTCCCCCCCTTTTTTTCCCCCCCTTTTTTTCCCCCCCTTTTTTTCCCCCCCTTTTTTCCCCCCCCTTTTTTCCCCCCCCTTTTTCCCCCCCCTTTTTTTTCCCCCCCTTTTCTCCCCCCTTTTTTCTCCCCCCTTTTTTCCCCCCCCTTTTTTCCCCCCCTTTTTTCCCCCCCCTTTTCCCCCCCCCCCTTTCCCCCCCCCCTTTTTCCCCCCCCTTTTCCCCCCCCCCTTTTTTCCCCCCCTTTTTCCCCTTATTTCCTCCCCCATTTTAAGCTGTTTTGGAGCTGTTAGTGGAGGTTTTTCTGTATTCCAGGGAAAATCCCAACAAACCTCCAGTGGGATGGATGTGACCAGGGTGATCCTGGTCCTTGGTACCCCCTGACAAAGCCTGAGCTCCAGCCTTGGGAATTAATTTCTTGAAGGGAATTTTGTCTCAAATTCCGAAAGAAACCATGAATTTTGTCATGTTCCAGTTTGGCTTTCGTGATTTTTTCCTTTTTCCAGTGTGAATTGTGAGCTGATCACTCCAGTTTTGCAGTTTTCCCTCTCTTGGGGCATTAGCAGAGCCATTGGTTACTTTTCAGGGAAATGAGATTCAATTATGTACTGCCTTCACCCTGCTGTTCAGCACTTTGCAATTCAGTATCCAAATTTAATATGATTCTTAATTAAAACTTCTTGAGATACCAGAATAATAGTCAGGGCTGATGTCGTCTGTCTCCTGTGCTGCGTCCTGGAAAATGGGACAAATGAGGAGAAAAAAGGGGATAGTTTGGGTGTATTTGAGTGCATAATCTCATCTCTTGAAGTGTTAGCTCATTTGGAGCTAATTAATAGCAAAGTTTTAGTGGATGACTAATTTTTCACTTAGGCCACGTGGGGAATAAATCACTTTGCAAGGTACAGAAATAAGATTGTATTTTCAAATCTTGGAGGCAAATCCGCATCTCTTATGTCAGTAATTTATTTTAATCAAGCTGGAGGTGACCAACACAGGCCAAGCAATGCTGGCTGTTGGTGCAGCAGAGATTTCCAGAGTTTACCAGCAAACATCCCCCTGGGTGTGGGAATGTTGCTCTTGGTGAGCGTGTCCTGCTGCTGACAGGCTCTGGGAGCTGCTCCTGGAGTACATTCATGGAATTCCAGGTGCATTCTTCTCCAGCTTTCCCTCCAAATTCACTTACAAAAGCTCCCTGTGCTTCACGCAGGTATTTGAGATATTTAGGAAGTGAGCAGAGCTTGTCTCTGGTTGGGAAAGGGAGTCTGACAGGAAAATCCAGTCTGGAAATCCCAAATCACCCCAAGAGCTGCTGGGACCATTTCTTCTGTGTTAATTGTGGATTCCACAGCGGATATTTTATTGTTTTAAACCGCGAAGGGAGGGGAAATCCATGTGCATTTGTGACCTCCCATGTGGCTTCTTGGTCCTGTCTTTTTTTACAGACAGACAGCATTTCAGACTGTGCCTGAGTGCTCTGACAGTTGTTTTATTTTGATTAGAAGCTGTGATCCTGAGTGGACACTGGGTTTAGGGAGCTCTTTGCACATCTGTCTGCATCTGCCTGGGGCTCCAGTGCACCTCATCCCAGAGGAGCTGGCTCTTGTGTCAGCCAGCAAGGCTTTGGTGAAGAATATCCTTCATAAAAAGTCAATTTGTCTGGCAGTGACCCTCTCCCAAATAATTGTCTTCACCCTTAGCCTCAGGTGTGTTTGCAGAGAGGCTCCTGTGTCAGATCCAGGAATTCCTAAACTGGAATTTCTGCCTTTGCTCGAAATCATTCCCAGCTGCTAAGAGAAAAAACACCAGGCACAATTAAGTTTAAGCATGGCTGAAAAGAACCTGGAGTCTCCAAGAAAATGGAGATTACCACTGTGTCAGCAACCTTATTTAATACCAAAAGCAATAATATCCTTCACCTAGCAGGGAAATTCTCCTGGGCCTGGTAAAACTTTCGTTACGGATTAAGATAAAACGGGGCTTGCTTTAAATCAAACCTGCTTTAGACATGACTTAAGTCTTGGCAGACTTCTCCTAACAAATCTCTCTCACAGCTGGAGCAAATCCCTGCCCCAGCAGCTCTGCCCAGCGTGGCTGGTGTGTCCTCATTGTCACCACACAAAAACCCCGCAGGGCTCAGGGGGAAAACTCTGAATTTGGGGGCTCTGCCTGGATCCTACAAAAAACCCCACAGGCTTCAGTGGGAAACTCTGAATTTGGGGGCTCTGCCTGGATCCTGCAAAAAACCCCACAGGCTTCAGTGGGAAAACTCTGAATTTGGGGGCTCTGGCTGGATCCTGCAAAAAACCCCGCAGGGCTCAGGGGAAAACTCTGAATTTGGGAGCTCTGGCTGGATCCTACAAAAAAACCCCACAGGGCTCAGTGAGCAAACTCTGAATTTGGGGGTCTGGTCACACAGTTGGGCTGAATACCACAAAAGCCCCACAGGGCTCAAGTGGGCAAACTCTGAATTTGGGGTGTGTGGTTGCCCAGTTTGGCCCGATCTCCCTCTGAGAGGAAAAAACTGTAGGAAAAGGGCTGGATTTGGGGTCTAGAAGGGCACTAAAATGCCAGGTTTAGGTATTTCCCATCTCCCAGAGCACAGCCAAATCCCACAGGCATCTGCCAAAAGCACAGGACAACCTGTAAGAGATGGGGATTATGTTAAAAATTGCAAATTCTGCCTTTGGCCAGCAGCAGTTCAGGGGGCTGGAGCTGCCTCTGTTTGTTTTTCCAATATCCTGTCACCCGTCACTGAGTTTTGGGACTTACATCACTGTGGGTTTTTGGGATCCAGGCAGTGACAGACATGCCAAAGAACTCGGTAACATCACTGGGGTGGGATCAGCTGGAGAGCTCTGGCTGGAATTTACAGGCTGGAATTTCAAGTTATCGGTGTTCAGGTATGAAACAGCATCACTGGGCTTCCTAAAACTGAATTTGGGCATTT
Organism: Molothrus ater; assembly: GCF_012460135.2. Taxonomy (NCBI): domain Eukaryota; kingdom Metazoa; phylum Chordata; class Aves; order Passeriformes; family Icteridae; genus Molothrus; species Molothrus ater. The sequence continues at coordinate 19,299,059 of NC_050490.2, forward strand.
ATTGGTGTTCAGGTATGAAAAAAAGCATCACTGAGCTTCCTAAAACTCACTGAATTTGGGGATAGTCAGGTTTCACCAACATAATAAACTAGAAGAAGTGCTTGCCAGGGGAATATTCCTTGGATTAATTATTATCTGTGGAATTCCAAGTTCTGTACCAGTCCCATGGGCAGGTGCAGAAGGATTTTGGTGGGAGATCCTGCCCAGAAGCTTCCTCCTCAAGTGCTGCAGTTTTTATGATCTCCTCCCTGCCAGCTTCTTCATGTTAGCACTGAGCTTAAAGCTATAGAACCTGAGCTTAAAATGGCACAATCACAGAATGGTTAAGGCTGAAAAGGCTGGTTCGAGGGTCAGAATGTTTCTATAAATAGGTTTGCAGCCATGGAATTGAGAAGGAAATCTGCTGTTTGTGAGCCTGCAAAGGTAAATAACACCTGCTGGCTGCAGCTCTGTGGCAGGGAATGCATTGCTGGGGAAAATCAGGAATGCAGCTTGAATTTAAGGAAGCCCAGATCTCTGGGGGCGCCCTCAGCAGCTCTGCCCAGGCTGTTTGGGCATTTCCAGCGTTGTTTGGTTGGCTGATTTTCACTGTTTCAAGCCTGTTTTTCTTGTTAGCTGTTCAGTTTGCTCCCACAGTTACGACCTGGCCTTTCAGCACTGATGCCCTGTGTAAACAGAGCTTTCTTTGATGAGGAAAGCCTCAATCCTCCTGTATGTGCAACAAAATCATATTTATACCTGCTGCTGCCTGGTCCCTTTACTCCTCTAGTTCTGCCTTCATTCCCAAAACCTTGGAGGTGCCACTCCAGCCGAAGAAGAGCTTTTCCTGATGAAACCCTCCTTAAAGGATGTTGCATCTTTATGATTGTTCTCCTGTGCCTCTACTCTGCTTTGAATTGCAGGGGCTCCAACCTGTGGCTGTTTTGGTTGCTGGACAAAGGCAGGAAGTCCCAGGCTGTCACTGCAGCTTCCCGGGGCTTGCTTCGCTCCCTCCTGCAGATTTTTGGGAGAAAGAGCTCAATTTTTATAGTTCAGCACTGAGAGTTCCTTCCCTTGGGTGAGCCTTGCAGGTGGGATTTAGGGTTAGGGGATGGGGGTTATTAAAAATGGGGATGTTTTAACCTTTGTGATTGGCCAGGTTCACAAATCTGAAATATGCCAGATATGCCAGAAGCCAGGAGTTCTGTGTGAGTGTCACTTTTCCAGAACATTCCTCGCAGGGTTAAGGAGGCTGCTCAGAGCTTGCAGGAGCTGTATTTTTACAGCTGGGGGCTGGAGTTTACTGGGATTCATTCAGAACCATTTCCATACTCATCTGACACTTCCTTGTTGCTTTTGTTAGAGAAAAAAAAGATCAATTTTAATTTTTTTTAACCTGTCTTTTAGAAGTGATTACAGAATTCCTTTTTGATAAGGGAGAGATTTCCATTTGTGTTGGCCTTCACCTTTGAAGGAATTTGCTGCTCTCTTCTGTCATAATGACCCTTAATTACTAAAAGATCACTAAAGCTAATCACTGTGTTTCAATAACAAATTTACTGTCACTGCCTGAAATTGATGTTTATAAATCAGTGATCTCCCATTTCTTTTTTTCTCTCTTTTTACTCATTCTCTTCCATCTTTTCAGTGGGGTTTGAGGTGATTTTTTTATTTCATTCCTATTTTTCTCCCCCCTTAATCTTTCAGGTTAATGCTTGGAGGACTGGGGAGAACCTGCTGGATTGCTTTAGGCACAGAATGTGGTGTGGGCCCAAGCCAAATGCTTCTTCTTGTGCTGGCAAATAATTTAAATATGTTTTGGAGCTTATTCCCTGCTTCTACTTATCATAAACATCCAGGAATAACTCGTTGGATTCTCCTGATAGATCCTAGGGTTGATAACTGGAGAAATATCTTTAAAAAAAAAAACATGGATCAAACTTGGATTTGAATATTCTGCTTTGAGGACGGTTTTGGTGCTGCTGGATGGGTGAAAAATGCTCAGCCTTGTCCATCACTCTGTGGATGCCACACAGTTTATTAAAAATATAACTAAATATTGGTTTTTACCTCTCAGATAAATCCCTCCCTTCTAAAAATGGGGGAAATAATTCAGGTTCACAGATTATTTGCCTGAATAATCAGTGCCTGTGAGACCAGCCACAGGTTATCCAGGGAATGTCTTATCCAGAAGCACCAGCACTTGGATTTTATTTATTTTTAAGCTTAATTCCCAATTTTCATGGGTCATGGAGACAAGATGCTACTCCTGAAATGCTCTGTGCTGAGGGCTGGAATTCCTTGAGCTCAGTTTGGGAATTTTTCCTTGGCTGGAACATCTGGGTTTGTGTGGAAAGCCAAATTTCATCCCTGCTGTTGCTGTTGCAGAGAAAATCCAAGTAAATGATTCTTACCTTCACCAGTTTTCATCTTGAATAGCTTTTTAAAAAATGTCCTGATTATTTTGGGCAAGAGCTGTAGGTAGAAGATCCCTTCCCTATGGATGATCACCCAGAGAGCCTGAGGGCAATGACATCAGCGCTGCCCATGGATTACTCCCATGTATTTCAATTATTTGGTTTCAATTATTATATTTCAACATATACTTCAATTATTTCTTTTCCAAATCTCCTGGGTGGAATACTCCTTGTTTCCGGGTGGATTCTTTCCGAGTGTTTCCTCAACACACAGAAATTTGGGATGCATGGGATGACACAGCCGGAAAAATGGCCCAGGTTGGACCCAGTGAGCACAGGGAGGTGGGAAAACAGCCTGGCCTCTGTCCCACCTCTCACAGACAGTTGTGGGGCTGGTTGGATGGCAGCAAACGCCCTGAGGGGTTTGGGAAGGCTGTGCTGCTGGGATGTTGGGATGCAGGGATAAGGAATCCATGGGTGATGCAGTTTTGGCGCAGGAACACGCGGTTGGGTTGGGTTGGGTTGGGTTGGGTTGTGGAGCAGGAAATGTCAGGGGTGTGTTCAGAGATCCCTTCCTCACTCCAGGAAGGTCTTCACAGGCAGGCAGAGCAGAAATGTGCCACCACCCCCTGCCAAGCTGGGTTTTTGGAAAGCATCTTCTGACTTTCGCTCTCTGAAAAATGTTTCTCACCATCCTCATCCTCTTTTTGAGCCCTGAGTGCTCCCTCAGTGCCAGAATGCACAATACCAGTGCGTGCTTGATGCTGGGATTTGTTGGAAACCAGTTTGAAACTGAGTGCCAAAACCTCGACCTTTTTAGAGCCAAACAGCATCAGCTCCTCGTGCACTGCAGTGCTGTTTGCAGGAATGAATGTTCCCCCGGCCCAACACCTGGAATTGCAGCGTGCAGGATTTCTCTGCAGCCAGTCCTTGGGAGCCCTGCCTGTCCTTTCATTTCTCTGCAGTTCAGCTTTTTGCCGTTGTTTTGTTACTTTATTTCCTGTTAGGATAGAGAAATCCCCACATTTTGCTCGTTCTGCTCAGCAGCCAGGGCTGGGGCAGTTGTTTGTTATTTGGGGGCAGTCTTTGTGCTGGGGTTTGTACCTGGCAGGTGCCAGTGATCTCTGTGCTCCACTGCTGCAGGCAACAGGAGAGAAAAGCAACATTTCCTGCAGCAAAACTCTTTGTGTCTTTGCCCTTCAGCTCTGCTGCTGCAGCTGAGCCAGTGAGCGCTTGGAGTTGAGGTGAGGTGAGATGTGACAGAGAAAATGGGAGAAATTGAGGCTTTTCCTGGATTTTCCTGGTGTGTTTGGCAGCACTTGGGTTGTTCCCCTGCTGTGTTATCCTGCCTGTCCCAGGCTCAGGATACCATGGATCAGAGCATGGAGAGGGCTTGGGTTTCTGCTGGTGGAGCTGGCTTGGTGTCAGATTATGCCCTTTTCTGACCCTGAGATGGGGCAACTGAGAGGTGGTTTAAAACTTTTATTCCATTTTCAGTCTCATGTGAAGGGTGAGACAATACAGATGTTATAATTCACACCATCACAGTCAGAGGCCAACTATTTCCTAATTACATTAAAGTGTTTCTTGGACTATCAGCTTTAGCCACACCATGCTGTAAATGCCTTAAAGCCAATAGTCTAAAATTACCCCTTGTGGGTCCTACCACAATGCATCTTTCACAGTTCTATTTCTCTAAAATATCTAGTTTTATTTGTAAGGCCATCCTTTGAAATTGTTTCTAGTTCTTTCTCTGTCAGCAGTGTCTGTCCTGTTCCATGGCATTTCTGAGTCAGCATTTCTTATCTCTTACAAATCCATTTCCCACAGGTTGGGTCCTGTAAACCACAGCTGGATTGGAGGAGGGACAGGAATTCTCCTGTGGATGTTGTAGGAGACTTTTCCCAGCTCAGCTTCCCAGGGGCACCGACCCCTGGCAGTGCCCTGTGCAAGGTGGGCATGGTTTGAGGCATTGCCTCCCTGTGATGTGGATAGGAGGTTTATCTATAAATTACGAAAGTATAATAAACACACCAGGTTTATTGCTGGTTTTAAGGATGGATCTGTCAGGGCCCTGAACGCTGCAAACAAAATTGTTCTTGTCCTCCTGTGCGAGGAATGCGCCGGGTGGGGAAGATGTGGGGATTTTGTTTGTTTTGGGCTCTGAGGCTGGCTCCAGCATGGCCCCTGCTCTCTGTGTGCTCATTCCAGCTCGCCTTTACCTTAAAAATGGAAATGATCCAGCGTGGAGCAGGAGCTTCTCCCTTGCCTCGGTTATTTCTTAATCCTCTTGTGCTCTTGGCGAGCTGAGCCCGTGAGTTTATCACAAAACAAGAACAGAGTGAAGCTCTGAGAGGTTCTGCCTGTTCAGGAAGTGACTTTTAATGGTGGTGGCATGAAACCCTTCAGCTGTAACTACTCATTCTGTTGAAGAAGTGTTTGTATAGCATTATAAATAGTGTTTTTCCATGTTTCAAATCTATTTGTTTCACTTTCCTTTCAGCTGTCAACACTTCAGATTGGAGCTGAAATGCCTTATTCTTTTAAGACATCTTCATTTCTTACCAAGTACCTCGTCTGTTCTCATTAGTGGCTCTCTGACAGTCTCAGAGTTAAGTGTGAAGAAGGTTCTTGGGGTATTCAGGGAAAGAAAAGAACTCCAGTTCTATCCAAAGGGTTTGTGGAAGGCTGCAGCAAGGATTTGCAGCAAGGTTCCCGAGCTGTGGTTCAGCAGAGCAGAAATCTTGTGGCAAATTTGACTGCAAACCTCATTAAAGACATGAATCATCTCATTTAGGGCTTTTAAATACCAGGAGCAGTTTCAGTGGAGGGAAAACCTCCCGTGGACACCTGGGCAGTGAAGATCTCTTGCAGGTACTGAAGCTCTGAGGAGATGGTGGGAGTTTTGGGCTGGTTTTCTTAAAGCCAAGGGTAGCACCTTTCTAGTCTTGGCACTTGAGGTTTGAGGAATTAATGTGGAAAAAATCAGAGCAGTGTTGGAGACTGAGCACTTTGCACAGTTTGAAGGACCAGAGAGGATGGGAGCATTTGTAGTCAAATTCAGAGATGTCAAATGGAAATTCTGGTTTGGGTCTCCATCCTTCAGTGGCTGGGAAATTGCAGAGCCCTCCCTCGTGTCCTGCATTAGCTGCTTTGGTCCCAAATCCATCCATCAAGTGTTGTTTGGAATCAGATCTTCTGGGGTTCGCTACAGAATGCTCAGGGTGTTTCATGCACAAGATTCAGGCAGCCTGTCACATCGATGGCTTGTAGGCATTGCATTTCTGTACGATTCCTTGGGAATCCAAACTTCTGCAGGGATATCATCCTCCCAGCTGGTGTCTCAGGCCTTCTGATGATGAGCAAGCCCCTGTCGAGCTCTGAAATGTATTTTTCAATAAAAACCAGGCCCTGAAGTTGATTTTCTGGCTCCTGCCTGCCCAGTTGATGCACACTGGTGGTTACTGGTTTCACTGGTTTGGGAAGTGTTTTTCTCAGTTCCGGGAGAAGTGGAACAGGTGACAAGTTGTACCGGTGTGATTCATTGGATCCTGTTGGGAGGCACTAAATGGCTGTGCTAATGAAGATGCTAATTAGCAGAGGGCAAAGCCCAGCTTCCCACTCAAACAGGACCCACAGCTCTGCTGGGAGAAGAGCAGAGCTGGAAGGGGAGGAAGTTTCCTTTAACCCAGGAAGGTGACAGGGCTCAAATGGGATTATGTTCACTCTCCTTGCACTGTCATTGATCTCCTTGCTTTGAACCTGCGTGGACCAGTTCTGCTGCATGGCAGAAGCTGAGGGAGGCTCGTGGAATTGCTGTTTGGAGTTGAGGACTGGCACAGCTTGGATGTTGTCAGTGTACAACTGCTTTTACATCCAGCTAGAGCAAGAAAAAAAATCGTACCATCAGAGATTCTAGCAAGCGATTAAAAAATAATTAGTTACAACCTTTATTTTGCACCGAGTCCTTTGCTCAGCTTTTTGCCCACGGAATGGAAATGCCTTTAGAAATCTCTCATTGCAGACTCGAAAATAAACACTGAGCATTGTATTAAATACCTGAGCAGTGTAAAAGGGGGCAGAGCAGGGGCACAGAGCCTTGAAAACTTAATGCTTAACGGGCTTCAAGCCCTTTCTGGTGTCGTGAGGATGCTGAAGTCACCTGTTAATTCTTTTGTTTTGTTTCTGCTGAGGATTCTGGAATTCACCTGTTAACCCTTTGTTTTGTTTCTTTGAAGCAAATGGTTCTGAGCCTTGGCGAGGGTGCTGAATTTACCTGTTAAGCCTTTGGTTTGTTTCTTTGAAGCAAATGGTTATAAGCCCTGGGTGAGGGGGGTGAAAGTCACCTGTTAACCCTTTGGGGTTTTTTATGGTGAGGACACTGAAGTCAGCTGTTAACCCTTTGTTTTGTTTCTGGTGAGGGTGCTGAATTCACCTGTTAACCCTTTGTTTTGTTTATGGTGAGGACACTGAAGTCACCTGTTAACTCTTTGTTTTGCTTCTTCGAAGCGAATGGTTTTGAGCCTTGGGTGAGGATGCTTAAGTCCCCTGTTAACCCTTTGTTTTGTTTCTGGTGAGGGTGCTGAATTCACCTGTTAACCCTTTGGTTTGTTTCTTTGAAACAAATGGTTCTGAGCCTTGGTTGCTCAGGGGGGCTGAAGTCACCTGTTAACCCTTTGTTTTATTTCTGATGAGAATGCTCAAGTCACCTGTTAACCCTTTGATTTGTTTCTTTGAAGTAAATGATTATAAGCCTTGGGTGAGGGTGCTGAATTCACCTGTTAACCCTTTGTTTTGTTTCTTTGAAGTAAATGGTTCTGAGCCCTGTTGAGGGTGCTGAAAGTCACCTGTTAACCCTTTGGTTTGTTTCTTTGAAGCAAATGGTTATAAGCCTGGGTAAGGGTGCTGAAGTCCCCTGTTAACCCTTTGTTTTGTTTCTGATGAGGGTGCTGAATTCACCTGTTAACCCTTTGTTTTGTTTGTGAGGATGCTGAAGGTCACCTGTTGACGCTCTGTTTTGTTTCTGGTGAGGGTGCTGAATTCACCTGTTAACCCTTTTGTTTTGTTTCTTTGAAGCAAATGGTTACAAGCCTTGGGTGAGGGTGCTGAATTCCCCCGTTAACCCTTTGTTTTGTTTCTGGTGAGGATTCTGGGAGTCACCTGCTAACCCTCTGTTTTGTTTCTTTGAAGCAAATGGTTATGAGCCTTCGAGTTTCGGAGCTGCAGGTGCTGCTGGGCTACGCGGGCAGGAACAAGCACGGCCGCAAACACGAACTGCTGACCAAAGCCCTGCACCTGCTCAAGGCCGGCTGCAGCCCCGCCGTCCAGATGAAAATCAAAGAACTCTATAGGAGAAGGTTCCCCCAGAAAATCATGACCCCAGCAGACCTGTCCATCCCCAGCGTGCACTCGAGCTCCATGCCGGCCACGCTGTCGCCTTCCACCATTCCACAGCTGGGCTACGACGGCCACCCCGCCACGTCCCCCCTGCTCCCCGTGTCGCTGCTGGGACCCAAACACGAACTGGAACTGCCCCACCTCACCTCGGCCCTGCACCCCGTGCACCCCGACATCAAGCTGCAGAAACTCCCCTTTTACGACTTGCTGGATGAGCTGATCAAACCGACCAGCCTGGGTAAGGAGAGCTCCTGCAGCGCTCGCTGGGTTTGGGGGAAAATGGTCAGATTCAGCTGCTGCTGCAGCAGCAGCAAAGGGTTAAATATTGCATCACAGCAGTGTTTAGAGAATTGCTATTTTTGGTAACTTTTGGAACAGATTGTTCTACATGGAGAGACATCTTACCTAACACTCATTAGTTGCTTTAGCTGAGCCTCTAAATATGGTTTAAACATCCGTTATTTTAAGGGGGGGGCTTTGAGAAAAAACAAACTAAATCTTAGGGAAAAAAAAAGGGAAAAAAAAAACCCTGTCTGCTTATAAACCACAGAGTTTCATTATTAAAAAAAACCACCCCAAAGTAAACAGAACTATCCCCAAATCCGTCAGGCTTCTAGAATGTTCTCTCCGTGCTGGGAAGGAGTGCCAGGCTGGAAATTTGCTGGATCCATTACAGCCTGAGCATCTGAATTTAGGGTTCTTTTGCAGTTGTGGCCACTTCCCTTGCAGCTGATTTTTGTGTGCAGGTATAAATCACTGGTGGAGCTGCTGAGGAGAATCTGCTGCTCCCAGAGCGTTATATAATGTGTGATTTTCCAGGCTCCATGGAGCCCTGCACAGCACGGTTAACTTCTAATACTCCTCAGTATTGCCTAAATGCACCAGGCCTGGTGGTTTCTGTGTGGTGGAACCTTCTGCTGGCTTGAAACCCCGGGAAAGATTCCCTGCTGGTAGGAGGAGCAGATTGGTGAGAGGAGATCTGGGGAGAGAGGGTGGGTGAGTGAGAAAAAAAAAAAGTCCTTAGCAGAAGAAATCCCTTGTAAACAAAGCTGAGCAGGTACTTTCCAGTGACAGTCTGGAGGGCTGGGGGATGTGGGAGGCCTGATGTGTGACTGCTGAGGTTGTCTGTGCATTTCTGAAGGATCTGGCACAGTATTTTGCCTTTTTTTTTTTATTTTTTTTTTTTTTAGCTTTAGCTGCTGTAATTGAGGGAAAAGCAGAGAGATTTTTGGTAATTTGATCTCGTGGTTCAGGTGTTCTTTGCAGAGGTGCACTGTATCTGTTTAGCTTTAATCTGAGCCCTAATTGCTGAATAACCATTCCAGGCAGTGCTGGTGCTGGGAGCTAACGAGGTGCTCAGTATGAGTCTCATCACTTTTACGGCAGAAATACTTCAGAATAAGGCTGTAATTTCCACAAGACATTCCAGTGCAGGAGTGATGGTGTGCATTTATTTATTTATCTATTTATTCCTGGATGTGGGAAGAGCCCCTTGCTGTCAGCTCTGAGTAGGACAGAGCACCCCAAACCCAGGGATCATCCTTCACTCCCTGCCAGGTCTCAGGCCTCAGGAGCTGATGGACAGTGGGATATTCCTCCCCTTTGTGGAGTGTCAGGGTAAGAAAATGGGAAGTGCAATTCCAAACAGATACCTTTGGAAGCAATCCCTGCCCTTTCTGGTAACTTCAGGAATGTTTGGGGCTTGTTTTGTGTGGGGATTCTGTTTGTCTGAAGGAATCCTATTGAAAAGCCTTTGAGTTGAGAGTTTGGTGGGGAGAGCTTCAGTATCCACCATAAAATTCTGGAATGGTTTGGCTTGGAAAGGACCTTAAGGCCCATCCCCACACCTCCCACTGTCCCTGGCCTTGGACACTGCAGGGATCCAGGGCAGCCACAGCTCCTCTGGGAATTCATCCCAGCCCCTCCCCAGCCTGTTCAGGCTCAGATTCATTTTCTCCATTTATGCATTTACTGATACTTTGACTACAAAATCTGGAATCATTTGTAGAACGTTTGCCCCAGATGGTCTGGGCATCCTTCTGTGTGCTGCCAGCAGTGTGGGTTTCCTCAAGTGTCCCATGTGTGGGTTCCCTGGTTTGTTTTCCACTGGCAGATATTACTGCAGCCACTCAGAACTTGGAATTTAGCCATTGTTTCAGCATCTCCCGCTTGCTTTTTCCCATCAGATTACTCATGGGATAGGGATAAAGGACTTTTGAATTGACTCTGGTTCCCTCCCCCACAAGGGTGAACTGGTGACCCGATGTGGGGTTTGGAATAATTCTCTGCTTGCTTGAGACAGAAGGGAAAGAAAATGTGTGTGAAGAGAGAAGAATCTGTGTAATTCAAACTTCACACCCTCCTGAAATGACATAAAACCGGGCAAAGCCGGTCCTTGGGTGCTGGGATCGCCCCTGGTCGTTCCCAAGTGCAGGTGGCACAGCTGGCAAGGCTTGCTCCAGTTTTCTGTCCCTTTGAGAAGTGATGGTTGGTTGAAGAAGCAATAACTCGAGCGAGCCTCAGGGCAGGGAGTTGCCCAGCAGGGCACTTGAGCAGGCATTCTGTACCCAAATATTTCGTGTGGGTGGGTAGCACACAGCTAATGCGAGGAACAGATAAGGAAATGAAATCTGCTAACTCTTATTCGTGCCATCAGGAACAAAAGGAGGAAATAGAAATTCTTATATATTTAAATAGAAATTCTTATATTTGAATGCAGCCTCAGCCTGGGATTCAGAGGGATGTGCTGGGCTGGGTTCATGGAATGCAGGGATTTCTCCATGCCTGCCCTTCTCACCAGCAACCTGGGATTCTGGGCCGGATCCCGGAATCCCTGAGGCTGGAAAAGCCCTCCAGGATCAGAGTCCAGCCTTTGCTCATCACCTTGTCCCCAGCCCAGGCCCTGAGTGCCACGTCCAGTGCTCCTTGGCCACTGCAGGGGTGAGACAAAGAGCCATTTGTTCCTTTGCAGTGGAGCTGTTGAATTTGATCCACATTTATTAGTCACCCTCCCTGCCAAGTGCAGAAAGCACGGGGATGGGATGGGTTTGTGTCCCAGCCAGCCAGGAAAGCTCCTCGTTCTGAAATGTGTGCTTGCGGCTCTCTGCCCCTGCTTAACCACCATTTTCAGGGACTTTACATTTTTTAATAAGGATTTTTTTGTGTTTGGAGGAAAAGCTGTCCACTCTGGCTTTGATGGAATGTTTGCCTTATTCCTTTGCTTCTCTGTTGTTCTCCTAATAGGATCAAAAGAGGAGAATTAAGGTTGTTTGTCAAGTGAAGCTGCAGCTCTCCCTTAATTCCCCCATTTCCAGCCCCCAGAGCACAGACATTGCTAATTGGTTGTTTTTTAAGCACATTTTCTAAAAGTAACTCCTAACACACAGATAAGATCTCTTTTGTGTGCTGAGATGTGTTTGCTGTGAGTAGCAAGGCCCAGAATTTGCCAGATTATTGTGGAAGGGACACGAGATAGTTAAACAGCATCTTAAAAATGCCTCTTGTTACAGCAAATGTCATTCCTAATTGCTGGAGCTGTGTAGTTGTTCCAAAAAACATTTTAACTGGCTTAGGGGTCTTTACTTACCTGTAAGGGAAATGAAGCTGTTTTATTTTTTTTTTTTCCAATTGAAAGGATTAAAGAGGCTGTGAGCTCTCCTCCTGTTTAAAATCAGTCCAAACGGCACAAGGATCATCCTCCTGCAGTTTATTTGCTGTGCTTCAGCTCTCAGTGATACAAACACAGCCCTGGAAGTTGGATCTGAGCCAGAGAAATGAGAATTTTTACCTGCGGCCTCCTGGAAGGAAGAGGCACAGATCAGTCATTATCCCTCAGAGGCAGCAGAATTCCAGCTCCATCAGAGCTTCCAGTGAGGCACTCTTGATGGAAGGCTCAGGTTAATTCCTTCATTTCTGTGCTCTGCTACCAGGGTTTCTGCAGGCAGCAGCATTTCCCCCTCAGGGGCTGATTCCCACCCTGCATTTGTGCCTTGCACTTCCCGTGGATTTTCCTGTGGCTGTGAGTGATCCTGGTGCCTCAGACCTGGAGCCAGATCTTGCAGCTGAGCTGCCTAAAATCTCAAGGGTGCCTGTAGTTCAAGGTACAGCCATTAAACAATTAAACAATTCAGTGCACGAGAAAGCTGGGCTGGAACCCATGAAAGTTTTGTTTGGCAAGAATTTCTCCTTTTTCTCTATCAGCGAGCTGATCTCGTGCTCTGTGCAATTGCTATTATGGTTTATATGAAAGTCACGCTTTTACTGTCTGCTGTGTTTATTATTTTTTTGAAATGTACTTTGTGGGAGGAAGTTCAACAAAACACTAAATTCTCAACTCAGCTTTGAGTTCTCTGACTTCCGGCCCTGCAGCTTTTAACTGTGCAAGAATGGGGTGAAATATTGGCTCTGTGCTGGGGCTGAGCTGGAATTACAGCACATTTGGGGTTCTTTAGTTGCATTTGCATGTGCTGGGCCCCAGGTTGGGCTTTCCACAGTTGAGAGTTTCTTTTGAGAGAGCTTCAAGCAACTGGGTAGCTCCTAAAAAAAAAGGATTTATTCAGGTTTTCTTCAGCTGATTGCTCAATCTCCTCGTGCGTGGAGCTGAAGTCAGTGAGGTTCCAGGCCATGGATGTCCTGAAGATTCCAGGCCATGGATGTCCCCAGGGTTCCAGGCCATGGATGTCCTGAAGATTCCAGGCCATGGATGTCCCCAGGGTTCCAGGCCATGGATGTCCCCAAGATTCCAGGCCATGGATGTCCTGAAGATTCCAGGCCATGGATGTCCCCAGGGTTCCAGGCCATGGATGTCCCCAGGGTTCCAGGCCATGGATGTCCTGAAGATTCCAGGCCATGGATGTCCTGAAGATTCCAGGCCATGGATGTCCTGAAGATTCCAGGCCATGGATGTCCCCAGGGTTCCAGGCCATGGATGTCCCCAAGATTCCAGGCCATGGATGTCCCCAAGATTCCAGGCCATGGATGTCCTGAAGATTCCAGGCCATGGATGTCCTGAAGATTCCAGGCCATGGATGTCCCCAGGGTTCCAGGCCATGGATGTCCCAGGGTTCCAGGCCATGGATGTCCCCAAGATTCCAGGCCATGGATGTCCTGAAGATTCCAGGCCATGGATGTCCCCAAGATTCCAGGCCATGGATGTCCTGAAGATTCCAGGCCATGGATGTCCTGAAGATTCCAGGCCATGGATGTCCTGAAGATTCCAGGCCATGGATGTCCCCAAGATTCCAGGCCATGGATGTCCCCAGGGTTCCAGGCCATGGATGTCCTGAAGATTCCAGGCCCTGACAAAGTTTCCAGGCCCTGCAAAGGACTTTCTTTGGATGTGGATGTCCAAAGGTTCCATGAGAGGACATGGATGTTTCCAGGCATGGCTGGAATGGAGCTGGGAAGCCATTTGGCTTCCAGAGAATCACAGAGAATATAAAGTATCCTGAGTTAGGACAAACAAGGGACAAAACCCATCTCCCTGGCCCAGCAATCCTGTCTTGTGCCTAAGGAAAAAACTTTTCTTGTTGAGAGAAGAACTTCTTCAGAACAGGGATGTGGCAGTGCTGCCTTTGTGCTGCTCCTTTGAAGTGGCTGACTTGGTGCTTTTAGCAATAAAAGTTCAAATATCGAAGCCTGAAAGCAGCATTGGAGTTGTGGGACGTAATTCAGGTGTCTGCAGGAATCAAGGGGCTGAATTTGAGTAAGGAGGATCCTCTGGTGTTCCTTCCCTCTGGAAAAATGATGGGTCAGGTGAGACCCAGGGATACAGGAGAGGAGAGCTGGGATCCATCCCCAGAGGTGGCTGGGAGAGTGAAGGGTTTGGCCATGGAATGTTGGCATGGAAGTGTCCCCTGATCTTCCTGAAGGTCTTCAGGAATGCTCCACCCCACGAGTGATTTAAAGAATGAATAATCACACATAAATGTCTGTCCAATTGCACATAATTTCCAGCTGATCTCTTCTGTCTTCTGTTTATACAACATATCAGAAAGAGTTATAAAATCCATAATATTTATGGATTAATTGTAGCCCTTGGAGTATTTCCAGGCTATTTTCATATATATCTTTAGGCACAATTTCAAATAAGCTCCTTCACATCTCTTTACTCCCTTCCTTTCCCACCCCCAGGGTGGCTCTGCCTGTTCCTCCTGAGGATTAACTGTGAGTTGAACAGAATCTAAAATTGATTTGAAGGGATGAATGCAGCAGCTGACCAGAGCCAGGGCTCAGTTTTTCACCCGTTCCAAGGTGGAGAACGTGGCCCTGGAACTTTCCTTTCCTCAGGGTGTTTGTGGGTACAGCTGTGACCTCTGGGGGTCCCAGAAGGGCTCCTCAGGGGAAGAAGGATTTGGGTGTTTACCAAAATCCTTCCCCTCAAGTGGTTTTGAAGCGTTTGGAAAGGTCAGGGGTGCAGCATCCATTGTGATAATTGGAATGAAGCAGAATGGCCAAGGTGGGACAAAAAGCAGCGGGAATTTGGGATTTCTCTTGGCTCTGGAGCTCAGATCTCCTGAATCCCACAGCTTGTGTAGGGCATGGCTGAAGGGTGTCAGGTATTGGATTTTGGGGTGCAGAGTCCTGCTTTGGCAGGGGCTGGGATGGATTTAGTGGTGGCTGAGAGGCTTTCCCAGGGAGAGGATCTGGCTGCTCCCAGCCCCATCCTGCTCACTCCAGCTGCATTTAATGCAGCAGGAAATGCAGGAATGGTGGGTGTGGGCTGGAAGTGCTGCTGCTTCCAGAACGTGACAGAGCTGGGGGCTCAGAGGCAGGAAGTGTTGATGTATAAATAAACACTGGGTTACTGGTGAACTCCAGAATTTGGGGTGGCTTAAAAGGCCATCCTGAGATTGATGCCTCAGGTTTGGATTTTATATTTTTCAGGTTCTGTGCTGCTTTAGTGCGTGGGTCTGGGCTTCACATGAGGGATGCTGAGCTCTGTGCACAGAGCAGGGACACAAAACAATTCCTGCTCCAGCTGGGCACCAAGGACCAATGACCCAAACCTCAGCCCCAGAGCACAAACCCCGTGGGCTGGAGAGAGAAAAACAAGCAGGGTGGGACTGCAGGGGCTAAAGCTGGAATGGGACAATGAACTGCAAGGTGCAAATGGAGCAGAACTGATCCCAGGGACAGAGCCCGTGCCCGGCCGTGCATTTTGGGGCCATTTTGGTTCATCTTGGGTGCAGCCCTGGCTGGGCTCTGGTGCTGCCCAAGGTGGATCCATGGAGGAGATGCTTGGAATGAATCCCTGCTTTATTCTGGAGCTCTGCCCAGCCTCTGCTCCAGGGCAGCCTGCACAAGGCATCAATTTGAGCTCCCTCATCAAGGTGGATCCTCTCAGCATTTTCCTCCCCCAGAGCCCCTTGGATTGAGCTTCTCCTCAGCTCCAGCACAGCCTCGGCTGCTGCTCCAGGGGCAGCTGGGGAAGGAGCCCTGGGCAGGGGGATCCCAGGGCTCCCCACACTTGGGGTGCTGTCACAGATTTCCTGCCCCGCAGCAGGCTTTGCACTCAAACCTCTCTGAATTCTCACATTTTCAAAGCTGTGCCCTCATCTGAGCACAGTTTTGGTCTGGTTGGGAGGCAGAGGTGAAATTTTCAGCAGCGGTGTTTGATAGAGGATTGAACATGAATTGATAAAATGCCTTCTGTTGTTTAAAGGAAAAGCAGAATGAGGCACCTCACCTGTCTGGGGAGGGAAAACAAGAACTGGGGAATGTCCTGGGCTGGGAACAGACACCCCAACCTCCCACCCTGTGCATCCCCGAGAGCATTGCCCCAGTATTCCTGGAGTTGTTGGGAATGTGCCCATTCCCTGGGGAGCTGTCCCAGTCCCCCCCAGCCTCAGGGGAAAATCCTTGTCCTGATTCCCATCCCAAACCCCAGACCCAGCATCCCTCCTGCCCCTGGGCACATGAGGAAGCTGGAAACTCCGTGAGGAGTTATGGAAGCCCCAGGAAATTCCACATTTCTGGTTAATATTTGGACAAATTTAGCTAATCCAGACCATTAGTTAGTGAATAACCAATGGGGCATCTCTTGTTTTTCTTACAGCATGCAGCAAAAGTTTCCTCTGCTCCTCATCCTCTTCCTTACAGCTCTTTTTGCCTTTGGAAACGAACACAATTATTGGGAATCATTGGGAATGGGCCCGTGTAATGATATCTTAGATAATTCTTGTGTAAAGTGCAAGTTTAATTTTAGTCCAGGCCTTTCTTTAGTACATTCCCTTCAGTATTCAATAATTGGCGATGCTGGCGGGAAGATGAACCTCAGTTTATTGGTGCTTAGGGGGCATCACCATCCCAACTCCGAGATCCCAAAAATTCCTGAAGGATTTGAAGGTGTCTGTGCCTGAGTGGAAATGGAGAGAGTGGCTTTTTCTCAAGACAGCAAGAGGTGTTTTACTGCAGAAAGATTGTGTGGCTATTTTTAGCCCTGGGTACTGGTGAGGTGGAACAGAATATTTTTAGAGCTGTAGAAAATGCAGCCACTCAAGCTGGGTTCTTTTTTTCACGCTGGTGCTGGAGGGGTTTTCCAAAATAAAGAGCAGAATTAGTGGAAAATGGCTTTTCTGGACCATTTTTATTTATTAAATAGGTGATCGATGGATATACATATATATTTATATATGTACAGTGCATATTTATATTTATATTTATATTTATATTTATATTTATATTTATATTTATATTTATATTTATATTTATATTTATATTTATATTTATATTTATATTTATACTCCTATACGATTTTAAGTGGTTTGACCCTGTGAATACCGTGTGTTAAAACAGTTTTCCCTCAAATTTTGGAAACTTTTTACCTCAGTGAAGTGTTTTAAGGAAATCCACAACCAGCAGGGCATAATTTTGTCCCTCAGTTAATCTGTACCAATCCTGGATCATTCCTGGAGTGAGGGAAGCCTGGAATAATTTAGGAAATGTTGATGAAATTAGGAAAAGAAAAGTTTGGGAGAAGAAACTCTGTAACTTTTTAGGTATTTTGACTTTTCCAAACTCTGTTGCATTCACGGTGCAAAAGAAAATGTTTTGATATTTAATAAATCATAGTTCTGGAAAAGAAACAATGAACCCAACCCCCCAGAAACATTTCTGGCATCTTTCTGAAGAATGTCCATATTAACTCTGTTGTCCTGGCTTGATTCCAGCTTTATTGGATTATAAATTCTATTTCCATCCTCTTGGTTTTCAATTGCAGATCTATTTTTACCTTTCTTTTGTTAAATCATAATCGTTGTTTGCAGGGCACAGTTGTTTTTGTAGCCATCAGAATGATTTTTTTTTTGTCTAAAACTGTATTTTTCTAGTTTTAATCATCCTCCAGAACTTCAAAAAGTAAATTGTGTGCTTGATTTGCCAGGATCTGTTCGGTGTTTTAAACACAGCAGATACACCAGATGAATTAACAGAAATCTGTCAGCTTTTCTGCACCCTGAAATTCCAAATTCCCAGTATTCCTGCCTTGAAGAATCTCGGATCTTTGGGAATAGAGGAGTTGGAGGCGGAGATAAACACAGAAATTTGGTTTTTAGGGGAACAGCTGCTCAGTGTTTAATGTGGTTTGGTGGGATCCTCCCGCATCGTTTGTGGGGTCAGCAGATCTGGAAGGGCTCGATGTGGGCATAGAAAGATGATAAGGGAGAAGATTAGAGAAAACCACAAAGAAAAATCAGATTTTGTCTCTTTTTTAGAGGCAGCTGCACATGCAAGGGGCAGAGTGGTATCCTGGGAGTAGCTGAGGAGCCTGACCATAGCTCAGTTGTAGTTTCAGGGAGCTCCTTGCCGCCTCCCCGTGCCTGCTCTGCTCCGTCTGTCAGGAGTTTGGAAATATTTTGATTGCCTTTTGGAGCATCTTTGCCTAATTAGCAGCTTTTCCTTCCCTTCCCTCCTTGCAATCTGGCCAGGCTCCCGTGGCAGTCACAGCGAGGGCTGCGCACAGAGCAGGGCTGGGGAGCAGGGGAGGCAGAGCTGCCCTCCAGGGATCAGGGATCCAGCAGGGATCCAGCAGGGATCAGGGATCCAGCAGGGATCAGGGTTTGCTCACAGGCACTGGGACACAGTCAGCGAGCACAGAACTCCAGGAGGATTTGGGTTGGAGGGGGGAGCTGAAATCCCATCCCCATCCCATGGATCCCATCCCCATCCCATGGATCCCATGGATCCCATCCCCATCCCATGGATCCCATGGATCCGATCCCATCCCCATCCGATGGATCCCATCCCATCTCATGAATCCCATGGATTGTATTCCCATCCCATCCCCATCCCATGGATCCCATCCCCATCCCATGGATCCCATCCCCATCTCATGGATCCCATCCCCATCCCATGGATCCCATCTCATCTCATGGATCCCATCCCCATCCCATGGATCCCATGGATCCCATCCCATCCCATGGATCCCATCCCCATCCCATGGATCCCATGGATCCCATCTCATCTCATGGATCCCATCCCCATCTCATGGATCCCATCCCCATCCCATGGATCCCATCCCATCCCATGGATCCCATCCCATCCCATGGATCCCATCCCCATCCCATGTATCCCATGGATCCCATCCCCATCCCATGTATCCCATGGATCCCATCCCATCCCATGGATCCCATCCCATCTCATGGATCCCATCCCCATCCCATGGATCCCATGGATCCCATCCCATCTCATGGATCCCATGGATCCCATCCCATGGATCCCATGGATCCCATCCCATCTCATGGATTTCATGGATCCTATCCCCACACCCTCCACTATCCCAGGGTGTTCCAAGCCTTCTCTTGGACATCCCAGGGATCCAGGGAGCTTCTCTGGGAATTCCATCCCAGCCCCTCAGAGTTTCTCTGGGAATTCCATCCCATCCCCTCCCCACAATCCCAGGGAGGAATTCCTTCCCAAATCCCATCTAACCCCATTTCCTGGCCATTTAAACCCATCCCTCTTGACCTAAAGTCCCTCTCCAAATCTCCTCTTTGAGGCTGCAGCAGTAACTGCACAAACACAAAATAAATACAAAAATACAAAACAACCCCAAATCTCAAGAAGAACCGTCAGAGGCCTTTTTGAATTCAGTTTTTGGTTCAAGCAGAGGCTTTTTGAAGTTTTCTGTCCTGGCACAGCTCCTGAGGGAGAGCTGGAGCAGGGAAAGCTCCCATGGCAGCACTCAGGGGATGTCCTTTCCCATTTTCTCCCAAACAAAAGTATAAATGCTTTAATCTGACAAGTACTACAGTTGGATGTTAGGAAATATTATTTCCTGGGAGAGTGGATAAGTATTGAAAGAGCTTTCCCAGGGAAGGGCTCAAAAAATCCAATTTTGATTTAATTGCCAAGGTGCTCTTCAGTCGGGAGTTGAACCTGGTGAGCTTTGAGGTCTTTTCCAACCTTAATAACTCAGATTCTGTGAATATGGAAGTTCAAGCCCCATTTTTCATATCACTGTTTAGTAAAGATAAATCTGTTACCAACACGAGCAGAGGAAAAAGGATTGAATTTCAGAACCTTGGGTCAAAACTTTGGCACAGTTTTCCTGCTGCACACAAATTCAGTTCCTCCTCTTTGCCCATTTCCCTGCTGGATTTTTTATTGCAAAAAAAGATGGGAAAGGGAAAATATTGGGAGATCCAAGGAATTTTGGTAGTTGCTGGTTGGCTTCTCTGGATAATTGAGCTTTAAATGAAGGTGGCATTAGTTAAATAGTCAGCAGTTTTTAATTAGTGAAGTGCTGGAGCTCACACCAAAGGTTCCCAAAAACCTTCCAGAACTTTTCTAATAAAGCCAAAATTGACCGTTTCCAGGCTAAAGCAAATAATACCTGGGAGAAAAATCAACCTAGCAGAAAAACCCATGGAAAAGGAGGAAATAACAACTGGAATTCCCTCATTTCTCTGCAGTGCATGAGCTTGGCTAATTCAGCTTTTGTTAATTAGAGTTTGTAATTGTGATCTTGCCATTTATAGCTAAAAATAGGTGTCAGATTCTATGGAAGAGCAAATGTGAAAGCAGATTTTCATTGTTAATTGTATACATTGTGTCTGTTTCCTGCAGACATTGGATGCAGGAAATGTATGCATTTCAAAATCCGAGTTATTTATAAAAGTTAATTCTTTCTCAAAGATTCCAAACAGCAGCTTCATGTCCCTGTTCCTGCTCATGCACAGCAGCAAATCATGGGATCAGTGAAGGATTTTGGAGCAGTGTGATGCAGGAAAGATTAAAAAAATGGAATTTTGGGAGGTTCCTGCTGCAATATTTACACTCAGTGTCTTTGCTATTGTTGGTTTCAACCCACCACACGCTGCTTGGAACAAAATCTCAATTCTCACCCTGAAATACTCACTCAGCTGTCACTCAGGGATGAGTCAAGAATGCATTATAGTAAACCAAAAAATGGGAAATTTATCCAGTGTTTAGTGCACGGATAATTATATTGATTTATTCAGAATAACTGTATTATATTATATAATATTTATTCAGATATTTATTCAGAACTTACAAAATGATGAAGAATAATGAGATTGAAGTGCAGCTTAGGAGCAGCTTTTCATTCACTGTGTGTTGGTGAGTGTGTGGAATCATTCTCTGGGGAGGTGATGCTTTCTTTCGGTTGATGATTTAAAAAACCTTTTTCATTGCTGCAGTGGCCCTGTGAAGGGCTGTGTTTTAGCTAAAACCACTATTTTAGAGATATTTAACATTAGTTTCCAGCAGGAGCATTTTACTCTTGAGCACTGTTTGGTTCTGGAGCGCTGTGGCACAGAGTGGGAAGGCTTTAAAATCAGATTTTATGGCTGCGGATCTCATGAGTTCTTGGCTTATTCTGCATATATTTGGTGCATTGAAGTCCAAAAAACATCAAACTGAAATGTGAGATGTCCCACGTGTTGTGCTCAGCCCCTCTGTGAACTTTGACAGGCCGAGCCTGATCTGGTGCATGGAGGGAAATAAAAAAGTGATTGATGAGAAATCCTCAGATGTATTTTTATTTCATATCAGAGCACGTTTGACATGAAATTACAGCGATAAAAAGCCTTGATTTGCCTCAGCTCTGCTGTTATCTCCAGCCCCATTTTAATGTACACTTTATAGGCACATAAAGTTTGTTCATTGTATTTTTATTTACAGGAGGCTTCCAATGGCAACTTCCTCAAAAGCTCTTCAGAGCCAGATGTGTCTGATGCTCCTGGAGTTAAAAAAAAAAACCCTGTGTGTTCTGACTCGATGTAATTATTTCCTGACTGCCCTGGCTGCTTTTTGATGCTCTCTGCTCTCTTGCAGCCTCAGACAACAGCCAGAGGTTTCGAGAAACCTGCTTTGCCTTCGCGCTGACGCCGCAGCAAGTGCAGCAGATCAGCAGCTCCATGTGAGTGGGCTCCAGCAGCCCTGAAATCCCAACAATCCGCCCCAAATCCACCCAGCTTTCCACAGCCCTGCTTGGGGACCGCAGGGGAAAACTCCTCTGGGGAATTTGTCTGTCTTGTTGTATGGGGAGCAGAGAATTCAGCCCCACCACTGAGTTTGGGGTGGGTTTCGCTGGTGTTAAGCGCCCTGAAAATCCAGAATTCTGCTTCCTGCAGCTCTTCCTTGCCACCAGTTTCTCTGTTAATTCGTTATAAAGTTGTGACTTCATGGTGATCCATCAGAATTTTCTTTCTAATATACAAAAAAGCCAAAAAAACCCCACAGAAACAACCCATAAAACGCATAACTCACCAAAACAAAAAAAACCTAAACAAAATCCCCCCAAAAAACCAGCAAAAAACCCCAGCAAACAAACAAAACAAAAACCAAAACAAAAAACCTAAAAAATGAAAACAAGAAAAAACCTCTAACAAAAACCCCCACAAAAATAGAGGTCAGACACAAATTTATTTACCTCAAAAAATAAAAACTCTTCCTTTTAACCTCTCTTGAGAGTGGTGGTTTGAGCAGGAGCGGCAAAGTCTGGTGTGCATTACATACATACCTGAAAGTGTGAATTTTCCATTTTTTTATGTAAAGATAAGATGAACTTCCAGCAAACTCTTGAGGAATCTGTATTGCAATACTGAGAAGTCTTGTGAACAGCAGGATATTTTAATCCATTTTCTCTTGTTTCCAGGGATATTTCTGGGACCAAATGTGACTTCACAGTACAGGTCCAGCTAAGGTAGGGATTTTGCTGCCTGTTGGTTTTTAGGATTTACCTGCCCAGCAGGTTGGGAATTCCTAGATGGAAAAGAGCTGATTTTCCTCATCCTGGTTGATTTTCTTGTCAGTGAATCCTTCCTGTAATTCCACCTTGGTCATTCCAAATCCATGAGCAGGGAGGGTTGTTTTTCTTAGCATGGGCATTCCAAGATCTGCTTCTTTAGGCACTTTGGGAGTCACCAGCCTGGTGAATTTGGGGGATTTTTAATCAATCATAAATGGATTAAATCTTCTGTCTCAGCCTGGTGGGGTGGGATGGACCAAGGGTGAGGAGGGGATGAGGGAAACCAACCCCTCTTGGATGATCCATGGGCAGGGATGGGGCAGGTCCCTGGAAGGAAGCCAGGGCAGCTGAGAGGTTCTGCTGCTCCTTGGGATGATGCTCACGGTCCTGCTGGCAGCAGGAAGGGTGTGTCCTGCTGGGACCCAGCAGCAAAAACACCTCTTTGAGCTGGAAAGAAATAAATCCAACAGCAGAAACCGCCTGGAGCTGCAGCTGGGACGGGGGAAATGGCGTTTGTGGACACCTTGGTCTTGTGTGGAGAGGTCAGGCTGCAGAAGAGGCAAAGAAGAAATTGGGGGTGGGATGAGTCAGGCTGAAGAATTCAAGGAATCTGAGGAGGAACCTCCAGGCTGCTGAAGCACTGTGATTTTGGGGGGTTTTCCTGCTCAGTGGCATCATTGGAGGGCTGTGTTTAGCAAGATCTGTCGTGATTTCAGAGCTCCGTGGAAAAACAATTCCTTCTGGGAAGAGATGATCTTTAGATCAGTGTAGAAGTGAAAGATGATGGCAGCTCTTTGCTTTTAGGTTTTGTTTATCAGAAACCAGTTGTCCACAAGAAGATCACTTCCCACCCAATCTGTGTGTGAAAGTCAATGGGAAACCATGCAGCCTTCCAGTAAGTAAAATCTCCTTTTAGTACTCATTTTGGGATGCACTGTTAGGAATTACCTGCCTGAAAATTTATCCCAGTCTTCGTTTTCACATTCTGGAGCATTGGAATGAACAGAAAAGATCAATTTGTTTTAGCCAGTAGATCCAGAGTTCATATGGAAGTTAAAATGCATCATCCCTTTTCGAGATGATACATTGATACATTTAGTAATATTCACATGAGCAGAGGAAAAAAGGATTGAATTTTAGAAACTCTGGTCCAAAGTTCGGGGGTTTCTGTTTAGTTTTGCTGGGACAGGAGGGGTGGCAAAGTTCCCTTTAATATTCTGTGGGCAGGGTTAGGATTTTGAATTTCCATCAGGAGAAAGAGCTTCTAAAATGCTCCATATTTTATTGTCTGATCCTTCTCTCTTTGAATTAACCACAGAGCCTGGTCCAGGTGTATCGGGAGGGGCAGGAGGCAAAAGCACCGTGGGATTCTTTTTTCTGAGAGCTGAAATTTTGCTTTTCAGGGCTACCTGCCACCAACCAAAAACGGTGTTGAACCAAAGCGCCCCAGCCGACCAATCAACATTACCTCACTCGTCCGCCTGTCCACCACGGTCCCCAACACCATTGTCGTGTCCTGGACTGCAGAGATTGGCAGGGTGAGTGCCTCTGGGGGCTCTCCTGCCTGCTTGAGAGATAATCCTGGGCAGAAAAGCCTTGCTGGGCTGGCCACGGATGTCCTTGTCTGTGGCGGTGTTCACGGGGGTCCCAGGAAGAGGGAGGAGACGAGGATCTGACTCTGTGTTTCAGAAGGCTGATTTATTATTTTATGATAAATATTATATTAAAACTGTACTACAAGAATAGAAGAAAGGATTTCATCAGAAGGCTGGCTAAGAATAGAAAAAGAAGGAACGATAACAAAAGCTTTTGTCTTGGACAAGGAGTCTGAGCCAGCTGGCTGTGATTGGCCATTAATTAGAAACAACCACATGAGACCAATCCCAGATCCACCTGTTGCATTCCACAGCAGCAGATAACCATTGGTTACATTTTGTTTCTGAAGCCTCTCAGCTTCTCAGGAGAAAAAATCCTAAAGAAAGGATTTTTCATAATTTATCATAGCTGCACTTGTCCAGCTGGAATTCCGTGCTGCCGGGATGTGCTCCCTCAGATCCCCCCCTCACCTCGGGGTGGGATCTCTCCCTCCTCATCTCTGTGACTCAGGGAGGGCCCAGATAAAGAGATCAAGGCATCCTCTAAGCCCTTTGTTTGTTGATTTGGCCAAACTTCAGACTTTGAAGCTTTTCCTGACTGCAGGGACTTGACAAAGCTTGGCTTGGACTTGCAAGGAGCGGGTGCCATCGAGCGCAGAGTGGCCCTTCAGAGCTGTGAGTGTGGACACAGCACAGCCCAGCTGATTCCATTGACCTTTTCTACATTTCTCCCAGCTGCTCTCCTTATCCTTCACATTTAAAACCTCATGTTTTTACCTTTTTTTTTTTTTTTGTGGCTGTTGGGGGAGGAGGTTACAACCAGTGTCAGAAAATCGCTGATGCTCCACCGGGCTAATGAAATCTGGAACATACTGGAAAAAGTGACTCCAGTAAATCAGCCATGAATTACTGAGCTGCTTTCAGTGCTGGCACCAAAGCTGCTGGGTGGGCATTCCAGAGGCACCGTGTGCTGCTGCCACTGCCCCCATCCTGTTTTTAGAAGTGCCCAGAATTGTCCTGAGGTGAAACTTTGGCCAAGAATTTGTCAGCCTGCAAAGCCCAGCGTGGAAAAATGCTTACACTCCAGTCAGGGACAATGGGCAGCTCTGAAACACCAGGGTGGGATTTCGGGGTGGATTTCTTGTGGAACAGAAAACAATCTCCATTCAGATGATGGCTGAGTTACTCTGGTCCAAAATATCCTCTTTTATCTAATGAGAGCTGCAGGTATCAGAAAGTAGCAGTTCCAAATCAGCCTCTTGGGTTTGCGTGCTGAACTGCAGGTGGGTGAGTCCCAGATGCTGCTCTGAGGGATTCACAATTCAGGATTTAGGGACAAGAAGGGCCTCAAGTTTGACTCAGTCCCTTGGGAGCTGGCTGCTTCTCAGGTTTCACAGATTAATCAGTTATAAAGAACATTTTGGGGAAGTTCTGGCATAAATAAGCATTATAGGGCAGGGTTGGAGCAGTCTGGGACAGGGGAAGGTGTCCCTGCCCATGGCAGGGGTGGAATGGGACAGGATTTAAGATCCTTTCCAACCCAAACCATCCTGGAATTCTATAAAAAACAATCCTTCCTAAACAGATTCTTTAAGACACGACCTTTCCTGATTTGATTCTTTGAGACTTTGACAGTGAAATGTGAAGAATTATTTTATATTTGGCTGTGCTGTTCCCCTCTCCCCCTTCCCTCAAGAGTCAGTTCTGGTCCCAACTGTGCTCCCTACCTTTGCTGGAGTCCTCACTGTGATTTTTACACAATCTGTTTCAAGAGCCTTCTGTACAAGATGCCTTGGGCAAGTTCCTGCCTTTGTAGATTCAAGCTGTCGGTAAATAATTTCACAACGTTAATTAGCATTTTTCTAACTCCTCTCCTAATTGAGGCATTAAACAAACAAGTTAAGGCAGTAGTGGTTTTTAACGATGTGAGAAGCGTTCATTGTGAGAATAAAATATTTAAAATGTGGTGTTTCTGATGCTGCTCCAATTGGTGTGATTTTGTGGTGAGATATATCACTGAGAGCCTGCCTTCAGATCCTAAATAAAGGATGGGGGATGTCACAATTGCATGGATTTTTTTTAAAGTGGAAACGTGTGGCACTTGCTGAGGGAAGCCTTTTATTTTTCAATTTAAATTGTAAGAATGCAGCTCCAGGTTTAACCAATGTTCAAATCAAAAAATAATAGATGTGTCCTAATGTGAGAACACGGATTTGGTCCTTTCCATTCTGGGGGATGAGAGGTGTTGCTGCTGAGTCACATTTTTAGAAAGACATTTATAACCTGATTTTTCTGGAGATTATAAGAAAAATGAGAGCTTCAGAAATCCCAGGAATTTGGGCTCCATGGCAGGAAGACTTCATTCCATGAGGGAAGGTTCACCTGAGTTGTGGCACTTGACAGAGTTGGGTTCTGCCTCTGACCTGCTTTGGTGGTGAAATTCACATTTCAGAGACAATTGAGTGCAGGGAGAGAAGAAAAAGATGGCCAGTGCTTCAGGTGATACTGCAGGTGATGCATCTTGGGAAGAGGCATCACTGTTCCTTTTCCTATTTTGAAAACAAAATAGGCTTTTATTAAAAACAAGAAAAACTTCTGATCATATTTGACCTGACAGCTTTCCTTAAATGCACTGACACCAGTGCAGTGCTGAACATTATCCATATAAAATTAAACCACTGACACAAGTGCAGTACTGAATGTTATCCATATAAAATTAAATATACTGACACAAGTGCAATGCTGAACATTATCCATGTGAAATTCAGTGTACTGACACCAGTGCAGTGCTGAACATAGTCCATATAAAATTAATATACTGACACAAGTGCAATGCTGAACATTATCCATGTGAAATTCAGTGTACTGATACAAGTGTACTGAATATTATCAATATAAAATTGAAGTAGCTCTCCTCCATGGTGCTCTGCAATCCCATAGCAAACTGTTGAGTGCTGCAGATAGGGTTTTCCCTGATGTTTTTGGGTTTTCCCTGATGTTTTTGGTGTTTTCCAGAACTATTCCATGGCAGTGTACCTGGTGAAGCAGCTCTCCTCAGCAGTGCCCTGCAATGCCATAACAAAATGTTACTTGCTGCAGACAGGGTTTTCCCTGATGTTTTTGGGTTTTTTGCAGATGTTTTTGGGATTTTCCCTGATGTTTTTGGGGTTTTCCCTGATGTTTTGTGCTGTTTTCCAGAACTATTCCATGGCAGTGTACCTGGTGAAGCAGCTCTCCTCCACGGTGCTCCTGCAGAGGTTGCGGGCCAAGGGAATCCGGAACCCGGATCACTCCAGAGCACTGAGTATGTGTCTGCTGGGCTTCTGTAAAAAAGGACAAAAATTCACTTTTTGTGAGGGGAGATTGGGAATTAGGACTGTGCTAACCAAGCTTTGGACTTCCTACAGCCCTCTGGGCTTTGGGCATGTGATAGTGGTGTTCTTTGTGTTCAGCTCCAATTCAAAGACTCGGAGCCTTTGTTTGCACTAGGAGCCAGTCCAGGAACCCTGTTGACACTGTGAGGGGAAAAATGCAAGAGAATCTCTTTCAGCTCAGCCATCCTGGCTTTGTTTGTGCAGAATGGCACAACTGTGCTCTGCAGTCAAGTGGGCATTCAGTACCTCAGGAGCAGGAATTGGTGGAAGTTCGTGGCATAAAATCAGCACAAACTGCTGCGGGTTTGGTTTTCAGGGAAAGGGGAAAATCCCAGCCCCTGATAATAGTGGTGGTACTCTTTAATTAATGCTCTCATCAGGGACTGTACCTTCTACAGAGGGGAAAAATTAGTGCAGCAGCAAAAAATGGTGCAGAATGGCACAAGTTCTACCATGTTTTACAGTGAGGTGGGAATGCAGCACCTCAGGGCTGAAGCCTCCCCCTGGGCCTGGGTCTGGGCATTTTTGTTCCCAAAGTTGTGGGGTGAGCCTGGGAGAGTGCCCAGCACAGAGCCCCTCCTCACTACAGAGTGAATTTGCTGCCTTTCTGTTTCCTCTGACAAGAAATTGATGGAAGTTTGTGGCATAAAAACATAAAAACTGCTGCAGGTTTGGTTTTCAGAGAGAGGGGGAAATCCCAGCACCTGATCCATATAAAATTACTCTTTAATTAATGCTCATATCAGGCATTGTACCTTCTCCAGAGGGGAAGAAATGAGTCCAGCTAAATAATAATGCTGGGCATTAATTTGCCATAATGCAGTTTGATGACTTATGAACAAAATGCACAAAAATCTACAGATTTATGCACAAAATGCACAAAAATGTACAAAGTTCCAGGTGGCAGCTGCTCTGCAGGGTGAGGATGAAGGTGTAGGTCCAGTTCTTAGAGCAGGAATAAAATGACTTTGACTTGTTCATTTTACCAATGGCTGCTCATGAAGCAGGCCTTGTAAATAAAAATAGAGGATGAAAAACTCCAGGGATCAAAGACTTCAGTGTTTCACTGCAGTTATTTGAATCTCAGATTTTGTCAGGGCACTGCTGACTGCCTATTGCTCAATTTGCTTTTCAGTTTGAAATCACTTGATGATGATTTTGGGGGTCATAGTGGTGCCTGTCCATGTGAGAGTTGTTAACAAGTTTAGCTTGGAGTTGGAAGTGAAATTAATGTGATATTAAATAGTAAATAATGGTCAGGTACAAAGTTGCATGCAATTGAGTGAAGGCATTTCCGGACAAACACATTTTTAGGGGTCTCGAATTCAAAGTTTACTCTGCCATTTCAGATTTATTTCATTTCTTTATCATCCAATTAATGTTTGATTTGACCTAAAATAAACCTTTTCTTCTTTCGAATACCAGTTAAAGAGAAACTAACTGCTGATCCAGACAGTGAAATAGCAACAACCAGCCTAAGAGTGTCTCTGCTTTGTCCAGTAAGTTGATTTTTTTATTCCCTCAAAAGTGATTCTGATGGAAATGTGGCTGTTGTGGGAGAAGTTACCTTGTGTTTACCTGGTGTAACTTTGTGGGGACAGAGAGCAGCTGAAATTCTCCGTGCTGAAAAGCTTCTGAAATGCCCCAGGGAAAATGAATATTCCATTAGCTTGGAAATGTTACTCAAAATATATGTAAGCATACATTTAATGTGTCACTGGATCCTCTTGAGAGTGCAGCTTGGGCTTGGGTTGATGAAAACTCTCACAAAAAGGGGGAAAAGGGGGGAATCTGATGTTCAAAGCAGCCAAAGGGAGGCAGCACCTCCTGGAATTGTGCGAATGCACGCTTGGATTTAATAATCTGAATTTAAAACCAAAGCAGTGTCCTAGAATTGTTCACACCAAATGTTTGGATCCCACAGGAACTGAGCAGCAGCACAACTGTTGAAATTCTTACCAAAATTAATGACACATTAAATTAATCTGTTTCTTGTTTTGTCTCGATCTGCTCCGGCTCGACACAAAATTCTCAGTTTTAAAATCTAAACAAGAAAATTGGAGTTTATTCCTCCAAAATTGGAGCTTATTTTATTTTTCCAGTTATTACATATGTTCTTAGACTCTAAAAAGATCAACTTTTAGAGGTGTAAGCTTTGCCTCATAAGAAGGACAATCAACTGTGTGGTTACTTTATATTTATATAAAGTGTATATATATAAAATAAATATATAGATAAAATGATAATACAATTAATAATGAAATATAAAATATAAATTTAAATTTATATATATTTATATATATATATTTATATTTTTATTTTATATATATATATATATATATGTATATATATATGTATATATAAAATATTCTTGCAAATGCTTAAATGTGATACTGTCACGATCTTCAGTTTTATTCCTTTCTCCGTGCCAACATTGATTCTGGCTAAGAAAGATAAGGAATTTATAAGGTAGATAAAATTAATTAATCTGTGGAAAGATCCAGGAATTTCATTCACCAAATTAAATCCTGATCTGTAGAGTTAAAACCTCAGAATTGATAATCTCAAAAAGCTGTAACTTCCATGTCATATTTTGGAACACTGAAGCATTAATTAATTATTTTAAGTAACTTGGTGCATCTGGTGGAATTACAGATTTTATTCCATTTATTTGATTTGTCAGGGTGGTGTTTTACAGATTGGATTTTTCTCTTTGTCCTGATTGCCTCCATCACTGATCAAGTTCTCCTTCAGTGCTTTTGGGTTCCCTTTTTCCCACTTTTTCCTCCTTCAGTGCTGCCTGATTTCCCTGCAGCTCTTGGAATAATCCATCCAGGCTCAGTGGGATGAGGCTTCACCTTCCAGGCTTTTACCTGGATCCAGCTCTGGATGGAATTCCATTTTCAGCCCTGTATTTTCACTTGCTAATCTACAACCTTTTGGCTCAGGGAGAAATTTTAATCTGTGTTTTGTGGTTGTCTTCTGATGTTTAAATGCTCTGAAGCTGCACCTTGAAAATGCTGATTTGCTCTCCAGCAGCAGAATGGAAAATTCAGGAATTTCGCATCACTCTGGGATTGGGAGGGTGGTGCTCTCCTCTCTGCTGGCTGTGATTCTCCCTGGGAATAGCCAGGAAATAAAGGAGGGTGGTGGGTTTAGCCTTTATAACTTTAATTTTAGTTTTAATTTCAAATTTAGTTTTAAATTTTAATTTTTATTTTTATTTTTAATTTTGCCCTCCAAGCTGCTCAGAGCTTCCTTGGAATTTGGCATCCAGGATCCACAGGGGCTGCTCTGAGCCTGGACTTCAGAGCACACTCAAATTCATGTTCATTTTTCCCCCTGAAAGCACAAAGAAATAAATCCCCAGGCCCTGCAGCAGGACCAAATGTTTAACTGGAGGAAAATTCCAAATCCAGGGGTGCTCTGGAGGTTCTGCAGCTTTGTTTACAAATCCTCAACTCCCGTTTTTTAGCAGGGAAATAGAAATGTTTTGTGTGCTCGTAAAAGAAATTAATGCAGTGTTTCTTTGGCTGCCAGCAGGCAGGAGTCAGTCCCAGTGATGGGAATGCAGCTTTTCCACACTTGGGATGCATCCCTGCTTCTTTTGGTTTTGTGTGGCAGAGCTGATCCAGGAGGTTCAGTGCCAACAATGGGAAAAAAGCATCAACCTGGGAACCCTGAGCATGGTTAAATCCCATCACAGGCAGAGGTTTTTTTACCAAAACACTGGGAAAAAAATCTTATGTTTTTTAAATCTGTTTTCTTTTTCCTCAGGGACATCACAGGCAGAGGTTTTCTACCAAAACCTTGGGAAAAATCTTCCTGGTTTTTAAATTTTGGGCTGTTTTTCCCTCAGGGACATCACAGGCAGAGATTTTCTACTAAAATGTTGGGCAAATCTTCTTGGTTTTTAATCTGCTTTTTTCCCCTCTGAGTAGATGGGGGTTTAAGTCCTTCCTGCCTTTGACTTTCCTTATTTTCCTTTTGAAGCATCCAGGTTTTCCCTCTGATGCTCCTGAGCTGGGGGTCTGTGCCCAAAAATCAAATGAGCCATTGCCCCAGCAGCTGGGAGATGAGAATGCCTGACACACACAGGGCAGGGGAGGGGAGTTGGTTTTGGGATGGGAAGAATGCAGGTTTTGGGATGGGAAGAATGCAGGTTTTGGGATGGGAAGAATGCAGGTTTTGGGATGGGAAGAATGCAGGTTTTGGGATGGGAAGAATGTGATTTTTGGGATGGGAAGAATGCAGGTTTTGGGATGGGAAGAATGCAGGTTTTGGGATGGGAAGAATGTGATTTTTGGGATGGGAAGAATGTGCTTGGTCATGGATTTGGGGGGAGGAGTTGCTGAACACCTGGCACCAGAGGATCTCCTGTGGGAATTCTGTCCCCAGGGAATTCTGTGTCCCCTCCCATCGCTGGGGACAGGGTGACAGTGACTGAGAGCCAGGGGGAAGGAAAATAAATGAGGTTTCAGTTCAGAGGGAATAAAAACAAGGCCTCACCATCAGGCTGGAGGAAGTGGTGGCCTGTGAGAAGAGCCTTTGTTTGTGGTGTGGGTTTGGGTTTGGGGATATTCTGGTGCCATCCTGTGGCATCCTCCCTGTACTGCTCAGCATCAGCTGGATTGAGCCACATCCCAAAAATCCCACTGCCAGCCCTGGGAGCAGCCAGAGCTGCTCAGGTGCAGCCTTGTGGATGTTTTAGCCAAATAAACACAACTTCAAACTCCTCAGTGGGAACAATTATCCTCCTGATGCCTCAGGTTTGGATTTTTATATTTTTCAGGTTCTGTGCTGCTTCAGTGGGTGGGTCTGGGCTTCACATCAGGGCATGGTGAGCTCTGTGCACAGAGCAGGGACACAAAACAATTCCTGCTCCAGCTAGGCACCAAGGACAAATGACCCAAACCTCAGCCCAAGAGCACAAACCCCGTGGGCTGCAGAGAGAAAAACAAGCAGGGTGGGACTGCAGGGGCTAAAGCTGGGATGGGACAATGAACTGCAAGGTGCAAATGGAGCAGAACTGATCCCAGGGACAGAGCCCGTGCCCGGCCGTGCATTTTGGGACCATTTTGGTTCATCTTGGGTGCAGCCCTGGCTGGGCTCTGGTGCTGCCCAAGGTGCATCCATGGAGGAGATGCTTTGAATGAATCCCTGCTTTATTCTGGAGCTCTGCCCAGCCTCTGCTCCAGGGCAGCCCAAGGCATCACTCCATAAATTGTTGTTCTGTTGGGTTTTCGTGTGGTGAAAATCCTGTTCAGACCTTGCTGCTCTCACCTTTGGTGTGGTCGGTCCAGGCCCCTCCTGAGCTGCACTTGGCTGCAGCAATGCTTAAAACAAAGAAGTGATTCAAATAAACAAAAATACATATTATAGTAGAGCCATGTAGCATGAAGTAGTCAATAAACAACAAAGTTCAAAGAGTTTGTTTTTAGTTGCACCAAGAGGAAGAAATGTGGGAAATAGTAAAGGTAAGATTTTCAGAAAGCTGTAAAAACAAGCCTTAGAAATAGAACAGAGAAAAAGGAACTAACTACAGCTGCACAATCTGAAAGTAGAAAAATTACAATAGTAATTTTTAAAATAGTAATAAAAAAATTACAATAGTATAGCAAGCAAGAACATTTGGGGTTTTTTGAGCAACTGCTGGGGTTTTGTGAGGTGATGTTTATTTCAGATAAAAGTGAAATTCCTTTTGCTGTCTGCTGTCCTTTCAGTGTAATGATGCTTTCATGATAATGAAGGATAATTCTGGTTTTGGTTGATATAATACATTGAATAATATATAATAATTCTATTTTTGGTCCATCCAGGACACTGCTATTTACAGGTGCTCAGTGCATTTTTGTTACAGGAATATGGCAGGATGTATTCTTTCAGCTTCCTGGGTCAAATAAAACTCAAAACATGATTTCTATTCACTTTTATGCCATTTCAAACATACAGGGAGGAGGGAACTGTGTGCATGTGACAAAACTCAGATTTCTGAGAGTTCTTTCTGGAATAAATCTCAACCTGACTCGTGTCTCTTTTCGGGCAGGAAAGCCCTGGTGGTTAATTTAACTCCAAGGTAATAAAATCCTCTTTTTTTTATCTCTTCCAGCTTGGCAAGATGCGCCTGACCATCCCCTGCAGGGCCCTGACCTGCTCCCACCTGCAGTGTTTTGATGCCACCCTCTATATCCAAATGAACGAGAAAAAGCCCACCTGGGTGTGCCCTGTGTGTGACAAGAAAGCTCCTTACGAGCATCTCATCATTGATGGGTGAGTAAAGCTGAAATCAGAACCCAAGTGGGATGGTCCTGTCTGAAACCAAGTGGGTTTCCCTCCTGTTTGGAGCTCCCCGTGCTGGATTTCCCTGCTGCTGGTCAGGAATTCCTGAGCAGCTCCTTCTCAAGGATTCTGCTCCTTCAAACTCAACTTGATAGTAATGAGAGCAATTCTCAGTGAATTCCTGAGCTTTCCTAGGTGCAAACAGCACATGTTGTATTTCCTTTTAACGGAGCAGCTGTACAAATCTGGCAGGGCTGATAACAGACGGAGCAAATCAATGCTGCCACCCCTCTGAGTGCCTGCACAATTCCGTGTACAATTTCACACTCGGGGAGTTGCTATCTATAGAAAGTGACACACAGATTGATTCCCTGGCTCTGCCTGCCTGCAAAACACTAAAAAAATAAACAAATCTCACCTCAGGCTGGGCCAAGTGTGCATTTCTGGGGTTGCATTTTAATTTCTTTAAGAGAGAAATTTTTCTTTTTTTTTTATAAAGGGAGAGAACGGGTTAAGAGGTTTCTGAGAATACTCTCACTATAAAAAAAAAAGCCCAAAAATGGATGAAACACACCCACAAAAACCCCAAAAGCAAAGCTGAAAACCCCCAAGAAACACCAAAATCTTAAAAAACCACCTCACCAACGATGAGTCTCTCAGGAAAGGTGTGTTTTATTCTGCCAGGGAAGGATGAGGTCACTCAGGATCCCTTTAGAGCCTTGCAAGAGACATTCAGGCTGTTCTGGACTCCTGCATCCCCAGATTTCCAGGGATAAATCTGCCTTGGATCAAAGAGCTTGGGGGCTCCTGCTTGAGGTTTCTGCCTAAAACAGCAAAGCCAAAAAGCAGGAATAATGCAAACCCCACATTTTCCTATTTCTCCTGGTGCTGCCAGGTGCAGATGTTGGGGTCTGATCTAACTGGAGCATCCCAAAGAGAAAATTATTGGTGGAAAATGCTCCAATCTGGAAAAGAGGGAGCTAATTAAACCAAGCTCTAATTAAAGCCAAGTTCTTCTCTGCAGAACCACATGAATGGGCCTGGTCAGAAGCTGGAATTCCCACTGGCAGTGATGTGCTGCCAGGATCCTAAAATTTTAGGACATGCCTGTGGGAGAAGAGGCTTGCAAATTGAGATTCCCAGCATTTGCTAGGAAGTTTCACAAGTCCTTAAATCCTCAGATTGAAGAGAGGTTTCCTCAGTTAAGTTTTGTCAGGATTTTTTATCAACTCTGGTTCACAGAATTCCTTTGTTTTGGGAAATAGAGAGTTCTGTGTCACGAGCTCTGCAGGATGCCATTCTCAGTGCTTTTAAATAAAAATCTTCATTTTTGCAGATTTTTATTTTAGGTAATGCTTGAGTTTTTGTCAGTGATTCCTTTTTATCAAGGAGGCACTGAAAGAAGAGCAGAACAGTAAAAGCTTCACCACAAATTCAGACTTACACTGACTAATAAAGGGAAAAAAGCTCTTTTCTAGGACTGATATGAAATATTTTTATGGACAGGTTGTTCATGGAGATCCTGAAGTTCTGTACAGATTGTGATGAAATCCAGTTCAAGGAGGATGGGTCCTGGGCTCCCATGAGGTCCAAGAAGGAAGTGCAGGAGGTGACAGCATCCTACAACGGCGTGGATGGTGAGCCAAGGCTGGGCTCTGAAGGGCACTCTGGGACCTCCCAAAATGCTCATTTTTAAGCATGCATTTATAGCTTCATTCGTTTCTGTTCAGTTAATTGGGTGACACCTGTCTGAGGCTGGTGGTGTTTAAAGTTACCAGCGTTCTGTGATTATTTTTAATTTTAATTTGGAGCTTTTTAACGAGCTGTGGCTGTAACCGATTGTTGTTGGTTCTGTGCAGGGTGCATCAGCTCCTCCTTGGAGCACCAGGTGTCCTCTCACCAACAGTCCAACAAGAACAAGAAGGTGGAAGTGATCGACCTGACCATCGACAGCTCCTCAGATGAGGAGGAGGAGGAGCCCTCAGCCAAGAGGAGCTGTCCCTCCATATCCCCAGCATCACCCATGAACAACAAGGGGTGAGCACGCAGCCCTGCAGGGGCCACTCAGAGATTCCAGAAAAAAATCGGCTCTAGAAACTTCTGGGATTGGGTTAGAGCCTCATTTGGTAGCTCTGGGTTTGCTTCCAGCACGAGGCCTCAGGTTGGGATCACAGCTTTGAGTGAAATGAAATATTTCTGTTGCGTTTGTGAATTGGTGCAAAGGGGAGTCAAAACTTTAAGTGTGCAACACAAATATTTCAATTGTGTTTGTGAAGTGGTGCACAGGGAATCAAAGATTTAAGTGTGCAACATAAATATTTATGTTGTGTTTGTGAATTGGTGCAAAGGGAAATCTCAGCTTTGAGTGTGGAGCACCATGAAATGTTTCAGTTGTGTTTGTGAATTTGTGCAAGGGGAATCACAGCTTTGAGCATGCAACACAAATATTTCTGTTGTGCTTTTGAAATGATGCGCAGGGAATCAAGATTTAAGTCTGCAACATAAATATTTCTGCTGTGTTTGTGAAATGGTGCACAGGGAATCAAAGATTTAAGTGTGGAACACAATGAAATATTTCTGTTGTGTTTGTGAACTGATGGAACGGGAATCAGAGCTTTGAGTGTGGAACACAATAAAATGTTTTAGTTGTGTTCGCGAAATTGTGCAAAGAGAAATCACAGCTTTGAGTGTGGAGCACCATGAAATATTTCAGTTGTGTTTGAGAAATGTGCAAGGGGAATCACAGTTTTAAGTGTGCAGCATAATAAAATATTTCAGCTGTTTGTGAATTGGTGCAAATGGAATCTTAAATTTGAGTGTGCAACACAGAATATTTCAGCTGTATTTGAAAAAATGAGTGTAAAATGATGCAGATCTGGGAATGTTTTTCTCCCATTGGGAAATGTGGAAGCAGCGGCCAGGGAGGAGCAGGGCTGTGGGAATGGGGAGTGCCACAAGCACCTGGGCACACCTGAGCAGCCAGGCTGGAAATAGCTCCTGGTTTGCATAAATACTCTGGGATGGAAGCCAGGGATCCTGTGGGAAGTGTTCCTGCTCCACAGTGGGAATTGCTCAGGGACCACTCCGACCCCTCAAGGCCTTTTCCAGCTGGAATCACCTGGGAGGGTGCCAGTGCTGTGGGGTCACACAGGTCCCTGTGGGGTTTTGGATTCAGTGTTCCTTCAGGATTGGCTTGTCCTTGTGGAAAACACCTGTAACACATTGCCAGAGATTCCAACACCCATTTCCAGTTCCTGCTGTTTGGGAATGAACTTTCCCAAATTCCAGCTGTGCTGGGCTGAAGGGATGTTCCTGATGGAATTCTGTGAGGAGAAGCTTGGGGAATGTGTGATGCAGCTTTGGAGTGGCTGCACATCCTCCAGGAAGTTCAGAATGTGCTTTGAATTGAAGTTCAAATTGAAAATATGCAAACAAGCATCCCCTGATGGGACAGCAATAAACCCAGAGTGTATTTTATGCTTTTAACAAGCCTTTTTTTCCCCTTCCAGCATTTTAAATTTACCCCACCAAGCTTCTCCCGTGTCAAGAACCCCAAGCCTTCCTGCTGTGGACACCAGCTACATCAACACATCACTCATCCAGGACTACAGGCATCCATTCCACATGACACCCATGCCTTACGACCTGCAAGGTGAGTTCTGGCTGCACCTGCACAGCTCTCCAGGCACACATTTAATTATAAAATTAAAAAAATGATGAGGTTAATATCTCTGGTAACAAAGAGAATTTGGAGTGTCATCAGTGTTTGGCTGGTTTATTTCAAAATAAGTGGTGAAAAAATGGACAGGGGCTGTTTTGAGAAGCTGAATTTTGTTTTTTGTCTCTTGACAGGTTTAGATTTCTTCCCTTTCCTGTCAGGTGACAATCAGGTAAGTCAGGGAGAACCAAATCCTGCGGCAAACACTTTTCCAAGCAGGATTTGCTGTGTGGGAAGCAGCAGCAGCATTATCTGAACACAGGTGTGGGATGAGGCACAGCAAAAATAAATATTTGGACAGTTTTAAAATTTTAAACTCAGCAGCCACTTCATTGTGGAATGAAGGTGCAGCTTGATCCCTTCTCCTCCAAAAAAAGGGTGCTGGGGTGTCTCCCTGCCCTTTCTGCCCTCCCAAGGAGGGAAATTGCACTAAAATTGCCCTGAAAGCTGAGGGACACTTTGGTATCCTCATGGAGAGCAGAGCCTGCACTGGGAATTTGGGCCAGGAAATCTGGCTGAATATCCAAGATCTGAGAGTGATTCTGATCCAAGGAATGCTGCTCTGGTTGTGGAGAAATCTTTGGGAACAAGGCTGGGACAGCCTGGATGTTCAGTCATGGTGGGAAGGAGCACTGAGGGCAGAGTTCCCCCTCAGGGAGGTTGTGTTTAAATGGGATTTTTGGCTGCTCCAGCTCCTGCCCTTTGGGGCTGCAGCAGAGAGGAGGACCTGGGACAGCCCCTGCTCCACCCCGTGGCACCGAGCTGGCCCTAAATGCATTTCCCAGGATTGTGCCTTGCTGCCAGCAGGGATCAGCACAGCTCCACCTCTCCGCTGGGCTCGCCCTCACTTCTGGGGCTGGCAAAATGAATTTGGGGGAGTTTCACCCCCAAGGAATTTTTTAAACAGCTAAACAAACAAAAAGCCCCAAAAGTGCTGCTGCTTGCCCTTTTTCCTGGTTTGGGTGCTGTGACCCCATTCCTGCTTCCCCTTTTTTGTGGTTTGGGCTCTCTGATCCCATTCCTGCTTGCCCTTTTCCTGGTTGAGGTTCTCCAATCCCATTCCTGCTTGCCCTTTTCCTGCTTTGAGCTCTCTGATCCCATTCCCTCTCTGCTGGTCTGTGGGGTTTGGGTTTACAAACCACGTTTGTAACCCCAACATCCCCCAACTCCTTTCGGCTTCAAAACTGGGGGAACCACAGAACTAAAAATCCATTTCACATCCCACTGCCCGAGCTGCTGTGAAACCCAGAACTGCCAAGACCTCCCCTTGACAAAACCCCTTGATTTCCTGCTGCAAAACCTGAATTTTAACCCCTTGATTCCCTGCCGCAAAACCCGAGTTTTAACCCTTTGATTTCCTGCTGCAAAACCAGAGTTTTAACCCCTTGATTTCCTGCTGCAAAACCTGAATTTTAACCCCTTTTTCCCTGCTGCAAAAACCTGAGTTTTAACCCCTTTATTCCCTTCTGCAAAACCTGAATTTTAACCCCTTTATTCCCTTCTGCAAAACCTGAGTTTTAACCCCTTTATTCCCTTCTGCAAAACCTGAATTTTAACCCCTTGATTTCCTGCTGCAAAACCTGAATTTTAACCCCTTTATTCCCTGCCGCAAAACCCGAGTTTTAACCCCTTTATTTCCTGCTGCAAAACCTGGGTTTTAACCCCTTTATTTCCTGCTGCAAAACCTCAATTTTAACCCCTTTTTCCCTGCTGCAAAACCTGAGTTTTAACCCCTTTATTCCCTTCTGCAAAACCTGAATTTTAACCCCTTTATTTCCTGCTGCAAAACCTGAGTTTTAACCCCTTTATTTTATTTCCTGCTGCAAAACCTCAATTTTAACCCCTTTATTCCCTGCTGCAAAACCTGAATTTTAACCCCTTGATTTCCTGCTGCAAAACCTGAATTTTAACCCCTTTATTCCCTGCTGCAAAACCTCAATTTTAACCCCTTTATTTCCTGCTGCAAAACCTCAATTTTAACCCCTTTATTTCCTGCTGCAAAACCTGAGTTTTAACCCCTTGATTTCCTGCTGCAAAACCTCAATTTTAACCCCTTTATTCCCTGCTGCAAAACCTGCGTTTTAACCCCTTTATTCCCTGCTGCAAAACCTGCGTTTTAACCCTTTCTCTCCCCCCAGCATTACAACACCTCCCTCCTCGCCGCCGCCGCCGCCGCCGTCTCGGCCTCGGACGATCAGGAACTTTTGCACTCCCGCTTTTTCCCCTACACCTCGTCCCAGATGTTCCTGGATCAGCTGAACGCGGGGGGCAGCAGCTCCCTGCCAGCCACCAATGGCAGCAGCAGCGGCAGCAACAGCAGCCTGGTCTCCTCCAACAGCCTGCGGGACAACCACGGGCACCCCGTGCCCAGCAGGAGCAGCACGGACACGGCCTCAATCTTTGGTATCATACCAGATATTATCTCCTTGGACTGATTTATTTCTATTTTTTTTTTTTTTTTTTTGGGGTGGGGGGTGGGATTTGGGGTGGGTTTTGGGGACAGAGGAAATCTTCGTGCTCGGTTTTCCTTTCTGTTCGGAGAGAAAAAAAAAAAAAAAGTTAAGACAAGGTGGTTTTTTTTTTCCTTTTTTTAAAAAAGGGGAAAAAAAATTTATGTGTACAGAGAACAAAAAAAAAAAAGTCTATTTTCAGTTTTACTTTTGTATATAAACCTAAGATGGCCTCGCTGGTAAAAATATGAAAAAAAAAAGACAAAAGAGAAAAAAAAATTAAGAAAAACAAGGAGCTTCAGTTCATTTTTATGGATGCTGAAGATTTTACACCTGTGCATTTGTCATGTGAGTTTCTTTCCTTTTCTTTTTTCCCCCCTATAGTTTGGACACCAATGGCATTATTTTCTCCACAGTTACAGAAACAGGAGAGGAGCTGAGCTTCTAAAGTTCAAGCTTGGGGAGAGGGGCTTTGTCTCCTCTTGGAGAATTTCCCTTGGCTGGTGGAATCTAATTCCCCCATCCCATATTTAGTGCAGATTTTATAATTCTGGCAGCAGAGCAGGCCCTGCTCTGTCTGCAGCCCAGAGCCTTTCAGGAGTGGGGTTGTTTTTTTGGGATTTTTTTGGCATTTCTGGTTCTATGTCCCCTCTACCCAAGCAAATTCTCCTTTTGAATTCCATGCTTTAGTCAGGAATGTTGCAAATTCGTCCAGGGAACCACACAAAGCTGACTTGGGAGGTTTAGGTTGGATTTCAGGGAAAATTCCACCTCCAGAGGGTGTGGGGCACTGCCCAGGCTCCCCAGGGAATGCTGACATTCCCAAGGCTGCCAGAGCTCCAGGAATGCTGGGACAAAGCTCCCAGGGATGCACAGGGTGGGACTTTGAGATGCCCTGTGCAAGGGCTTGACCCCATCAGATCCCAGCTGAGCAGCGACCTGTGGGACAAGGTGTTCCATTTCTGTGCAGTGGAGCCCCAAATCAACATCAGATCCCAGCTGAGGAGTGACTTGTTGAGGAATTCATTGAGAAATGAATCTGATTTGGTCGAGATGTTCCATTTTTGTGGCGTGGAGCCCCAGCTCCCAGCTGAGGAATGACCTGTGGCACGGGATGCTCCATTTTCATGGGGCAAAGCCCCAGACCAACGCCTCACTCGGGCTGGAGGGCTTTGCTCCTCAGAGCTTCAGTCCTGCTCAGGTAACTTCAGCTGTTCCCTGAGCATGTGTGGGTGGAGCTGCTGTGTTTAGACTCAGCCTAAGCCCCCTGCAGCTGGGCCTGGCCTGGCAGGGTTCAGCAGTGCAGGGTTCAGCAGTGCAGGGTTCAGCAGTGCAGGGTTCAGCACTGCAGGGTTCAGCATTGCAGGTTCAGCACTGCAGGGTTCAGCACTGCAGGGTTCAGCATTGCAGGGTTCAGCAGTGCAGGGTTCAGCAGTGCAGGGTTCAGCAGTGCAGGGTTCAGCATTGCAGGGTTCAGCATTGCAGGGTTCAGCACTGCAGGGTTCAGCACTGCAGGGTTCAGCATTGCAGGTTCAGCACTGCAGGGTTCAACACTGCGGGGTTCAGCACTGCAGGGTTCAGCATTGCAGGTTCAGCACTGCAGGGTTCAGCACTGCAGGGTTCAGCATTGCAGGGTTCAGCATTGCAGGTTCAGCACTGCAGGGTTCAGCACTGCAGGGTTCAGCACTGCAGGGTTCAGCACTGCAGGGTTCAGCATTGCGGGGTTCAGCACTGCGGGGTTCAGCACTGCAGGTTCAGCACTGCAGGGTTCAGCACTGCAGGGTTCAGCACTGCAGGGTTCAGCACTGCAGGGTTCAGCACTGCAGGTTCAGCACTGCAGGGTTCAGCATTGCAGGGTTCAGCATTGCGGGGTTCAGCGCCACAGGTTTCAGCGCAGGTTTCAGCGCAGGGTTCAGCACTGCAGGGCTCAGCGCAGGTTTCAGCACTGCAGGGTTCAGCATTGCAGGGTTCAGCACTGCAGGGTTCAGCACTGCAGGGTTCAGCAGTGCAGGTTTCAGCGCAGGTTTCAGCACTGCAGGTTTCAGCACTGCAGGGTTCAGCGCAGGGTTCAGCGCAGGTTTCAGCGCAGGGTTCAGCACTGCAGGGTTCAGCACTGCAGGGTTCAGCACTGCAGGTTTCAGCGCAGGGTTCAACACTGCAGGTTTCAGCGCAGGTTTCAGTGCTGCAGGTGAGGCTGTGCCCCAGCACCCCCTGCATGCTCAGAGCTGAGTGCTCCCCCCTGGATATTCCCTGCTCAGTGCCAGCCTGAGCCCCAAACCCACCAGGAAAACCCAAACTGTTCCTCCCCCATCCTGCTCTTTTAGGGGTAGTGGCCTCCAAAATTCACTTTTCCCTCAGAGTTCTTTGGATTCCTCAGATTTTTTTTTTTCAGCCATATTTAATTCCTGGTTTCTTTTCTCATTGTTCTTAAGTTGTGCATGACATAGGAAAAAAATTTTTTTTTTTTGGTCATTTGGGCTGATCTGTTCTTCTTAAGGAGTGGAATGTGTAAATAGCTGGAATGCAGATTTTTTTCAGGAGATTCTTTAAAGTCAGAGAAAGGGGGAGGGAAGGAAGTGATTCTCTTGTGTCCCAAAGTCCATGTCAGAGAGAGTAAATATTTCCTCTGGTGTGAAAAATATTTTTATAACTGGTTGAAAGTGCAGGTATTGAGTTTATCAGGAAAAAGAGAGTTAAGGAATACTAAAATTAGCAGATTCTTGTCTGAACTTTTTCATGTCCAAAACAACTGTTGATTGCAAATAGTTGCTTCAAGCATTGACAAGGGCCACCTTTTGCCTATGAAGTCGTCTCAAAAAAAACATAACTATAAATCTTGCATTGATTTAAAAAAAAAGGAAAAAAAAACAGGAAAAAATTTTAAAAAATACAAGAAAAAAAAGAAAAAAATCTTTAATCCAAGTAGCATTAGGTATTGCTGTCTGATCAGTCGTATGGTTATTTGAAAGGTTCACATGATGTGGC
This sequence comes from Molothrus ater, assembly GCF_012460135.2. NCBI lineage: Eukaryota > Metazoa > Chordata > Aves > Passeriformes > Icteridae > Molothrus > Molothrus ater. The sequence continues at coordinate 19,341,465 of NC_050490.2, forward strand.
ATCAAAAATTGTTTTTAGTGTTTTTACAGCATCCCTCTGCCACTAAATAGTTGACTTGAATTTTGGAAAAAGGAAACTGTTGGTGTTTATATGTATATGTGTGTGTATATATGTATTTATAGATCCGTGTGTGTGAGTTCCAGGTGAGTTCAATAGTTTTTTCCCATGCATGTGTATTTCATACATATCTGGCTGATATATTCTATTTCACCATACACCGATTTTATAATTTATTAAATGTCAGTTAAAAAAAAGAAAAAAAAAGAAATAAAAGGATAGAAAATGGGAAAGACTTATTTTTGAAACAGTCTGATTTTGAAGTGATTCAACCTCTGCTAGGAATATCTCTTATCCCAGTTTAGGAGAAGATTTTTCGTGGATAAGCTTGAGGATTTCTCTGGAATTGGGAGTGTGAGTGCCGTGGTTTGCCTGGAGCCTGCGGGTCCCAGCTCCTGGAGCATCCAGCAGGAATTTGGGATTGCTCACAGCTCCTTTCCCACTTTTCCATGGAGTCTGTGAAGGGCGACCCCAAGAGCAGCGGGATCAAAACCCTGTGAATCCCATGGGAAATGGAATGTGGTGATGGTGGTGGTGGTGGTGGTATCCCAGGATTCGGCACTTTGGGAATGGCAGCTTGGACAGGAGCATTCCCCATTCCCTGTGATCCTGCTGTGGGGGGAGGCTCCAGGCTCAGGGCTGGCGTTTGTGCCCTGTGCCCTGCCAGGAGGGACAGGGGCCCTGCAGGATCCACGGCCTGGAGCATTCCCGAGGCTGGAATTCCTCTGTGCCTGCAAGCACACGTCAGCCTTGTGCTACAGCCTCAGCCTGCCTCTCCCCATTCCCTGCCAGAGTCACTCCCAAATCCCCAAACTTCCAAATATCCAAATGCCCAAATCCCCAAACTCCCAAATGCTCAAACTCCTAAATTGCCGAACTCCCAACTTCCCAAACTCCCCAGCTTCCAAACTTCCAAATTCCCAAACTCCCAGACTCCCAAACTCCAGCTCTGTGGTCTCCAGCCCTGCAGTGGAGGCCTGGGCCGTGCTCCTGCTGTGATCCCTGGAATTGCAGGTGGGATTGTCCTTGGAGCAGGGTGTGCGCACACCTGGGGGGGTTTCACAGAGCTGGGGTGTGCAGATGTGCCTGGGATGTGCACATCTGTCTGGGGATGCGCAGACACAGCTGTGGGATGTGTGCACACGCGTGTCTGGGACGTGCACGCGTGTGTCTGGGACGTGCATGGTTTTGGGATGTGACGCGTGTCTGTGGGATGTGCACACATCTGGGACGTGTTTGTGTGTTTGGGACGTGCACAGATGTGTGGGGGTGCACACGTGTGTCTGATCACACACATCTGGGATGTGCACCCTTGTGTGTGTGACGTGCGCACCTCTGGGAAGAGCAGACACCCCTGTGGGATGTGCAGACACATCTGGGGTGTGCACACACCTGTGGGACAGGCACACACGTCTGTGGGATGTGCACAGGTGTGTCTGGGGTGTGCACACACCTGTGGGACAGGCACACACATCTGTGGGACAGGCATCTGTGTGTGTGTAGGGCACATCCACACACGTGTCTGGGACATCCACACGTGTTTGGGGTGTGCACGTGTGTGTCACACACACACACTCAGGTTTGGGACATGCACAGAGGTGTCTGTGGGACATTCACATGTGTTTGGCATGTTCACACGTGTCAGACGTGCACACACACATTTGGGATGTGCACACGTGTGTCACACCCTCACACCTGGATGTGCACTCACGTGTGTCACCCTCATACCTGGGATGTGCACTCACTCACGTGTGTCACACTCACACCTGGACGTGCACACGTGTGTCACTCTCACACCTGGGATGTGCACACGTGTGTCACACTCACACCTGGACGTGCACACGTGTGTCACACACCTGGGATGTGCACACGTGTGTCACTCTCACACCTGGGATGTGCACACGTGTGTCACACTCACACCTGGACGTGCACACGTGTGTCACACACCTGGGATGTGCACACGTGTGTCACTCTCACACCTGGGATGTGCACACGTGTGTCACACTCACACCTGGATGTGCACACGTGTGTCACTCTCACACCTGGGATGTGCACTCACTGGCGTGTCCCCGCAGCAGGAGCAGCTGCAGCTGCCTTGGAGCCCCTGTCCCGTCCTTTCAGAGCTGGAGATTCCCCCTGAGCCATCCCAGAGCCGCTCCTGCCCCTCCAGAGCGATGGAGCAGCAATTCCCCTTCCTCTCCCTGGAGGATTCCACAGCTGGGATGGTCCAAGAGTTCCTTGGATTCTCCAGGAGCTGCAGGGCCCAGGAGTGTGAGGAGAACGTGGTGAAAATTCATTCTTTGTTGCAGTTGAACATTTCAGGGTTTGAAGCTCATTTTAGTGGGAAAAAATTTGGTTTAGCGGTGTGATTTTATTTTATTTTATTTTTTTAAACAGAATTTAGATTTCTAACAACTGAAAATCACTGGTGGTCCCCATAAGTGCTGCTGTTCATGAGTTAACAAAAGGCAAAAAGTGTAAATAAGGACAATATGAAAATGACCATGAATTCCATGAATGGAAAGCTCTCATCCATTGCCTTAAACCTTTTCTCTTCATTTTCCTTAGGGCATGCCAAACCAATCCATGGATTTACAAATGTACAGTAGCCCAATGTCAGTTTGTATAAAAGTACCGAGTGAAAATATTTATTATATGCATTGGAAAAAAAAAAGAAAAAACCAAACAAACCCCTGGTTTACCCACTGAATGTTCCTGTAGAAATCCTTCAATGTAATAAAAAGCATTCGGTTATTTTGTGTTTCCTGCGGGGGTAAAGTGGGAAGAGAGGGTTTTCCTGGGCGGTTTTGGGGCTGGGATGGGTTTTTTGGGATGATTTGGTGCTGCTGCTTTGTCCCAGGAATGGGTGCGAGGGGCGGCTCCTCCCTGGCAGCTTTGGGAATGTTTTCCCAGCCTGGAGCAATCCCAAGGGATTGGGAGCTGCTGTGTCAGCAGGAATGGGGAGGGATCAGGCCAGGGATGGATGGGAACGAATTCTCAAGGAATTCCAGGAATTCAGCTGCACAAACCAATCCTTTCCTGCTTCACCATCCCTGTGAAACTTCCCAGCTGAATCCAGGGAGAGCTGCCTGAAATCCCAGACACCCCTTTGAGGAAGGCTCTGAGATCCAGGTGGGACAAAAATGCGGATCAGAGGGAATTTCATCAACCTGGAAAACGAGGATCAGAGGGGGTTTCATCAGTCTGGAGCTGGGGAGGTTTTCCTGGTGTGGAAAAGGGGAATTTCCCTGGGGAGGTTTTTCCTTGGTGTGGAAAAGGGGAATTTCCCTGGCCCTGCTTTTCGTTTTTTCCCTGTTTTTCCTTTATGCAGACACCAAACACCTGCTGGGCTGTGCTGGATTCTTGGAAAACCAGGAGACCTTGACCATGAGTTCCTTCTGCCACAATCCTGACATTTAAATGCTTTTTAAAATGATTTTTTTACAGCTTGACACGTGTTGTCACATTCAGTTTATTTCAATAACAGTTACTATTGCTATAATAACAGATACATAAAATAATATTATTTCTTGTTTTTCCAGGAATCGGGGGGGGAAACCTATGGAAGTGTCAGCACTAAATGAAGGCAAAATCAGGTTTTGAAAGGCAACTGATGGTTCCTGAGTCTGACTAGAAAGTGGGGAAAATAGAAATAAAAACCCTCCAGGTGCTGCTCTTAGCAAATCCCACTCTGGGTTTCAGTAGTCGACCGAGGGAAGGCAAATGAGGCGCACAAATTCCTCGTATTTGATGGTTCCATTTGGCCCAACTTTGGCTTCTTTTAGCAGGTCATCCACTGCAAAATGGGAAAATACCGTTGGGATGGGATATTTGGGGGTGTTGGGGTGTTCAGAAGGAAAGCAGCACTGCAGGATTTGGGGTCTGGGGGATTTTTGTTGGCCGTCGCCTCTGGGATCAGGTGAGAGTTTCAAACTGGCACCAATCAGCACCTGGATTTTAATTCCATGTAAAATTCTCCGCAGCAGGAATATCCATCTTTTTGAGTTCCACTGGGGGGAAAAAAAAACCCCCACAAATTTAGTCCAGATGGGCTTTTGGGTTTATTGTCCCCCTCGGAGCCAAATTTCTGACAGACTGGAGGGGTTTGGGAGTTTTGCCTGGTTTTACTTTGGTGTCTCCTGCTGGCACAAGGCCCTTCCTTGTCCCAGAGGCAGCTGCAGAGGAGGAGAAGGAAAAGAGAGAAGGAAAACAGAGGAGGAAAGGAAAGGGGAAAGGAAAGGGAAAGGGGAAGGGAAGGGGAAAGAGGGAGGAAAGGAAAGGAAAAGGGAAGGAAAGGAAAAGGGAAGGAAAGGAAAAGGGAAAGGAAAGGAAAAGGGAAAGGAAAGGAAAGGAAAGGAAAAAGGGAAAAGGAAAGGAAAGGAAAAAGGGGAAAGGAAAGGAAAAAGGGGAAAGGAAAGGAAAAAGGGGAAAGGAAAGGAAATTTGGTCCCAGTGGGAATTGCAGGTACCAAGGAAAGGGGAAAGGGGAAAGGAAAGGAAAAAGGGGAAAGGAAAGGAAAGGGAAAATGAAATTTGTTCCCAGTGGGAATTGCAGGCACCTTCCTCCTCGGAGAGCTTCTCCCCGAGCCGGGTGAGCTTGGCGCGCAGCTCGGGCACGGCGATCACTCCTCTCTTCTGCCGGTCAATCATGGCCAGGGCCCTCAGGATCTCCTCCTCGGGCTCCTCCTGCTTCATCTGCCTGTACATGATGTTCAGGAAGGTGGAGAAGTCCAGCTCCGCGTTCCTGTCTGGGAAAGGAAGGGCAGATCCTTTGGGAACGGCTCCGTTTGGGGGCTGGATCCAGGCCAAACGCTCCCCTCCTCCTGCCCCAGTTCCCTCTCCTGGGGATTCTTCTCCCTGACCTTGGGCATCTGGATCAGGGCATGTCACAACCGGGGTTTTTCTCCTAAAACCTCATTTATAACTCTGTTCAATTTCTACTCTGAACTCAGATCCTGATTTTTTAATTCCCTCCCCCAGCGACCTGATCTCACAATTCCTTGATTTTTGTGCTTTGTTTTTCCCACAGATCTTCAGCTGAACATCCTTCTGTGCTCTTCCACCTCTGTTGGTTGGCCCGGACAGCCTCCCACCCTCCAAATCCATATTAAATGTTTGTCTCCTGCTTTTTTAGGGATTTTAATGGCGCTGTTTTGATCCGTGGGCTGGATTTAACACATCCCAACAGCTTCTGGAGACTGCTCTGGGTGCACGTTCCCTCCTGGAACATCCCAGCTCCAAGAACATGGATTTTTTCCACGTTTAATCCCTGTTTTGGTGGCTGTGCAGGTCGCTCACCAATCCTGTGCAGCTGCAGGTGTCTCTGCACCTCTCCCGGCGTGGGGCTGGCTCCCAGGCACCTCATCACTGCCAGCAGGTCCGAGGCTTTGATCTTCCCTTTTTGTTTCTTGTCGTACAGGGAAAAACATTCCTTGAACTCTAATTAAGAACCAAAGCTGGGTCAGCGGGCAGGATCCCATTGAGCCCCGCTCCGGGCCGGGCAGGATTCCAGCCGGGATCCGCTGTCGGCCCCGGGGGTGTCGCCTTTCCACCAGGGTGATGGGCACGGGAGGGGCGATCAGGGGGAATTAAGGGCAATTAAAACCCCGAGCGGCGCCAACTGGGGCCCTCCAGGCTGAGGAAGCGCGGCTGGGAGGGGAAAAGGGCTGGGAAAGGGGAGGGTTTTGGTTAAAAGTGCTTTTCTTGCCTTGGTGGGGTGAGGGAGGGGGGAGAGGAGGCTGAAGGAGGGACGGGGAGGATGATGGAGGGGGAGGAAGGGAAGGAAAAAAGAGAAGAGGAAGAAGGAAAAGAGGAAGGAAAAGAAAGTAGAAGGAAAAGAGGAAGGAGGGGAAGAAGGAAACGAAAGAAGAAGGAAAAGGAAGGAGGAGAGGGGAGGATGCTGGAGGGGGAGGATGCTGGAGGATGTTGCCGGTGGAATATTTTGGGGATGGAATATTTTGGGGATGGAATATTTTGGGGATGGAATATTTTGGAGGTGGAGGCCGCCGAGTTCCCCCCCTCGCTCCCTCTCCCGCAGCCCCGCCCGGCTGCAGCTGACCCAGATCCGGCCGGGCTCTCCCCGCTTCCCACCCCGCTCCCTCCCGCTGCAGAAACCCAGCCTGGGCTGGTGCCATCCCCGTCCTTGTCCCCTCTGTCCCCAGCCCTCGCTGCTGGGGCGGCTGCACCGGGCCGGGGGTGTCCCGGGGGTGCCCCGAGGATGCCCCGAGGATGCTCCGGGGGTGCCCGTGGGCGCCGTGGCCTCCCCTGGCCCGGCCGCCGCCTCCGCTCGCCAATCCCTCGGCGGAGCTGATCAGATTTGCATTAATACTCTCATTAATACTCTCATTAATATCCTTATTTCAGCTTCCTTCGGCCGTTCCCGCAGCAATCCCAGCCGCGGGCGCGGCTCCCCTTTCCCAGTGGGAATTTGGATCTCCTGCGTCGCCTCCTTCCTCCTCCTCCTCCTCCTCCTCCTCTCCCACGGCCCGAGCCCCCCAGGACGGGCCTGAGCCCCCGGCATTCCCGGGCTGTTTTCCTGGGAATGGGCAGCGGCTGCTCCCCTCCCGGCTGCTCTTGCCCTGCAGAATTTCCCTGGAATTTGGGAGATTTCCCTGTTTTCCCAGGCAGCAGATCCGGGAGAGCCGGGACTGAAGGACAGCGAGCCCAGACTGAGACACTTAGGGGGAAAAACGCCATTTTAATATAAATGTAAATTTAATCTCGCTAATTGACGCCCGAAGCGGAGCAAACCCGTACCTACCATTAATTTGATCCTGGGACAGAAACTTTGCCTGGAGCAGGAACGGAGACAAAAAAAAAACCAAAAGCGAGAAGCTTTAAAATGAGATTTGGGGTCGCAGAGGGGCCCGGCGGAGCCCGCACGCGTCACTCACCATGGTTTTGGGGACAATCCCTGGGATTTGGGGTCCCGGCAGGAGCGGAGGCGGCTGCTGCCACTTTTGTGCTTTATTCGGGGCCAAAGTCCGGCCGGGCGGGCGGAGGCTGTAATAAATACCCGCTGCCATGGCTACGGGGCTGAGCCGGCCGCCTCCTGCTCCTGCTCTTGTTCTGCTTCTGCTCTGCTCCTGCTCCGCTTCTGTTCCTGTTCTGCTCCGCTCCTGCTCCTGTTCCTGCTCTGCTCCTGTTCCTGTTCCTGCTCCGCTCCTGCTCTGCTCCTGTTCCTGCTCCGCTCCTGCTCCTGTTCTGTTCCTGTTCCAGCTCCTGTTCTGCTCTGCTCCTGCTCCTGTTCCTGCTCTGCTCCTGCTCCTGTTCTGTTCCTGCTCTGCTCCTGCTCCTGCTCCTGCTCCTGTTCCTGCTCTGCTCCTGCTCCTGTTCCTGTTCTGTTCCTGCTCTGCTCTTGTTCTGCTCCTGTTCCTGTTCCTGCTCTGCTCCTGTTCCTGCTCCTGTTCCTGTTCTGTTCCTGCTCCTGCTCTTGTTCTGCTCCTGCTCTTGTTCTGCTCCTGCTCCTGTTCCTGCTCCTGCTCTGCTCCTGGGTTGTTTTATGGGGAATTTTGCCCTTTTGTGAGAGCAGAAGGTGTAGGTGCACAGACCCCTGGAGTTCCCCCCCTTCCTGATGGATTTTGGGTTGTTTTATGGGGAATTTGCCCTTTTGTGAGAGCTGGCAGTGCTGGTGCACAGACCCCTGGAGTTTCCCTCCTTCGTGATGGATTTTGGGGCCATTTGTGGGGAATTGGCCTCTCCTGCCCGTTCCTGTGCTCAGCAGTGAGAGTGAGTTAATTAACTTTAATGAATCCCCTCCCTGACCAGCCATAATCACCACACAGCCACCATCACTCAGGAATTTATTGGAAACACGTGAATCTACATTAGAAAAACTAGATTTCTTCTTCTTCTTTTTTTTTTTTTTTTTTAATTCCCCCCCCTCAAAAATATCAAAAGCTTAGAAACTGCCCTTGGCTGCGTGCAGGTTGTTCATGTGCAGGGTGTAGAAGGCCCAGGGCTCGGGGATGTAAATCACCCCCGGGTACTTTTTCCGGAGGATTTTGTCATTCCAGAGCCAGCCCACCCAGGCTGCGATGAGGAGCAGGGTGATGATGAAGGAGAGGAAGAGGAAGAGCCCGTTGCTGTCCAGCACCAGCCCCTTGCGCCGCTGGTGCATCACCAGGGCCATCATGGCGAAGAAGGTGAAGATGTAGAGGATGAAGATCTGGCCCTCGGTCACCAGGTACCTGCGGGGAGAATTCCTGGGGATCCCGGGCTGCTGGGAGAGCGTCCCCAGCTCCTCTGGGACCACAGGGAGAGCATTCCCAGCTCCTCTGGGATCACAGGGAGAGCATTCCCAGCTGTTCTGGGATCAGTTCTGATCCTGGGATCACAGGGAGAGCATTCCCAGCTCCTCTGGGATCACAGGGAGAGCATTCCCAGCTGTTCTGGGATCAGTTCTGATCCTGGGATCACAGGGAGAGCGTTCCCAGCTCCTCTGGGATCACAGGGAGAGCATTCCCAGCTGTTCTGGGATCAGTTCTGATCCTGGGATCACAGGGAGAGCATTCCCAGCTGTTCTGGGATCAGTGGTGAGCCAGGCAGGGAGAGCATTCCCAGCTGTTTTGCGATCACTGGTGATCACAGAACCCACAGGGAGAGCATTCCCAGCTTTTATGGGATCAGTTTTGATCCTGGGATCACAGGGAGAGCATTCCCAGCTCTTTGGGGATCAGTTTTGATCCTGGAATCACAAGGAGAAGCATTCCCAGCTCTTTTGGGATCAATGGTATCCTGGGATCACAGGGAAAGTATTCCCAGCTTTTATGGGATCAGTTTTGATCCTGGGATCACAGGGAGAGCGTTCCCAGCTTTTCTGGGATCAGTGGTGATCTTGGAATGCAGGGAAAGCATTCCCAGCTTTTTTGGGATCAGTGGTGATCCTGGGATCATAGGGAGAGCGCTCTCAGCTCTTCTGGGATCAGTTTTGATCCTGGGACTACAGGGAGAGCATTCTCAGCTCTTCTGGGATCAGTTTTGATCCTGGGATCACAGGGGGAGCATTCCCAGCTTTTTTGGGATCAGTTTTGATCCTGGGATCACAGGGAGAGCATTCCCAGCTTTTATGGGATCAGTTTTGATCCTGGGATCACAGGGAGAGCGTTCCCAGCCCTGCAGAGCAAAAGCTGCCCTGGGGAGCCCTGGGGGGAACGGAGCAGCTCTTCCTGGAGTATTCCTGGAATATTCCTGTGGAATTCCCTCCCCACCCCGAGGGACTCACCAGTAGTAGAGGCTGCTGGGCCCCACCAGGAGCAGGGCAGCCAGGGGCATCCGGCTCTGCTCCGCCGCGGGCGTGAAGCAGCCGGTGAAATAAATGAACAGGATCAGGAAAAACGGGATGTACCTGGAAAAACCAGCAATTCCCAGAGCTGGGACGAGCCTGGAAGGGATTGGAACTCCCCCAGGTCCACCCCACACCCAGAGCTGCTCCTGTGCTGAGCCTGGGGAAGGAGCAGCTGTGGGATTCCTGCTGCTGCTGTGGGATTCCCTGTTTAGAGATTCCTGCTGCTGCTGTGGGATTCCCTGCTCAGGGATTCCCTGCTGCTGTGGGATTCCCTGCTCAGGGATTTCCTGCTGCTGTGGGATTCCTGCTGCTGTGGGATTCCCTGCTCAGGGATTCCTGCTGCTGTGGGATTCCCTGCTGCTGTGGGATTCCCTGCTGCTGTGGGATTCCTGCTGCTGTGGGATTCCCTGCTGCTGTGGGATTCCTGCTGCTGTGGGATTCCCTGCTCAGGGATTTCCTGCTGCTGTGGGATTCCTGCTGCCTCCCCGGGGCACAGAAGGGCTGGGCAGGGGCTGGGCCCGTCCTGGGCTCTGCAGATCCAGAGAATTCCCAGCCTGGGGCAGGAAAAGCCCGGATTTGCTGATGAAGGCAAAGCTGGGTTCCAGCTACCTTGGACAATTCCAGCAGGGCATTCCCAGGCTCCTGTGCTCCTGGAATATGGATCAGGATTCCTAAACCCCCCCAGAGCTCTTCATCACTTCAAAGGGCTCCAAAGAATGGGGTTTGCTCCTTCCCAGCACTCCAGGGACCCCAAATCAGGCAGGAGAGATTTCCCCAGGATCATCCAGAGGTGGCCCAGGCCCAGCCAGGCCTTTCTGGGGTCTCTCTTGGGGTGTTTGGGCTGTTTGGGATGCTTGGGGTGTTTGTTGGGGATGTTTGGGGATATTTGGGGTGTTTGTTTGGGGCGTTTGGGGATATTTGGGGTGTTTGGGCTGTTTGGGATGTTTGGAATGCTTGGGGTGTTTGTTGGGGATGTCTGGGGATATTTGGGGTGTTTGGGCTGTTTGGGGATATTTGGGGTGTTTGTTTGGGGCGTTTGGGGATATTTGGGGTGTTTGTTTGGGGCGTTTGGGGATATTTGGGGTGTTTGTCTGGGGTGTTTGGGGATATTTGGGGTGTTTGTTTGGGGCGTTTGGGGATATTTGGGGTGTTTGTCTGGGGTGTTTGGGCTGTTTGGGCTGTTTGGGGATATTTGGGGTGTTTGTCTGGGGCGTTTGGGGATATTTGGGGTGTTTGTTTGGGCTGTTTGGGGATATTTGGGGTGTTTGTCTGGGGTGTTTGGGGATATTTGGGGTGTTTGCTTGGGGCGTTTGGGGATATTTGGGGTGTTTGTCTGGGGTGTTTGGGGCACACCTGGGGGTGCTGGCAGCCAGGAGGAACCAGGAGGAACCTTCTGTCCACCCCTGGAAGGACAAGCTGTTCCTCTGTCCCTCCAATCCCAAAATATCCCTGAGCAGAGGGGATTTTCCAGCGATTGCCAGCTCCACCCTAATCTGGATCCTAATCCTAATCCAGCCCTGGCCAGCAGAACATTATCCCCAGCCAGCTCTGGCTCAGGGCTTTTGGTTTTTTTTCCACTTTAAGCTCTGCCCTTCCCCCTGTGCCATCCCAGGATCTCTGGACCCGCTCACCACATGGAGTGCCCCAAGTACTCGTCGTAGTAGTAGAGCAGCTCGAAGGAATCGATCTGTGAAGGACACAGGGGTGAGAATCCCCGTCAGCAAACCAGGGAACCCCAGACAGCTCCATCATTCATAAATGCCAGAAATGCCTGAACCCAGCCCAGCCCCTTACCCAGGTCATTCATAAATTCAGGATTTAGAAACGCTTCAGTTCAGCTCAGCTCCTCACCAGAGTCTCAGGTTTGAGGTTCCTTTATCATTTATAAATTCCGATTTTACAAACCTAGCTCAGCCCCTAACCAAAATCTCTGGCTTAAGGTTCCTTTATAACTTGTAAATTCAGATTTTCAAACCCAGCCCAGCCTCTTATCAAGGTCTCAGGCTCAAGGTTCCTCTATCATTTATAAATTCAGATTTCAGAGCCCACTGAGCTCCTTACCAGGGTCTGAGGTTTGAGGTTCCTTTATCATTTATAAATTCAGATTTTAGAAATGCTTGAGCCCAGCTCAGCCTTTATCATTTATAAATTCGGATTTTAGAACCCAGCTCAGCCTCTCACCAAGGTCCCAGGTTTGAGGTTCCTTTATCATTTATAAATTCAGATTTTACAAACCCAGCTCAGCCCCTTACCAAAATCTCTGTCTTGAGGCTCCTTTATAATTTGTAAATTCAGATTTTAGATCCCAGCTCAGCCTCTCACCAAGGTCTCAGGTTTGGTGTTCCTTTACCATTTATGAACTCAGATTTCAGAGCCCAGCTGAGCCAGGTTTGAGGTTCCTTTGCCATTTATAAATTCAGATTTCAGAAGCCAGCTCAGCCCCTCAAGAGGTCTCAGGTTTGAGGTTCTTTTATCATTTATGAATTCAGAATTTACTAACCCAGCTGAGGCCTCATCAGGATCTCAGCTTTGAGGTCCATTTATAAATTCAGGTTTCAGATCCCAGCTGGGGCCTCACCAGGGTCTCAGGTTTGAGGTTCCTTTCCCATTTACAAATTCAGATTTTACAAACCCTGCTCAGCCCTCACCAGGGTCTCTGGTTTGAGGTTCCTTTCCCATTTACAAACTCGGGTTTTACAAACCCCTGTGAGCCTCACCAGGGTCTCAGGTTTGAGGTTCCTGATGATGGGGTTCTCCCTGACAGACAGGTGGTGCTGGTACCCGCTGAAGATCAGCCGGTGGTTCACCGAGTCTCCCACCAGGTGGATGCTGGCGCCCATCACGAAGGTGATGATGCTGACGTAGACCATGGACCTGGGCAGGGTCTTGGGGGACCTCTCGATGAGCTGCAGGCACAGGGAGGCTGTGAGGAGGAGGAGGAGGAGCAGCAGGACATGGCAGCTCCTGCCCTCGCTGGGTTTTGGGTTTTTTTTGTCAGAGCGCTCAGAAATTCATCACCAAAAACCCCAAAATATCCTGAGTTCGAAGGGACCCAAAGCAATCATCAAGTCTGGCTCCTGAGTGAACTCATATTGGGGTCAAAGGCACAGGTTTTGTGTCTTTAGCACCAGGAGCTGATAGAGTTAGGCTGTGCTGAAGAGAATGGATTGCTTCCTGCAGGTAGGGCACCTGTATCTCAGCACAATCACCAAAATCCAGTTCCAGGCACTCTGCCTTTCACTGAAAGTTGCTACCAAAACAGATCCCCAGAGTTTCATGTCATAACAGCAACAGATAGCCTTGGTTCATCGGGATAGGAATTAGAAATGGCATTAAATGTAATTTTAAATGAACCCAAGCTAAATATTCCAAGACAAATATTGTCATTCTGCCAGGCTGCTTCAAATCAAGTGTTACAGGCCTGGTTTTCAGCACTGGCCCTTAGGTTTTAAAGGTACAAACTCAGGAAAGTTCAGCCAATCCCCTTTTCTCAAAGATGTAACAACCTGTCCTGGCTTTGGGTAACTCTGGGAGGAAAACCCCTAAAAGGGTTTCTGCTGCTTTCAACCCCAAGAGTTCCTTTGGTTCGCTCTTATCGGGGTTTCCTCATTAAAAGCCGTGGTTCTCCTGCCTCTGGAGATGATTGGGAGGTTGATGTGCCCTCCAGTGGCAGCAGAGCCTCCAGCACAGAGCTCCTCACGCTTCCCACCCTGTCTGGACACTTCAGGATCCCCCAGGTGAACATTTTGGGGTCCTGTTCCCTTTCCTCCCCATGGAATGGGATTCAGCTCCACAGAGAGCTTCAGGATCCCCCAGGTGAACATTTTGGGGTCCTGTTCCATTTCCTCCCCATGGAACAGGACTCAGCTCCACAGAAGAGCTTCAGGACACTTCAGGATCCCCCAGGTGAACATTTTGGGGTCCTGTTCCGTTTCCTCCCCATGGAACAGGACTCAGCTCCACAGAAGAGCTTCAGGACACTTCAGGATCGCCCAGGTGAACATTTTGGGGTCCTGTTCCCTTTCCTCCCCATGGAACAGGACTCAGCTCCCCACAGTTTGACCCCACAGCCAGGAGGAGCCACAAAACCACTCGGGGCAATTCCTGGGCACCACTTTCAGTGCTGGGCTCTCTGCCTGCCCCATCTCGAGCACCTGAGGCTGGCTCAAGCCTTGGGACCGCAGCAGGAATTTTGGGATGCAGCTCCACACTCAGCTTGCACAGCAGGGAAGAGCTCCCGAGGCGGATCCCAGCTCCAGGAGTTTTCCAGCTTTGGCTGGGTCAGCCCTGGGATCAGCCAGCCCCCCCCCCCCCTCCCTAAATCAGCTTTGCAGCCCTCCCCAAGCAGGGAAAAGCTCCTTATTTGTGTTTAATTTTGACCTTATTTGGGTTTAATTTGGAGGCTTAACTTTCCCTTCCCCTGAAGCCGGGGCACGGACGTCACAGGAGGACAAGGAGAGCACAAGGTCCTGGAGGGGACAGGAGGGTGGGACACGTCCCTGGGCCAGGGAAATGCATCCTGGATCTTCCTGTGGGTGAGCCCTGCAGAAATCACCTGGGAAGGGTCAGCTCCCACGTCCTGGATATTCCCTTTTTGCCCCCAGCCTTGAAATCCTCACGGAATATCGAGAGGGAATCGTTTCCACCGCAGGCCACAATTCAACTCCCAGCTAGTGAAGGTTAAAATAGATTTATAATTGCTTTCTCCTGAAGTGTTTAATGGGAAAAGATTCCTAACGATCAGACAGGATTTCACCTCATGAATGGTTTATGGGATCCAGAGGTTGGCAGCTGGAGCCAGATAAATTCCAGTGTCAAAGATCAAGTGGAATTAAGCTCTGAACAATTCAGAAAATCCGCTCTGCTTCCAGCTGCCTTTTAAGCCAAAGGTTGATGTTGTCCTAAAAAATATCATTTGGGAACAGGGCTCTGACCACTCCTGAAGCCAGAATTCCAGGGGGAAGTGATTTGCTTTGGATATGCGGGAAATTGAAGCGCCCTTTAAAAGGTGGCACCACAAATCCCTCCTGGAGTGGGAAACTCCTCCTTGCTGGAAGGAATTTGGGAATAACCAACATCCTAAAATCCTCTGAGCCTCTGCAAAACCGGGAATGGAAAACCCCTGAACATTCCCAGGTTTAACTTCAGCTCTGACTCCTCCTGGAGCCAGAATTCCAGGGGGATTTGCTCTGGACAGGCAGGAAATTGAGGTGGCATCACAAATCCTCTGGACTCTTCCTTACTGACAGCAATTTGGGAACAACCAACACCCTCAAAACCTCTGAAACTTTACAAAATTGGGAACGGGGAACCCCTGGGCATTGCCAGGGTTACCTTCAGCAGCAGGAAGGGGGTGATAACGTTGTAAGCCATGTGGAAATAATCTCCAGCGCTGGGTTTGTTCAGAGGAAACCATTCCAGAGGGAGGATGATCTGAGGAGAGAGGGAAGAGCAGCACATCAGCGATCATGGGAGAGGGAAAACGTTGGGATTGCTCGGGAATGCTCAGCTGGGCTTCAGGGGGTTGGCAGGGACCACACTGGGCAGCTCATCTTGGAGCAAACTTCCCACAAATCACCCTCTGGCAGTTTCCACTCCCAGCCCTGCCCGGTGCTGGCAAGCCGTGGGGTCAAGGAAGGCATTTGGGATTCCTGGATCTTCCTGGACCTTCTGCCAGCTTCCAGCTTGAAAAAATTCCATTGAAATGCAATGGCCACTCCTGGAAGCAGCAGCCCCAAGCTCTGGGATACAGGCGAGGAATGGGGAAGAGCAGGAGGAACCTCCCAGGTGTGAAACAAAGGTGTGGGAGAGGGGACAGGGAACAGAGACTGGAGCTGGCTTGGCCCCAGTGCCACCAGAGCGGGGCAGTGGTCCCAGCTCCTCCAGGACCCCGCCCTGGCGCAGGGGACAGCCCTGGGGACCCCCTGGCCGTGTCCCCTCACTCACCATGGCGATGGGGCGCCCGAAATCCAGCACCCAGTTCTGCAGGGTGAAGTAGAACCACAGGTCCAGGTGGAACGGGGACGTCTTGAAGGTGTCCTCGGCCTTCCCTGCCCCATGCCTGGAGGGGACAGAGGGACACGGAGCCCTGGAGCAGCTCTGGGAGGGCGCAGAGCTGTCACCCCAGGCCAGAGCTGCGCTTCCCTGGCTCTGGGAGCTGCGGGATAACAAAGCTGGGCAGCAGGCAGGACAGGAGAGCACAGAGCTGTCGCCGTCCCTGACCCGTCCCCGTGGGGAGGCTCCTCCTGGTCTCTTCAGCAAGGTGAAAAGTGCTGAATTAAGTGCAACTATTTTTAACTTTTGCATGATGAAGCAAAATCCCAACTCCCAGGAGTTGAGCCGAGGGCTGAAAATGCGGCGCTGCCCGGCGGAATTCCAGCACCAGGATGCTCGGGATGCAGCGTCACCCTCAGCTCCTGCTCCCAGCACCCTCTGCCTCCACCGAGGATCCAACCCCGAGGATCCAACCCCCACGGAGCCTTTCCGTGAGATGCCCCCCCAGCACCTCTGGGCCTTCACCTCCCTGCAGGATCAATGCCTCTCCTGGTGCCCAGACCAGAAAGGGATCAGCTGGAGCAGCCCCGAGCTTGGGCTGCCCGTGGTCCAAAGTCCATGGAAGTGTCCCTGTCCATGGACCAACAGGATCTTTAGGGTCCCTTGCACCCCAAACCACTCTGGGATGACTCAACGAACCCCGAGAGCTGGAGGGTGAGGATGGGGTACCATGGAAGAGCTGGGAATGCTGCAGTTCCCTGGAAGAGCCTGCCAAACCCTGGATCGGCTGGGATAACCCAGGTACGCCGGGATGCCAGGGATAAAGCCGAGAGGGGGAACCCTGGGGGACCCCAACCCTCGGGATAACTGGGACCCTGAGCCTGGGGAGATATCCCGGACCCCAACCCTGGGGATATCCCGGACCCCAGTCCTCGGGATATCCCGGATCCCAACCCAAACGACGCTCCGGACCCCGCAGCACCCGCGGGTGGTACCCGGGAAGGGCCGGGCTGTCCCGGGGGGTTCGGGTCGGGCCGATCCGGGGGGGTTGGATGCGGTGAGGATCCCCAGTGAAGCCGGGGTGGATTTTCCCGTTCCCGGCCCCCCCGAGCCCCGGCCGCGCTCACCTGCCCGGGTAGAGCGGCCCGGCGGGCGGGGGCGAGCCCGGGGCCGCGGCCGGGAAGGGCCGGCGCCGCGCCGAGCCCTGCATCCGCCCGGCCCGGGGCTCCCGGCGCCGCTGCCGGGGCCGCTGCCGCTGCTGTGGCGGTGCCGGTGCCGATCCCGCTGCCGGGAGCTCCCGGCCCGGCCCGCGGAGCAGCGGCGGCTGCGCGGGGGCGGCCCCGGGCCCGCCCGGCGGGGCGGGGGCAGCGCCGGCCCCGCTGCTCCGGTTCAGCCCCGGCCCGGCCGCAGCGCGGCCCGGGAGAGCGGCGGGGCCGGGATGGCCCCGGCTGGGATGGGCGCAGCGGAATGGTCGGGCCGCCATCAGAGGGGAATCCCCCGGACCCTCGGGCAGGGAACGCTCCGGGCATTCCGTGCCGAGCCACCGCTCCGAGCCCCGGGTTCACTGCGAACGAGGAGCTGGAGCTCTCCGTGGGCCTGGCCACGCTGCTTTTCCCGAGTTGCCATTGCCCTGGGTTATTCGCAGTGGGTGCCCCCGCTCTGTTCGCTGCCTGCTCTCGGTTTTGGCCGGATAAATCCATCGGGATGGGGTCGCGCCCAGGCAGGGAGGGATTCGCAGCTTTCAGGGCTGACTTTGCACTCCCTGGGGTTTGGAGTTTTGGGTCTAAATCGGAAGGTGCATCCTGCCATGGGCAGGGATATTTTCCCAGGATTATCCCAGGTTATCCTGTCCAACCTGGCCTTGGACACTTCCAGGGATGTGCAGCCACAGCCAGGGCCCTCCCCACCCTCACAAGGGAAGAAAGTTTGAGGCACCAAACCCCTCCTGGAGGGCTTGGTCTGGGCATGGAGGCTCCATCACCCCAGGATGGGAGCTCTGTGTGTCACACCCTGTCCCCATTCCCTTGGATGGGCACGGTGTGACACGGGATGGGAACAGGACAATCCCTGGGAGCTGCTGTGTATTCCACTGAGGAATTCTGGCCTGGAATTCTGGTCCTTCCAAAGCTGAGGGGGCTCCCAAAAGCAGCAGAAGGGAGATCTTGGTCCCTTTTGAGGAGCAGGGGAACCCTCCCCACACCATCCCTGCTCCCCCAGCAGGACAGGGGTGACACCTGGGGAAACATCCCTGAAAAGTGTCGGAGGTCACCGAGATAACGGAGCCACTTAATCTTACCAGGACCCTGCTTGTCACCCTGAGCCTGACACGGCCACATGGCTCTAGGCAGGGCTGGCCACGGCCTGGCTCGTGTCCCCTTGTGTCCCCTGGTGTCCCCCGGGCTCTCCGGGCTCCGGCTGCTGCTCCATGAATAATGCACATCCCACAAAGAGCCGCGGCTCCGGTGTCAGGACTCCAGGTTAAAAATTAACGGGGCTGAGACCGGATCCCCCACAGGACAATGGGGCAGCAGATGGGCCCGGGGTGGTGTCCCCTTACTGCCGGTGGCTCGTGTCACCAGCAGCCAGGGGGGTGGCCCAGCAGGGGGTTGAGGTGACAGGTGTGTGACAAGGTGTCCCCAAAACCAGGGGTGAGGGTCCCGTGTGTGCTGGGGGCATGGATGAGGGGATGGGAGCTGCTAGGTCTGGCTTAAAAAACCCAAACTGAGCCCAACCCAGCCCAACCCAGCCCAGCTGAACCCAACTGAGGGCAGTCCAGTCAAACCCAACCCAACTAAACCCAGCTTAGCCAAACCCAGTCCAGCTGAACCTGGCCCAGCCCAGCCCAGCCCAAATGAACAAATTCCAGCCCAACCCAAACCAGTCCAACCAAACTAACCCAATCCAATCTAACCTAATCCAGTCCAACCAACCCAACCCAACCCAGTCCAACTAATCCAACCCAACCCAGTCCAACCCATCCATTCCAACCCAGTCCAACCCAACCCAGTCCAACCCAACCCAACCCAACCCAATCTTGCTCTCCACAGTCCCTGACAGGAGGGGGCAGCTAGGGAAGGTCAGGCTCAGCTCCCAGGGAACAGGGACAGGGTTTGAAGAATTTTCTTAAATTCTTAAATTTCTTAAGTTGAGGTTTAGGTTGGATTTAGGTTGGACATCAGGAGGAATTTCTCCATGGAAAGGGTGGTCAGAGGCTGCCCAGGGGGGTTTGGAGTCCCCATCCCTGCAGGTGTCCAAGGAATTCCCGGATGTGCTGCTGGTGACACGGTGGGGGTCGGGCACAGCTGGGACCCAGTGACCTCTCAGGTATTTTCCAAGCTCAGTGGTCGTGCAGTGGAAATGAGGATGAAAAGCTGAGCTGGTGACACGAGCAGTTGTCTGTGTTATTGTGTTTTGGGGATACTCGACCATGCCCTGGTGGTGCTGCTGATGCTTTAAGTTTCAGTTTTCCTATTTTCCAGATTCTGTACTGCATTGGTGTATAACTGAACTTTGTATAAAGTGTTAGCAAGTTCTCCTCAGAGCTCAGTCAGATAAAACAATCCTTTTCCAGGCCCAGAACCAAGGACGCCGCTGCAGCTTCAGGCCCAAAAAGTGCAAACAACAGCGAATTGAGGAGAGCAATCTCACAGGATGGGACTGCATAACCTGGAGCTGAAATTGGACAATTACCCCCAAAATGGAAATGGACCAAAACTTATAAAAGTGTGAAAACGCGTGACCTGGAGTCCAACTCGGGTGTAGCCACGGCCGGGCTCTC
This sequence comes from Molothrus ater, assembly GCF_012460135.2. Lineage (NCBI taxonomy): Eukaryota > Metazoa > Chordata > Aves > Passeriformes > Icteridae > Molothrus > Molothrus ater. The sequence goes on from NC_050490.2 coordinate 19,360,579, forward strand.
GCACTTCCCAAGGTGTATCCTTTGAAGGCCTTTAATAAATCCCCCCTTTACCCTTGAACTCTGCCCGGCTGTGTTCCAGCAGCCCCTCACGCCCCGCTCCTGGGCCTGGCGCTGGGGCCGCCGGGGCTCCCGGAACGGCGCTCCCGGGCGGCGCTGCCGGCCGGCCCCGCTGCGGCGGGCGGGCGCTGCCGAGCGGTTCCGGGGCGGAGCGCGGCGGTGCCGGCCGGGCCCGCGCTCCGGGCGGGGGGGCCGCGCCTTGCCTGCCGGGCGGCGGCTGCGCTCCCGCCGGGGCCGGGGCAGCAGCGGGAGCGGGGCCGGGGGCGGCGCGCCCCGGGGCGGCCGCATGTGCGCCCCGCGGGGCGCCGCGCCAGGACGGAGCGGGCCGGGGCAGAGCCGGGCCGGCCCGAGCGGGGCCGTTGCGGGCGGCGGGGCCGCGCGGAGGCGGAGGCGGCCATGGAGGGGCTGGCGGGGTACGTGTACAAGGCGGCCAGCGAGGGCCGCGTGCTCACCTTGGCCGCGCTGCTGCTGAACCGCTCCGAGAGCGACATCAAGTACCTGCTGGGCTACGTGAGCCAGCACGGCGGGCAGCGCTCCACGCCGCTCATCATCGCCGCCCGCAACGGGCACGCCAAGGTGGTGCGGCTGCTGCTCGAGCATTACCGCGTCCACACGCAGCAGACCGGCACCGTCCGCTTCGACGGGTACGTGAGGCCCGGCCCGCACGGCGCCGGCCGCGGCCTGGGCTGCTCGGGGAGAGCGGGGCTGGGAGGGCCGTGCGGGCCTCGGGCGGCTCCCGCTGTTCCGGAGCTCGGCGGGGCTTGGGAGCCTTCCCAGCGCGGGGTGTTCCCCGAGCCGATGGGCTTTGTGGGTTCTGTGCTTCGGCGCTGGGTTCTTTAAGGTTCTTTAAAGCTCCGGCTCTTCTGTGACGCGCTGGTCCCAGCTCAGATTATTCCGTGACTTGGTGGTGCTTGTGGATCTCTTACAGCAAAGTATTCTGTGACTCGGTGGCCCGTGTGGGTATTTTTCAACTCGGGCTATTTTGTGATTTGGTGGTCCTGGTGGAGTCCTTCCAGCTCAGGCTGTTCCATGACCTGGTGGTCCTGGTGGGGCCCTTCCAGATCTGTGTTCTGTGACTTGATGGCTCTTGTAGGTTCCTTTCAGCTTGGGCTCCTCTGTGACTTGGTGGCCCTTGTGGTCCCAACTCAGATTATTCTGTAGCTTGGTGGTTCTTGTGGGCCCTTCCAGCTCAGGATTCTTGATGTCTTTGTGGAGCCCTTCCAGCTCAGGATTCTGTGACTTGTTGGTGCTTGTGGGTCTCTTCAACTCAGGCTGTTCTGTGTCTTGGTGGTCCTTGTGTGTCCCAGCTCACATTATTCTGTGACCTCGTGGTGCTTGTGTGTCCCTTCCAGCTCAGGACATTCTGTGACCTGGTGGCCCTGGTTTGCCCTGTCCAGATCAGCATTCTGGGCTTTGGTGGCCCTTGTGGGTCCTTTCCAAGGCTGTTCAGTGATCTGTGATCACTCCCTGCCCTCTGTGGGCCTCAGCAGAGTTCCCAGGAGGATCTGATCTCTGATTTTCCCAGGCTGGCAGTGCCCAGGGCCCTCCTTGCTGCTGTTTTTAGATATGAATTCATGACATCCCCACCTAAACATCACGTGGGTGTTGGAGGCCACAGTGAGGTTACAGTTTGGTGATTTTCTGGTAAAAATGCCTGTGTGGTTGGAGATCCCACCTGATGCTTTAAGAGCCATAAATGCCTTTTCCATTTAGGAATTCCCCATGTGAAGCTGTGGACAGGATAATATTCACAGCCCACAGAGCTTCTGCTGGGCCAGAGTGGCCTTTTTGGGACATTTTTGCTGCTGCAGGTGACAGTGCCATCAGGAAGGGTTCTCACACTGCTCAGTTTTCACATGCAGAACCACTTCCCTGTGTGGTTTTTTATTCCTTCCTTTTCCCTTCCAGCTGGGTTTGGTTTGGGTTTTTTTGTGTGTGTGGTTTTTTTTGGGTTTGGTATTTTTTTTGGGTTGTTGTTGTTGTTGTTTTGGGTTTTGGTTTTTTTTTTTGTTTTGTTTTGGTTTGGTTTTTTTGATGGTTTTGTTTTTTTGTTTTTTTTTTCCCCAATCAGAAGCAGGTTGAGAATTCCCGGGGTGAGAATTCCTGGAGGAAGCACCTCCTGACAGACAGCAGATGCTGGATTTCTGCCTGGCTGGGGTGGGGATGTTTTCCAGAGGCTGTGCCTGGCACGGATTGAAGGAGGAGTTGTGGGAGGCACAATGGATGCAGAGAGAGGAGCAGAGCCCATGTGATCCCCAGGGATTGTTGCTGCTCAGATAAGGTGGCTCAGCAGCTCCTCTCCCTTGGGCTTTCCACTTGGAACCTCAAAACACCAAAAAATCACCCCTGGTTCATAAAAAATGCTCCTGACTCTCCTCCTGCTTCAATGCATAAATATTTTAATGGAGTTATTTACAAAATAAGGAACTTCTCCCTGGGAATTCTCTCTGAGATCCTGAAGAGCCTCTGGAGGTGTTGGATTTACAAACAGTTGCTGTGGAGCTGCGAGGGCTTTATAATAATTAAAAATTGCTGTGAAAGTGAAATTTCAGCTGATCTTGCCATATTTTAACTTTGGGGAACGTGGCTGTTTGGAAATATTTGTCCTTCCTGTGCGTTTGGGATGTGCCTTTGAGAGTGTGTAAATCCTGCCTGTTTCTTCATTTAAATCCTTCAAAAACCAGGAAATGGGAAAGGCAAATCCTTTATTTTGTGTGCTGGGTTTGAGGGAATGAAAACAGCTTAGAAAGAAGGATCTGTCCCCTCGTTTCCCTGTTATTCATGTGACACAGATCTGTGGAGCAGCCCAGCTCAGAACTTCTGCTTTTTTGGGTTTTATTTTCTTCCTGAAGTTCCATTTTTGTCACCAGGTTGCTGGGCTGGTTTGGGGCACGGGATCTCAAATAGGGAAGCACTGGGGAACTGCAGCTCAGGGAGACGGGGCAGGGGAAGTGATCAGAAATTTTGAAGCCAGGTCTGTTGCTGGTGTCTAAATCATTTTTTTTTTTTTTGTGTGTCAAAATATCCATTTTAAGGTTTTTCTCGGTCTTTAATATGTCACTTTGCGGCACTGAAGGGATAATTTTAGAACTCTTCTTGCCAGACCTCTCTAAACTGAGGCTGGAGTTTGTAAGTGGGATCTTCAAGGCGGCCAAACCCCTTTGGCTGCTTTGAAGCTCCAACTTCCAACGCTCCGTGTGCTCCCTCGGCCTCATTCCTTGGCCGTGGCGGTCCCGGGGAGTTCCTCGGAATCCAGGGACGGGCTGGCTGTGAAACCCCCGTTGATGGCTGGGTGCGGGATGCTTTTGGAAGAGCGCCAGCCTAATTCCCTGTCCTTTCGTCCCCAGCTTCGTCATCGACGGGGCCACCGCGCTGTGGTGCGCGGCCGGCGCCGGCCACTTCGAGGTGGTCAAGCTGCTGGTGAGCCACGGCGCCAACGTCAACCACACCACGGTGACCAACTCGACGCCGCTGCGGGCGGCCTGCTTCGATGGCCGGCTGGACATCGTCAAGTACCTGGTGGAGAACAACGCCAACATCAGCATCGCCAACAAGTACGACAACACCTGCCTGATGATCGCGGCCTACAAGGGCCACACGGACGTGGTGCGCTACCTCCTGGAGCAGCACGCCGACCCCAACGCCAAGGCCCACTGCGGGGCCACCGCCCTGCACTTCGCCGCCGAGGCCGGGCACCTGGAGATCGTCAGGGAGCTGGTCAAGTGGAAGGCGGCCATGATGGTCAACGGCCACGGCATGACGCCGCTCAAGGTGGCCGCCGAGAGCTGCAAGGCCGACGTGGTGGAGCTGCTGCTGGCTCATGCTGACTGCGACAGGAGGAGCAGGATCGAAGCCCTGGAGCTGCTGGGGGCCTCGTTTGCCAACGACAGGGAGAACTACGACATTTTGAAGACTTACCACTATTTATATTTAGCCATGCTGGAGAGGTACCGCGACAGCGAGAACGTCATCGAGAAGGAGGTGCTTCCCCAGATCGAGGCTTACGGAAACAGGTCGGAATGCAGGACCCCTCAGGAATTAGAGTCCATTAGGCAGGACAGAGATGCCCTTCACATGGAAGGCCTCATAGTGCGGGAGAGAATCCTGGGCTCGGACAATATCGACGTCTCCCACCCCATCATTTACCGGGGCGCGGTCTACGCGGACAACATGGAGTTCGAGCAGTGCATCAAGCTCTGGCTCCACGCCCTGCACCTGCGGCAGAAGGGCAACAGGAACACCCACAAGGACCTGCTGAGGTTCGCTCAGGTCTTCTCCCAGATGATCCACCTGAACGAGCCCGTGAAAGCCAAGGACATCGAGAGCGTCCTGCGCTGCAGCGTGCTGGAGATCGAGCAGGGCATGGCGCGCATCAAAACCACGCCGGACGCCGACATCCACACGGCCATGGACAACTACGAGTGCAACATCTTCACCTTCCTCTACCTGGTGTGCATCTCCACCAAGACGCAGTGCAGCGAGGACGACCAGTCCCGCATCAACAAGCAGATCTACAACCTGATCCACCTGGACCCGCGCACGCGCGACGGCTCCAGCCTGCTGCACCACGCCGTCAACTCGGGCACGCCCGTGGACGACTTCCACACCAACGACGTGTGCAGCTTCCCCAACGCCCTGGTCACCAAGCTCCTGCTGGACTGCGGCGCCGACGTCAACGCCGTGGACAACGAGGGGAACAGCCCTCTGCACATCATCGTGCAGTACCACCGGCCCATCAGCGACTTCTTGACGTTGCACTCCATCATCATCAGCCTGGTGGAGGCCGGCGCCCACACGGACATGACCAACAAGCAGAAGAAAACCCCTCTGGATAAAAGTACCACCGGGGTGTCCGAAATCCTCCTTAAAACTCAAATGAAGCTGAGTCTCAAGTGCCTGGCTGCCCGCGCCGTGCGGATCTACAACATCAGCTACCAAAACCAGATCCCCAGAACTCTGGAGGAGTTTGTCCAGTTCCACTAGGCCGTGTCCAACCTTTTGTGGTGGTGCTATCCCGGGACGACACCAGACAGCAGAATACACCCGTGTCCATGAAGTTGTTTTTCTCCATTCCTTTGGTTTTGGGTTCCTCTGGATTCCGTCTGCGGCCTCAGTTCTCGGGTGGAGATGGTGGAGGGCGGGGGGGCAGGAAAAGCCACATCGTTGTCCTGTAGTTGAATCTGATGTTTGAGATTTTGGTCCTTTTCTTTTATTGATTAAATGAATCCCTTCCTTAGCTCTTGGTTTTCTAAATGCCATGAGAAGAATCCCCCAGGTAACTCCTGTCGTGTCCGACACGATTCGCACAATTGGATTTCAAACTCCTCGCAGTGAGGTGGGAAAAGAAAAATTGGGAATTCTGTGGTAGTTGGGTTAAAAGTGGAGTGTCCATCTCCAGAGCAGTGTGCTGCTCTCATACCTCACCGTGCTTTTATGCCTTTCAGCTCGTGCTGAAGATGTTGGTAACATTTTAAAAATTCTGTTTTAAATCAAAATTTACAGTTACAGACGTGAGGGGTGCTCTGTTAGGAAATGCAGGTGGGAATTCAGCTCTGAGGGGCTGAATTCCATTATCAAGCTCTTCACTGACACTGCTCCAGTAAGTATTGAATAACCTATGGACAAAAAGCCACTTCCACGCCGACCGAAAATAACCGGAATCATCGTTTCCTTTTCCGTAGCTCCGTCGCTCCTATCCAGACATCATGCATGGATCCCTAGAAACTGGGTAGGGAATTTGTGTTTGTGTGTGTCCCAACATTTCAAACTGCTTTGAACTTGGGTTTTTTTCTGTTGTTTCGACGCTCAACACGCACCTTTTTTTTTTGACTCAAAGTCTGTCCAGCTGCACTCTTGGATTCCAGATGCTGTATCTTCCTAACGGAGCCGTCTGCCGCCAAAGAGAGTCTTCCTTGAACCTGGCTTTTCCAAGAAGCGTTGGAGTCTGTGCCTCCCTGAATTGGACTCGAGGATTTTTCATGGTTTTTACTCCTTCCAGCAGGAAAATCTCTTCTTAAAACTGATTTTTACGAAAAAAAAAAAAATATTCTCCTCTCATCAGCCTCTCTGCTGATGAGCGAGTGATTGTACGGGGACATTGCCGCTTGAGAACTCTGGGAGAAGTGGCAGATGCTCCAGCAGGAAAATGTCACTTGTTGGGACAAGGCTCCTGAACCCTCTGTTCCTTTCCCATGCAGCTTTTTGACCTGCAGGATGAACGAATGTTCCGTGGGGTTTTTTAAAAACAATCCAGGTAGAACTTTCAGGCGAGATTTGGGGCACACGTTTCTATTTGTATGACAAAGAAATAAACATTGAATGTGGAATTACCTTGGAATTCCTGGGGTTTTTTTTGTCCAAAGTTCGTGTCCTTTGAGGGAAAAGCTTTAGGGTCAGGTTTAGGTTCTCCAGAGAATCCGTGTCTGCCACATCCCTGGAATTTTCCTAAGGCCAGGTTGGAGCAGTCTGAGTAATGGAAGGTGTCATTTTCCTGAGGAGAGGGTTCCAGAGTAACAATAAAAATTCCTGGCTGTTGATTCCAAAATACTTCCAAGCGCGGGAAGGTCTTTGCTGTGGGAACGCTGCTCCTGCCCTCTGGCCCATTCCCGGTTGCTATCCTGCTTCCCAGTGAATTCCTGCTGCCTGCTGCCATGGAATGCTGTCCCGCCACCTTCCCCGTGTCACCAAGAGCTCTTGGCAAAGGGTAGGGAATACCTGTGCATGCAGCCTTGGGAATCCTGGCATCTTCTCCGGGATCTGGAATTTGCCTCCCAAGCATTAAACGCTGTGAGGTTGCCCTTGCCCTCCCTGTTATTTAAAGCCCCTGATAAAATTCCTTGGAGCCTCCAGGTGCTGTTTTCCCTGGAAAAGCACGGGGTGAGGGAAGAGCCGGGTGCTGCCGGGAGTTGGGATCAGCACTGGGAGAGGCAGAAATAAACCCGGCCTAGAAATAAACCTGGAGCTGAGCCAGGCCTTGGAATGCTGATCCCACTGTGCTGAGGGATCCAGAGCCACCCAGGGATTGGGGACAATCCAGTCCCACCCAGGGATTGGGGACAATCCAGTCCCACCCAGGGACTGGGGACAGCCACCTCCAACCCCGCCCTCGCTGCCGGCAGCGGGGCCAAGGGTCCTGAAAATCCGGGATTCCCAAATTTTCCTTGGGAATGGCTGGGGAGGGGAGCAGGAACGGGGCAGCTGCAGCCTGAGCTTCACAGAAGTGGGAATTGTGTCCCGGAGTGTGCCCAGGTGTCCGAGGCAGGGGACGGGCACCAAGCACTGGGAGGTGCTGGAGGTGGGCAAGGAAGGTGGAAATTCATATATATATATATATATATATATATATATATATATATATAAATAAAATAATGAATTTATATATACAAAATATATCAATGTATTTATATCTATATTTATAAAATATAACAATATATTTATATATTTATTTATATTTATATGTATAAATATATCAGTGTATTTATATATATTAAAAATATATATTTATATATATAAAAATATAAATGTATTTATATATATATAAAACATCCATGCATTTATATATATAAATATATCAGTGTATTTATATATATAAAATATATCCGTGTATTTATATATATAAAAGATATCAATGTATTTATATATATCAAAAATATGTCCATGTACTTATATATATAAATATATCAAAGTATTTATATATATAAATATGTCAATGTATATATATCAAAATATATAAATGTGTGTGTATATATATAAATATATAGATGTATGTATAAAAACATATCAATGTGTATATATAACAAATTTTGTATATTTATAGAAAACTTATTAAAGTATATTTATATAAATAATATCTAGATATAGAAATAAAAATATAAGGTATTTATGCTTTATATTTTTATGTATATACACGCATATATTTTATATATTTTATGGATATATATACATAGATATAGAAATATATACACACATATATATATATTTTTTTATATATATATATACATCTATGTTATATTTGTACACACACACATATATATATACACACATTTTTAAAGTCTAAAAATAAAATTATTTATAAATGTATATGCACATATAGTGTGTGTGTGTGTAGATATATATCCATAGATACAAACCCACAAATATATATATAAATTATATATGTGTGCACACATATATTTTATATATAAGTAAATATATTTAAATATATATAATATATATAGATATAAGTAAAATATATAAACGGTATATATTTATATATTTATGTGTGTATATATATTATACGAATGCATATATATATTTTATAGATATATATTATATACATATGCACACAAATTATATGTATAATTATAGATAATATATAATATACATTATATATACACATATATATGTTATGAAGACATATATATAAAATCTAATATATATTATATGCACTGTATGTACATATATAATATATATTATTATTTTATATATAATATCTACTGTGTATTATATGTATTATCTATATTACACATATAATAAATATGTACGGTTTAATACACATAATACAGATATTAGATTTAATATATATATTTATATATATGCATAGCATATATACTAATACATAAATAACAAAAATAATATGAATAAAAATTAATAATACAAATGTATATATATAAAATATAAATATATTGATATATTGATATATGTTACATATTTATATGTATATATATATGTCTAATTAATCAGATATAAATTTTATACATACATATACATACATATACATATATACATATAGATGCATTTTAGTATACATATATATATGTAAATATAGATATATACATATATACATATATAAAAATATAAATAGAAGTGTGTGTGTATATATATATATATATGTGTGTGTGTGTGTGTGTGTGTGTATATATATGTGTGTGTGTGTGTGTGTGTGTGTGTATATATATATATATATATATATATATAAATAATTTTTTAATATTTTTTATATATATATAAAATGTATATATGAATCCTGAAGAACCCTGGCCCTTCCTGCCTGCTCTCCCTCCTTTCCCCCCGTGTGCCGGGATCTGGATCCTGGGAATGTGGTAGGGAGGATCCTGTGGGATCCACTGGGGCTGAGCTCCCAGATCCCAGGCTGGGTTCTCCGGGGTTTCCCTGCACCCCAGCCGGACCCCTGAGCTCCCAATCCATCGAAAACTGGGAAATGCAGAATTCCCACTCCAGCTGAGGATTTAATTTCTGATTTGGGAGGTTTTTTTATCCCATTTTTTTCCATGTTTGGGTCTCCCAAAGGCTTCACTTGATTGCTTATACCTTTCAGACATCCTTGGAAAACCTCACATCCCTTAGAAATAAATGATGAAAAAATTCCAGGATCCATCCCCTCCCGGGTCCCAGAGCAGCCCCCCTCATATCCACAGAAAAAAGGGAACAGACACCAGGAATTTTTAAAATACCATATTTTTAATCCTTAAAAAATACCAGGAACACTATGTCCCGAACCTCACCCCGCATCCAGAAAAATCCTCTTCCCTCTTCTCCATAAAATTAATATTAGCATAAATAATTCCGCTATGCCAAGGGCATTCCTGCCCTTAAAATTCCATGATTTCCATGGCACCAGCTATGTACAGGTATGATACACGTGGGCTCCCCAAACTGCTCTGCTGGGACAAAACTCATCAAACTGCTTTTTAATTAATTCTTTAAACGATTTAAATTTTTTTTCAAAATTTATTTCTGAGTTTATGGTTTGGTTTAATTTTTTTTTTTGGCAGGATTTTAAATTTTTTCTCCCCTCCTTTCCTTCCTGTTTTTAGAAGAATTATGTACAGCTGGACACGGGAGATTTGGCATTTAAGGTGCTTGAAATCACAAGAATTTCATTCAGTGCATTCAGACTAATTAACGCCTCCACTTAATTACTCCTGTTAACGAAGGCAGTTTGAGAGCTGTGGCCAGCAGAGCCCGGGACCTGCGACAGCTCCGCCACGGGAAGGAGCAATCCATGGGGGCTTTTTTTGGGGATACTATTTTTATTTTAAGGAGCTTTCCAGCTCCACATCAGGGACCCCTCATGTTGGCGTCCCCTCGTCCCCACTGCTGCCACCTTGGTGAAATCCCGGTTGGAAGCACTTCCTAGGAGATTTTCGGGGAATTTTTGGTTGATTTGAGGTCTTTTTTTTTATGGAATCCCAGTTGAAAGCACCTCTGAGGATTTTTTTTGGGACTTTTTGGTTGGTTTGTGATGTTTTTAATGGAATCCCACTTGGAAGCACTTCCGAGGAGTTTTTTTGGGAATTTTCCATTGGTTTGGGGTTTTTTTTTTTTATGGAATCCCAGTTGGAAGCACCTCCGAGGAGTTTTTTTGGGGAGTTTTCGGTTGGTTTGAGGGTGTTTTTATGGCTTTTTAAGTGCTGTCCCACAAAGGGCGTTCTCTCGTCCTGCTGCAAAGCCAAGCTCAGCCCCCAAATCCCTCGGGATCCCGGGAATCTCCGGAGCTGGGAGGGGGCTCCTGGCCCCGGCAGAGTCACTCCATCCCGTGGGAATTCTGCTCCCGCTCGGCCGCTCGCCGGCGGCTCCCGCTCTTGAAGAACCCGAGCTGTGGGGAGGGAAGAGAAACAAAATCCCGCCGGTATTCCAGGAGCTTTTCATGGGATAGCAGTTGGAAGTGCTCCTGGATATCATTTATATATGGAAAAGGGGATTTTGGAGGAGGTTTTGAGGATTTTTGGTGGTGTTTTGAGGATTTTTGGTGAGGATTTTTGGTGAGGATTAATATTAGCATAAATAATTTTTTTTTTTTGAGGATTTTTGGAGGAGGTTTTGAGGAGTTTTGGTGAGGATTTTTGAGGAGCTCGTGGGGCGCTGGGCATGGATCCAGAGGGTTCCTCCACGCATGGGAATCTCCAAAAATCCCCCAAAATGCGTGGCCGGGGGGCTGCTCACCTTCCAGAGCACCAGGACCAGCAGGGCCAGGAGCAGGAGACCTCCAAAGGTGCTCCCAAGGATGATCCAGATGGGAATCTGCGATTCCTCGGGCTTGGAGATCTCAAACGTGATCTGGAGGAGAAGAAAACACCACGGATTCCAGGCAGGAATGGCGGGGAAAAGGGGATAGAAGGGAATGCTGAGCAGCCCTTCCTTTGGGAATGCTGCACCGTGGATTTGGCTCAGTTTTCCCTGTGGAATCTGGAGATTCCAGGATCAGAGCTTAGCCACAACTGCACCGAGTTTTTCCAGACCCTGGGTCCCTCCACCCACAGGGATTTTCCCAAGGGGATCAGGGCAGGGTGTGGCAGCATCCCGAAGTTCTGGGAGCCCCCATCCCAGGGCTGACCTGGCGGCTGGGATCCTCCTCCCGGAAAACGAAGGGGCTCCGGAAGCGCCGCTGGAGCACCGCGATCGTGGTGAGCTTCAGTGCCTTGAACTTCAGCTGCACGGAGAGGGCTGGGATGAGCATCCCACGTGGAAAGGGAGCCCCCATTCCCAACGGGATCCATCCCATCCCCATGGGCTGGGATGAGCATCCCACATGGAAAGGGAGCCCCCATTCCTAACAGGATCCATCCCAACCCCATGGGCTGGGATGAGCATCCCACGTGGAAAAGGAGCCCCCATTCCCAACGGGATCCATCCCATCCCCATGGGCTGGGATGAGCATCCCACGTGGAAAGGGAGCCCCCATTCCCAACGGGATCCATCTCATGCCCACAGCTTTGTATCCATAGGGATTCTCTTTGCATCCATGGGAGAGGAGGATGCAGGGCAGGCAGGGAGTGGGGCAGAACAACAGCAAAAAACGAGATTAATTAAATTTGCATTAATTAATAATGCAAATTTAATGGAATTAAATAATCCATAATGAGGCGCCGTGGATGCACGATCCAATAGGATAAGTGGCTTTGGGAACAAAAACCAACCCATACATTCCTGGGCTTCCCGGGGAAGGGAAAAATCCCACGTTTTTGGGGGGTGAGGGTTCCTTTGGGGGATTTCTCCCTGAAATCCACATTTTCTGGTGAGCACTCACTGCTTTCAGAGACTTCATCCACAGATTCCCGTGCAAGTGCAGGTTCAGCTCCTCATTGGGGGCCAATTTCACCTCGCAGTCGATGGAAACCACGTCGGAGTTGCTGTGGTTCTGCAAAGGGAAATGTGGGATCACAGATGGGGAAGGAGGGAAAATCCCACTGGGATTAATCCCTGGGATGAATGAGGGAGGGAGGATCCCACGTGCCCGTCCTCCTGTGTGGCCAAATCCCCCCATTCTTTAAATTTTCTCCCCCTTTTTCACCCCAAACTTCCCAATTTTGCTGGGTTTTGTGCTGTTCTTTCCCTCCAAGTTTTTTCCTTGGAAAAAAATGATCCTGATTTTTGTGAGCTGGAGAATCCCCTTGCTCCCCATAAATCCTGAGTATTAACAGGGCTTAAGATCCAGTGGCTGAGAGGAAAAATAAAAATAAACCAACCGAAGGGCTTAAAAATCTCCTAAAAAATTCCAGTGTGCCCCTCCCACGTCCATGGGCCATCCCTATTCCAGGCTTTTCCCTGTTTTGGGATACCCTGGGGCCAGGATTGGCCCTGTGCAGGTGAGTACCAGGTGTGGGGTGCGGGACAGGTCCTCCTCCGCCGGGGTTCTCCGGTAGTCAGTGGTGTTCCCCCAGATGCTGCAGGTCGTGTTTTCCTGTGGGAGAAGCCGACGGAATTCCAGCATGGACACCGGGATCACGGCAGTGTCTTCCCTGTGCCCCCATCCCGAATCAGGGATCCCCAGCACCCCCCCAGGATTTGCTGGAGCTGGGATTGAGTTTGGCTCGCTGTGGGATGTGGCTGGAGGGCTGGGATCCCATCCGAAACAGGGACAGAATCCCATCCTAAATTGGGCTTGAATTCCATCCTAAACTGGGCTGGAATCCCATCCTAAACCAGGCCTGAATCTCATCATAAACTGGGACAGAATGCCATCCTAAAATGGGCTAGAATCCCACCCTAAACCGGGCTGGAATCCCATCCTAAAACATGCTAGAATCCCATCATAAACCGGGACAGAATCCCACCCTAAACCGGGCTGGAATCCCGTCCTAAACTGGGACAGAATGACATCCTAAAATGGCCTAGAATCCCATCCTAAACTGAGCTAGAATTCCATCCTAAACCATGCTGGAATCCCATCCTAAACCATGCTGGAATCCCACCCTAAACTGGGACAGAATTCCATCCTAAACCATGCTGGAATCCCACCCTAAACTGGGACAGAATCCCATCCTAAACCATGCTGGAATCCCATCCTAAACCATGCTGGAATCCCATCCTAAACCATGCTGGAATCCCACCCTAAACTATGCTGGAATCCCACCCTAAACCATGCTGGAATCCCATCCCAAACCATGCTGGAATCCCATCCCAAACCACGCTGGAATCCCGTCCTACCTGGTCTGCCCGGAATTCCGTGGGCAGCAGGAGCCGGTTGCCTGCCCGGGTGGCCACGGGCACGGTGATCTTTAGGGTCACCCCTTGCACCGGGAAGAATCCCAGGTTCTGCAGCTGCCAGGGAAGAGCACAGGGATGTGTTGGGATCGGGAGATGGGGATCCCTGCTCCTGGGGCAGATCCCAAATCCAGGAGAACTCAGGGATCCGGTTCCTGCTCACCGTGAAGGTGCAGTGGAAGGGGGGCCCAATGGGGTTGGATCCATCCAGGGAATTGTTGGATCTGATCTCAAAATAGTCCAGGCTTGATGTCCTGTGGGACAAAGAGGTTTGTAGGATTTCCCCTTTCTTTATAGGATTTTCCCTTTTCTTTGCAGGACTTTCCCCTTTCTTTATAGGATTTTCCCTTTCTTTGTAGGATTTTCTCGCCTCTTTAATAAAGCAGAGCCATTCCAGGCCCTGGCTGAGGTTTGGCTGTCACAGGAGGTAAATCAATCCCTGCTTTGCAGCTGGAGAGGCAGGAAAAGAGCCAGGAATGTCCTGTGGGAACCCATTCGGGAGCACCTGTGATGGCCCAAAATCCCCACATTCTTTAAAATTCCCTCCCTCCTTTTCCACTCCAAAATTCCCAAATTTGATATTTTCTGTGCTCTTCTTTCCCTCCAGGTTTTCTCTTCATTCTGAACTGGAGAATCCCCTCGCTCCCCATAAATCCTAAGTATTAAAGGAATTTTATTTGTGGCATCTGAGTAAAAAATATAAAATGACCGAAGGGCTGAAAAATCCCTGAAAAATTCCAGCAAGCAGCGCCAGGGAATGTGCTTTGGGATCCCTGATTTTCCCATCAGCAGCTTCCTAAATTATCTCTGCCTTCATCCCTGGCTGTCCCAGACTTGAATTACCGGTGATTCCACGCTCATCCCGCAGCTGAGCTTCCCTCTGATGGTTTTGTGGGATGGCCACTGGCCCAGACACTGGGAACACCTGTTATGGCCATTATTACCTCCAAGAATTCCCTTTTTTTCCCCCATAAAAACTCACCCTCACACCTCTTTAATAAAATTTATGCCTTTAAACGTCGGCAGAGTCCAGCTCTCCGTGGCTCACCAGTTTTATAAAAAGCTCTCCCTGACTTTACGGCTCCTGTTTTCTCAATAAATTCCCGAATTAAACCTGGGTTTGAAGGCTGCTCCCAGCTGGTTTTCCCAAGGGGTTTTCCCAATCCATGACCTCCCATGGAGCTGCATCCCATCCCGAACCCCTCACCTGGTGAAGAGCAGGTCGGCCTCGTACTTGAGCTGGAAGTTGAGGTGGGCAACGTTGTCCTCCTTGGTGCTCTCCTTCTCCTCGCTGTCACTGGAACAGCAGCAGGGCCAAGGGGTCAGGCAGGAGCCAAATCCCCCCCAGGATTTTTTTTTTTGGGAATACTGAACTTTTTTTTTTTGCTTTTTGGTCAAAGCAGGATTTTATTCCGGGATTTTTATCATTAAAATGATTCGGAGGGAGGTGTCACCCCCAACAGCTAAAGTAGTGCAGGGGAATCCTCCTCTGCTCTAATAATTGGTGAAATTTAAAAACTAATTAATTAATATTAATAATTTAGTTAATTAAGTCAATTATTTATTAATTATTTAATAAATATTAAGTTGATTTAATTTTTCCCTTTCTTCATAGAATTTCCCCTTTCTTTGTAGGATTTCCCCTTTCTTTGTAGGATTTTTCCCCCTCCTTATAGGATTTTCCCTTTCCTCATAGGATTTTCCCTTTTTTTGCAGGATTTCCCACATTTCCCTGTGGGAAATCTTTACCTGTGGAGGAGCGGGGAGTAAGGAGAACTTTGTAAAAATTATTAGGAGACATTTTTCCTGGGAAATATTTGTGGTGGGAGCATGGATGAGAAAGCAGCAGGGGCTGGAGATCCAGCAAACCCCAGCAGCTTCCACAGGCACAGAAAAATCATGGCTGTAAATCCCCAGATAAACAAAAATAGCCAGGTTTGGGAGCACAGGGCTGGGATAACCCACAGCAGCTGGGTCTCCATGGGGTTATTCCATGGAAAACCTCTGGCTCTGGAGGAAGGAATCCCAAGGAAAGCCAGCTGGGGTGCCCAGAGAAGCGTCCTGGATCCCTGGAATTGTCCAAGGTTGGACACCCTGGGATCAGGGAAGGGGTGGGACTGGATGGGCTTTTTTTCCAGCCCAAACCATTCCATGATTCTGTAATTCCAGAGGGAGAAAGTGTCCCCAGACCTGCTGGCGACCATGTAGACCTCCATGCTCTGCAGGAAGACGGACTTGCTGAATTCAAAATCCAGGCGGAAAGCGACCTGCAGAGACGGGAAAAACACTGGGAGAAACATCGGGAAAAACATCCCAGGGAATGAAATCCCGAGTGCTGAGCGGGGCCAGTGCGGGACCCTGCAGGAGACACAATTCCCAACCCCACCAGGACCGAGCAGAGCCTTTGCAGGCAGAGAGGATTTGCAGGAATTCTCTCTGCCCCTGCGATGGGAGCACCGAGCAGCTCCCTTTGGAAGCAGATCCCTCCAGAGGCCCGGGACCGGCGGGAAGGGGAGGCAGCTGGAGAGAGCCAACACCAATAAAACGGGATAAATGTGATAAATGTCACATCTGCAGTGACCTCAAACCGTCTGGGCCGGCACAGCTGACTGGAATATTAAAGCTCCCGCAGCTCCGGAGCCAAAATTCCATTTCCAGCCTGTCTTTGTTTTGGCAGGAACGGCACTACCTGATGGCCCACGGACGCATTCCCGACCCCGTAGGTCATGGGGAGCCAGCTCCTCCTGCAGCCACAGGCATCCCACTGGGATTTTTGGGAGCTTTAAAGCTGAGCCTGGTGCCTGAGGCTCATCCATCATAATCCAGGAAAGGTTTCAGACGGATACAGGAGCTGGGGAGATTTTCTCTCCAGATCCTGCTTGTGTTGGTCCCTTTTCCCACAGGGTGGCAGGTGGGATTCCATGCGGATCCTGAGTGGATCCCCCCACTATTTTTTTCCCCAACTGAACCCTGAATTTGATGTTTCCCAAGGGTTTATGGCTTATAAAAATGATAAACTGGATCTGGGCTCATCCCAAATACTGGGAACAGTGTTTTGGAGGATGCCACCCCCCAGGGGGACTTGGACTGGCTCTGAGCAGGATCCAGAGGCACCTCAGAGGAAGAAAAAACCTCTCAGGCAGGGAAGGAGCCTCATCCTGCAGGGAATCAGCTCAGGAAAGTTCCCATCCGTGGTTTGAAGCCAACATTAAATTTTTCCACAGGATTGGAGGCAAATTCTGTCACCTGGAGGAGCTGGGTGGACTCTGGGGCTCTCCTGAGCACCATGGCAGGATCCCAACCATCCCAGCTCCCCCTAAGATGCCTTCAAACTCCAAAAGGGAAGAAACCGAAAGTTTATCTTCAAAATCCTGCTCAGGGCTGCCCAGATGTGACCCTGGGGGCAGAAGGTCCATGTGACAGCAGAGTGGGAAGTGGGGAATGTCCTACCTTGGCCTTGGCTCGGAAGAAGGGGTAGCTGACGTTGCACACCCTCCTGGTGGGGTGTCTGTCGTCACTGGCACAGTCGATGTTGATGTCGCTGTCGTCCTGAAATGGGACACAAAGTCCTGTCCGTGGAGTGTCTGGGACACTGGGAATGAGCCCCGGCTCTTTGGGAAACTGGGAATACCCGAGGGGCTCAAAAAGGGCCTTGGCTTTGGGGAAACAACCAACCAATGGCCAACCAAATAATGGCCAACCAGTGGCCAACCAGTGGCCAACCAGTGGACAATCAACCAATGACTAACCAACCAAAATCCAACCA
This sequence comes from Molothrus ater, assembly GCF_012460135.2. Classification (NCBI taxonomy): domain Eukaryota; kingdom Metazoa; phylum Chordata; class Aves; order Passeriformes; family Icteridae; genus Molothrus; species Molothrus ater. The sequence goes on from NC_050490.2 coordinate 19,377,887, forward strand.
ACCAATGACCAACCAACCAATGACCAACAACCAAAACCCAACCAACCGATGACAAGAACCAATGCCCAACCAATCAACCAATAACCAACCAACAACCAGCCAACGACCAAAACCCAACCAATGAATGACCAAACCTCAACAAAACAACAACCAACCAATGACCAAAACCCAACCAATGAATGACCAAAATGCAACAAAACAGCAACCGACCAGTGACCAAAACCCGACCAAAACCCGACCAACCACTGGCCAAGAAATTAATGAATGAAGGAAAGATGCAACCACCAACCAACCAGCCACCAACCAAAATCCAACCAAGGGACCATGCAAGCAACCAGCCAATCATCCAGCCCAGCCTGCTCGCTGGAGCTGGGAATTCTTCCCATGCGTTTGTTGATGTTCCTGGAAAGGAGCATCTCTAGGAAGCAGCTCCCAGTTTCCTGATTTAAATCCTCTTTATGAATTTAATTACAGCGGTGAATGGATTTAGCTGTGGTGAATGAATGAACCTGATTATTCCTGGCATTCTGATTTTTCTGC